>NW_027514631.1:600000-950398 GCF_048772815.1 Callospermophilus lateralis
TGGATTTCCTGTTGCTCATCATGAGTGTACCAGACAGTGCCTTGATTGACTGGGTTTCATGAAAATGGTGTAGAACAATGATGCAAATAAGTTAAAGTCTGCAGAGTAGTGGGCCTAGAGCAGTGTTTTGCAGGTCTGTGATAAAACTTCTGTGGTGGGGTCATGTGGATCTGCCAAAAGGCTTGTAACTGACATGGTGCAGCCAGCAGACCCTTGTATGTGAAGGCATCTTGTTGAATGGAGAGGTTTCAGGGCAATGTTCAGAATCAGGTTGCTATGGTCAAGGGGGCAAGCTATGTGGGATAGAAGCCTGGTTGGTGCATTCTCCTGCAGACCCTGACGCACAACACGTGACAGATCTCCCTCCAGCACTGTGACCCAGTTGAATTCCTTGTATTTCCTGAAGCCAATACCAAACTCCCAGTGCAGCAGCAAGGACACCATGAAAAGTGGAGGATGACCAAATGGCTTCACAGTCCACACGGGGCCACACTTAGCCTTCAGTGGCAAGAGTTTACTTACAAAGAGAGAATTTAGCCTTGCTGCCTCACGTTCTTTGGAAAATAAGAAACCATGTTCTGCAGGTCACATAGATGGGAGACCCAGCTTTGGTGGTCTCACTAGAAAGGAAGCCATAGGTCCTGACTACAACATATACTTCAAGTGGCCAACCTCAGAGGCAGGTTCTCCAGAAGTCTTTAGGCTGGCAGATCTCCATATTTGGACAGTATTTACCCTGTCCCTTACTTTTGGAAACTCCTCTACCACCTCCAATATTGTGAACTCGTAACCATGTTCCATTCCTGATATGTATTCACAGATTTTCTAAATCTTCTTCTTTTATTTTGTCTTACTTGGGGCAAAGATAGTGTCAAGGTATTGTTGTGAATGAGAGTAGGAAGATTTTGTGTAGCACATATTTGCATACACATTTGATTCATTTTCCTATTTTACATTCAAAATACTGAATCCCTGACACTAACCCATACCCTACTAGACTCTGACTACTAACCCTAATATGGTGGAGAGAAATAATGCAAACAGAAGTGAAATACAAACAGTTCAGAGGAGGCATGGTGTATAGTTGGATTTGCCTTTTGCATGATAAATTGTAGGTGTTATAAATCTAGTCAATTTTTAATTAAAATAGTTCACCATGGGTATTTGTAGTTAACAAATACGTGAATTCCTGTCTCCCTTTCTCTGTAGCCTATTCAGCACATGTATTTTTATATGCCTTTTCTCTGTAGCCTATTCAGCACATGTATTTTTATATGCACATATAGAATCCTACCTGGTATCACACGTACATTTTTGTGACTTGGCTGACTTGGAGATACAAATTGTGAGAAAAGATCACTCCTCCTAAAAGCAGTTGGAACTGAAAATTCAACCTATGTGTGAGCTTCCTAGGAGAACAACATTGTACATAAATCCATGCTCAGTAAAATAAATTATTTTGCATCTGTGGATGTTATATATTTCATGATGAATATTGATTGGCTTATATATTGGTACTTTTTAATATCTCTGTGTGTGTTTTGGGTGTGTGTTTATATATATATATATATATATATATATATATATATATATATATATACTCTCAAGATTTTTCAAAATATGAAATATATGTGTCTTATATACACTACCGAAATTCATTCATGTTCATGTATGTGGATTTATAATAAAAATTTCACAAGATTATTCTCAGAAGTATTCATTTACCTGAACTACATATTTGTTTTCTAGTACTTAAAACTAACTTCAGTGAATGTGCATACAAATACTAATATTTCTACAGTAATTGACCCAGTTTAACATCAATGCAATTAGATTCCTATGGGACATGGTGTGTATTTTGATGTTCATTTTTATTCAACATTGGTTCGTTAATATTTCTTCAGTTCATGCACATCATAGGATATATATTTCATCCACAAATTCACAAATTTATAGGCATTTGTTTCTCTTTCAATCACTTACTGCTTCAGAACACATGTATTCCTCCAGGTTTCTTGACTGGTCTTTTAATGAGACTTCTTTCCAAACACATTATTTTCGATTTCCATAATCACTTTTGAAGCACATCTCACACAATCTTTATAATAAAACATAACGCAATTATACAATTAGATGTGTAACTGGTTGGAATGAATGATTGTATATCAATATAAGTTTTTGTGTATATTTTCACATATCAATTCAATCCATTATTTAAAGTGGAAACAGTTATATTATTTATTCACAGTATTGTCAATTCATGCATTAATTCTATATTCATAGACACAGAGTACAAATCTTTGTACCGCCAATAATAATTTATACATCTTCAAAATATTGCTCTCAGAAATGGTATAAGAAATACTTATGTCACCCAATCTACATATACATTTTATCACAGTAATATTCGGGACCCAAAATGCAAAGGTCAAACATATGATTGTACCAAAGTCTAAATTGAAAGTGAGCATGGATTACTAAAAACATCCATGTACATGTTGCCTAATGTTCTCAAATGTCAATCCTATTTGTGACAACATATTTTTTTCTTCCTTAGATTATATATTCAAACTCAACCCTGTTGAAAATATCTAATCATATCACTCACTTTATACTTTTCCTGATTTCTTAATGTCTCTATTGATATCTGCTTACCGACATATTTTCCCCAGTTCACCATTGTGACTGACTCTTCACATGTGCTCACATTTAAATTCACTCTCTATCCGAAACACTATTGCTGGAGAACTTTTGTCCAAAACCTATACTCACTCTTCTTTCTGAAACTGAATATCTTTCTAATAATTTCAACTATCCCTTTTTGACTAGAAGTTCTCTTCAACATTCCATCATCCAACGTACAACGCCCTATGCCATTATACTGAATTTATCTGAGACATCTCTGCAGAAAATAATTCAAATCTAAGTATCCCAATCAAGGGCCCAATGCCCTTCTGGGCTTCAAATCTTACCAACATTTCTGTTTTCATACTAATATTTCACCTATATTTTCTTGTAAATATTGCAGCTTCCCAATCATTCCTGCAGAATGATTCCTAACTCATATCGAACATGTTATTAATCCTAATCATACACTGTTCCCTCAATCTAACTTTACAGAAGATTAGAGACAGAGTTGGTCTTTCAATATAGGAATGTAGCAGATCTTCCACATGCTAAGATCCTCAAAGGTCCATACAGAAATGATCCCTGGAGAAGATGTATGCAGCTATGAAGGACCTGAGAGAGAAAAAGTCATCTCCATGTAATGGCTCACCGCTGGCTCCTAATAACCTCACAGAATTGGCCAAGGAGACCAGATCTGAGACAGGACAGGCCATTTCTGGGAACATAGTATGGCCCACCAGTAAGAGGACACTCCGGATAGTCACAGACCTACTTGGGGGAAGGAGGTGCCTTTGTGGGTTGGGTGTGAGTTTGTGGTCTTGTCTCATTTTCTGAGAATAGGTAGGAAAGGCAGTATGTTCATTTTGGAGTGGATGGTTTCTAGAAAGTCGTTTGACAAGGAGTGTGTTTCTATGTCTGGGTATCCCACTGTGTTCGTGGATGAAGACATTAGAAAGAGCATGCATCAATGGATGTGTTCTGTCTAGTAGAAAGCTTCCCAGCATTCATCCTTCCCAATTTATAGATGGACTTGGCTTGCCTTCTGGATGGGCAACACCTACTGTCTTCCTAAGTTCCTGTTTTCTGCCTGAATTCTGGCCACTAACCATAATAGGTTCATGGTTATGTGTCCAAGATATGTACCACCTCCAAGCTCTGGGACATGGCCATGTACAGGATAGCTGAAGGGAATTGGAGCATCTCAGAAAACTCAGATATCAATTTGACCAGTAAAGTCTCTGTGGAGAAACCCTGCTTTGGGCCTTTTGCATACCTATTCTTCTGTTGCACTGAATAACAGGAAGGTCTTTGATTAGGCCACGCCTTTGTGAAGCCTGAAGAAAACAGTTTTCAAATGGAAATGAATGGGCATCACCTGGGGCTCTTTGCTTAATTGTTTGGAAATGGATGTGTCTGAATTGGCCACTTGGCCCTGTGTGAGGCTGTGGCTTAGATACTCAGCACCTAATGGACCTAAAGAAAGATCCCATGTGTGCACCCAAATCCAAAATGTCCAAAAAGAATTTATTGTGGACTACGTCTCTCGCCTACCTCTGTAAGGTTCCTGATCTCCATCAAGTGAGAATACGGATCCTTTGCATCAAATGAGTACTTCAAAGCCTTTGCAGAGTCTAGCCCACTGGTGCTTGTGATTACTCATGACTCCAGTTCACATAAAGAATCTAAATCCCACAGTCAGTAAGCCTCAAATTGGAATTGTGGAGCAGTATTAAAGGCAGGGCTCTATGATCATTCCGTGTTCAAAGGAAGGGTGTCCAGGAAACCCTGACTTGTGACAAATGAGGTGCGAGG
This sequence comes from Callospermophilus lateralis, assembly GCF_048772815.1. Taxonomy (NCBI): domain Eukaryota; kingdom Metazoa; phylum Chordata; class Mammalia; order Rodentia; family Sciuridae; genus Callospermophilus; species Callospermophilus lateralis. The sequence continues at coordinate 604,441 of NW_027514631.1, forward strand.
GTGCTTATTTTGAACACTGTGTTGGTCTGTGCCCCTCATGAAAACCTCAAGCCAGAGGTTATTATTAGTGTCTATATGGAAGAAGATGAGTGCCATGTGGGAGTCTTTTGTTTTTAATTGTGGTCATTTGTGTGGCGGTTGGAAGAGATGTCTGGTTCCACCTGGGCTTGAACTCTGGTGTGATTCCCCTTAGAGACTGAGTTGTGGAACTGTCCTCAGAGAAGTATTGCCATGAATTGTGTTGAGATTTTAGGAGGCCACACATGAGATTCGCCCTTGGAAACTGAGATCTAGGCCCAGGGTGGCTTTCCACAGAGCATAAGTAATCTCAGCCAGGATATCACACGATTTTATTGTTAAAGACTTGGCAGCCATAGTTGAGAGTCATAACACACATGGAGCTCACATTGTAGACCTCAATGAGCCTGGCTTCATGTGACCTTTTGGCCACACTTTGGGAAGCTTTGCCTGTGATAGTTCTCCATTTCTTTCGTTCAAATGAGTTTCCTTGCCATTTAATGGTTCCTGAATGATTGGAAACCCACAGTGCCTCCAACTTCATCCTTAAAAAATAGCTAGATAAATACCACCAAATTTTTGAAATTCCCTTGACCAAGTGGCACTGGAGAAACTTTGGATTCCTGTTGCTGATTATGAGTATACCAGACAGTGCCTTGATTGACTTGGTTTCACGAAAATGCTGTAGAACAGAGATGCCAGTAATTTGGAGCCTGCTGAGTAGTTGGCCTAGAGCAGTGGTGGGGAGGTGTCTGAAATAACATCTGTGGTGAGGCCATGTTTATCTGCCATTGGCTTCCAAATGGCTTGTGACTGACATTTTGCATCCAGCAGACCCTTGTATGTAAAAGCATCTTGTTATATGGAGAGGTTTCAGGACAATATTCAGAATCAGGTTGCTATGGTCAATGGGGCAAGCTCTGTGGGAAAGAAGCTTGCTTGGTGCATTCTCCTGCAGACCCTGACCCACCACATGTGACAGAATTCCCTCCAGCACTTTGTCCCAGTGGAACTCCTTGTATTTCAAGAAACAGATACCAAACTCCCAGTGCAGCAGCAAGAAACACCACAAAAAGTGGAGGATGAAAAAATGGCTTTACAGTAAAGACGAGGAGACACTTAGCGCGCAGTGGCTACAGTTTACCTACAAAGAAAAAATTCAGCACAGCTGCCTCATGTTCATTGGGAAATAAGAAACAATGTCCTCCAGGTCACATAGATGCAGACCCAGTTATGTTGGTCTAACTAGAACGGAAGCTAAATCTCCTGACAGCAACATATATTTCAAGCGCCCAAACTCAGAGGCAGTTTCTCAAAAGACTTTAGGCCAGCAGAGCTCCATGTTTGTGGAGTGTTTACCCTGTCCCTTACTTTTGGAAACTCCTATACCACCTCCAAGTATATGAACTCCTGAGCATATTCCATTCCAGATATGTATTCACAGATTTTTGTAAATTATGTCCTCTAATTGTGTCTTACTTTAAGCGAAGATGATGTCAAGGCATTGTTCTGGATGACAGTGGGAACATTTTTTTGTATCACATATTTGCATAAATATTGAATTTATTTTCCTATTTTCAATTCGAAATACTGAATCCCTGACACTAACCCAAAACCTACTAGACTCTGACTACTAATCCTAATATGATGGAGTAAAATAACCCACACAGAATAGAAATACAACCAGTTCAGAGGAGGAATGGTGTATAGTTGTACTTTCCTTTTGCATGATAAAGGGTTGGTGTTATAAATCTTGTCAATTTGTCGTTAAAATAGTTCTCTATGTGTTTTTAAAGTTAACAAATATGTGAATTCCTGTCTCCCTTTCTCTGTAGCCGATTCAGCACATGCATTTTTATATGCACATATAGAATACTACATGGTATCACACGTACATATTTGTGAGGTAACTGACTTTGCAAATACAAATTGTTAGAAGAAAACACTTCTTCTAAATGCTGTTGGAACTGAAAATTCAACCTATGGGTGAGCTTCCTAGTTGAACAACATAAATCCATATTTAGTAAAATCAATATTTTTGGATCTGTGGATGATATATATTTCATGGTGAATTTCGATTGCCATACATAATGCTACTTTGTAATGTCTGTATTTAGGTGTGTGTGTGTGTGTGTGTGTGTGTGTGTGTGTGTGTGTGTATTCACTCTGCTGATTATTCAAAATATAAAATATATGTGTCTTATTATACACTAACTAAATTCATTCATATTCATGTATTTGGATTTATAATCAACGTTTGAGAAGATTATTCTCAGAAATATTTTTCCACCTGAAATACATGTTTGTTTCCTAGTACTGAAAACTAACTTCAGGGGATCATATTATGGCAGCGATGGGAGTTCATTACCCACCTGTACCGCGTCACTTTGCAGGAGAAGGACGAGTTAGAACTGCTAAAATCTATCTTATTAGAAATTTCCAGGAAAATTGGTGTGCTCCAAAACCTACAGGAAGGATTTCCATTGCACAAGGACCAGCTACGGGGACTCAAACACCAGCAATTTGTCCTCACGGAGGGTCACGCTGCTTATTTAGCAAATCGCCCCACGGCTAGTGTCTGCAATGCGCGCTGGGAAACGACGAGAGAGCAACACAAAGATACAGTCTGTGGATTATGCGGGCTCCTGCCATCTGGGCAATCACTGTGCTCAGTGCTGAATTCTGCGTTTGAAATGGGGGAAGGAAGCGGTCCAATTCGGTTTTCCACACCGGTGAGACCACAGAGGAAGATAGCGGTCACCATCTTGGAGAGCTGATGTCACCATCCCTGTTTTCGACTGATCACAGCTCATTCAGATACAGAATAGGTAATTTCAGGCTGCCATTCGCCTTCATCTTGCAGACAAATTACTCAGGGTCAGTGCTAAAGAACCCATGAAAATTGCTTCTTGGATCGTTCTCCTATCAGAACATACACCGAGCCCGGAGCAGCTGGATTCCGGGTCCCGGAACTGCTCTGGCCCAGGGCTAAAGAACCTGCGGAAACTGTTTCTTGGTCTGGGTCCTGCTGAATACTGTAGAGGTAAATGCCAACTGAGCCTTCATAGACAGTGGCAACAGGATTGAGACGGGGCTTGTGAGGGCCGGTCAGGACTCACCCGTTGCTTTGGTCACCCGACAAAGGGAATGAAATTCTGCCATTTACATGGGATACCAACATGGCAGACATCTGATGTGATCACAAAACGGTAGAGGAGATAACTTCATCGATACCAGCGGCGAGAGAAATAGTTGGTCTCCTGGTAAAGAAAGTGAGTCACAAACATCTGAGTCTCTCTCATTTTGTCATCAAGCCAGAGGTGCAGAGCAGAGCTGCCACCTGTGCCTGGAACAGGCCCAGCGACCCGCCGGCGTGGTAGTCACGTCACCCCAATTGGAGTAGGGGCAGAGCAGAGCCGACACCCATGCCTGCAAGGTAGGCAGACGTACGACCGACCGGCAGAACAGGCCTAGCGGCCGGTCAGCATGGTAGACAGATCACCCCAATTGGAGGAGCAGCACAGCCGCCAACCGCACCTGCAATGGAGACTTTTCCACAATACAAGATCAATATAAATATACAGGGGGAAAATTACAAAAACACAACAGTTTCACCAAGCAGAAAGAAACGCAAGCTGTATGAAAAGACAAGGAAAGAAAGGACCACAAGCAATGCAGGTCAACTCAACTTTAGAAGAGGTAATAGATGCAGCATATGGAATGTCAGATAAAAAATTCAGGATATACATGCTTCAGGTGATCTGGAATCTCAAGGAAGACATTAGACAGCAAAAATCAGTCAATGAAACATCACTTTGACAATGAATTACATAAAAAAATCCAAGTAGCAGAGATCAACTATACAGGGAGATCGAGGTTATAAAAAACAAACGAACTGAAATCTTAGAAACGCAGGAAGTAATGAACCATCTTAAAAACTCAATTGAGAATACTACCATCAGAGCAGAATACTTAGAAGATAGAACATCAGATAATGAAGACAAAGTATTTCAACTCAAAAAGAACATATACAGCTCAGCAAGACTGTTAAGAAACCATGAGCAAAACTGCAAGAAATATGGGATAACATAAAGAGAATAAACATAAGAGTCATTGGGATACAGGAAAGTATAGAGGTCCAAACCAAAGGAGTGAGCAATCTATTCAATGAAATAATAGGAGAAAAATTCCTAGACTTGAAGAATGAGACAAAATCCCAAATCCTAAAAGTCTACAGGACGCCAAACGTGCAAAATCATAAGAGATCCACACCTAGACACATTGTAATGAAGATACCCTACATACAGAATAAGGAGAGAATTTTAAAAGCTACAAGAGAAAGGAAGCAGATTATAGTTAGTGGTAAACCAACCAGGATAACAGCTGATCTTTCAACACAGACTCTGAAAGCTAGAAGATCCTTTAATAATATATTTCAAACACTGAAAGAAAATGGGTTCCAACCAATTATCATGTATCAAGCGAAATTAAGCTTCAGATGGAAGATGAAATTTAAACCTTCCATGATAAACAAAAGTGAAAAGAATTTGCAGCTAGAAAACCATCTCTTCAAAACATCCTCAGCAAAACATTACAGGAAGTGGAAATTGAAAATACCAATGAAAACCAACAGTGGGAGGTAGGACATTAAGGGGGGAAAATAATCAAAGAGGAAAACAAACTATGTTTAGTAACATAAATAAACAAATATGGCTGGAAGAACAACCCATATCTCAATAATAACCAAAAATCTTAATGGCTTAAACTCACCAATTAAGAGACACAGGTTAGTAGAATGGATCACAAAACAAGAACCAACAAAATGCTGCCTACAGGAGACGCATTTTATAGGAAAAGACATACATAGACTGAGGGTGATACTTGGAAAAATCATATCACTCTTATGAACTTCGGAAACAAGCAGGAGTGTCCATACTCATATCAAATAAAATAGATTTCAAGCCAAAGTTAATCAAAAGGGATAAAGAAGGACACTACATACTACTCAAGGGAACCATACGCCAACAAGACATAACAATCATAAATATATATGCCACAAACAATGGTGCAGCTTTGTTCATCAAACAAACTCTTCTCAATTTCAAGAGTCTAATAGACCACAATACAGTAATCATGGGAGACATGAACACACCTCTCTCACCACTGGACAGATCTTCCAAACAAAAGTTGAATAAGGAAACTATAGAACTCAATAACACAATTAATAACCTAGACTTAATTGACATATATACAATATACAACCCATCATCAAGAAGTTACACTTTTTCTCAGCAGAACATGGATCCTTCTCAAAAATACATCATATATTATGTCACAGGGCAATTCTTAGACAATAAAAAGGAGTAGAGATAATACCATGCATTTTATCTGATCATAATGGAATGAAATTAAAAATCAACGATAAAAAAAGGAAGGAAAAATCATTCATCACTTGGAGAATGAACAATAGGTTTCTGAATGATCAATGGGTTATAGAAGACATCAAGGAAGAAATTAAAAAATTCTTAGAGATAAATGAAAACACAGACACAATATATCGGAATCTATGGGACACATTGAAAGCAGTTCCAAGAGGAAAATTCATTGCTTGAGTTCATTCCTTAGAAAAAGAAAAAACCAACAAATAAATGATCTCATACTTCATCTCAAAATCTTAGACAAACAAGAGCAAACAACAGCAAAAGAAGTAGAAGGCAACAAATAATTAAAATCAGAGAAGAAATTAATGAAATCAAAACAAAAGAAACAATTTAAAAAATTGACAAAACTATACATTGGTTTTTTGAAAAAATAAATATAATCGACAGACCCTTAGCCATGCTAACAAAGAGAAGAAGAAAGAGAACTCAAATTACTAGCATATGAAATGAAAAAGGAAATATAACAAGAGACACTTCAGAAATACAGAAGAAAATCAGAAATTATTTTGAATTAATATACTCCAATAAAATAGAATATAGTGAAGGCATTGATAAATTTCTTAAGTCATATGATGTGCCCAGATTGAGTCAGGAGGATATAGACAACTTAAACATTCCAATATCAATTGAGGAAATAGAAGAAACCATCAAAATACTACCAACTAAGAAAAGCCCAGGACTGGATGGGTATAGAGCAGAATTATACAAAACCTTTAAAGAAGAACAAAAACCAATACTTTTTAAGGTATTTCAGGAAAAGTGCAAAAATCCTCAAAAAAATTCTGGCGAATCAGACACAAAAACATATATATAAAAAAAAATGTGCACCATAATCAAGTAGGATTCATTCCTGGGATGCAAGGCTGGTACAATATACGGAAATCAATAAATGTTATTCATCACATCAATAGACTTAAAAATAAGAACCATATGATCATCTCGAGAGATGCGGAAAAAGCATTTGACAAGGTACAGCATCACTTTACGTTCAAAACTCTAGAAAAACTAGGGATAACAGAATCATAACTCAATATTGTAAAAGCAATCTTTGCTAAGCCTCAGGCTAGCATCATTCTGAATGGAGAACAATTGAAGGTATTCCCCCTAAAATCTGGAGCAAGACAATGATGCCCTCTCTCACCCCTTCTGTTCAACATAGTTATCGAAACACTGGCCAGAGCAATTGAAAGACAAAAGAAATTAAAGGCATTAAAATAGGAAAAGAAGAACTCCAATTATCGCTATTTGCAAAAGACATGATTCTATACCTAGCAGACCCAAAAGGGTCTACAAAGAAACTATTAGAGGTAATAAATGAATTCAGCAAAGTGGCAGGATATTAAAGCACCACGCATAAATCAAAGGCATTTTTGTATATCAGCGACAAATCCTCTGAAATGGAAATGAGGACAATCACTCCATTCACAATATCATCAAAAAAATAAATAAAATACTTGGGAATCAACCTAACAAAAGAGGTGAAAGACATATACAATGAAAACTACAGAACCCTAAAGAGAGAAATAGAAGAAAATCTTAGAAGATGGAAAAATATACCCTGTTCATGGATAAGCATAACTAACATCATCAAAATGACGATATTACCAAAAGTTCTCTATAGGTTTAATGCAATGCCAATCAAAATCTCAAGGTCATTTCTTGTAGAAATAGATAAAACAATTATGAAATTCATATGGAAAAATAAACGACCCAGAATAGCAAAAACAGCTCTAAGCAGGAAGTGTGAATCAGGCAGTATACCGATACCAGACCTCAAACTATACTACAGATCAATAGTAACAAAAATAGCATGGTACTGGTGACAAAACAGGCGGGTGGACCAGTGATACAGAATAGAGGACACAGAAACCAATCCACAAAACTACAGCTATCTTATATTTGATAAAGGGACTAAAAGCATGCAATGGAGGAAGGATAGCGTCTTCAACAAATGGTGCTGGGAAAACTGGAATTCCATATGTAACAAAATGAAACTGAATCCCCTCCTCTCACCATGCACAAGAGTTAACTCAAAATAGATCTAGGAGGTTGATATCAAATCAGAGACACTGCATCTGGTGGAAGAAAACTTTTGCCACCATCTACATACTGTGGTGTCGGGCTCCAAATTTCTCAATAGGACACCCATAGCACCAGAGTTAATCCCTAGAATCAACAAATGGGACTTACTCAAACTAAATACATTTTTCTCAGCAAAAGAAACAATAAGAGAGGTAAATAGGGAGCCTACATCCTTGGAACAAATCTTTACTCCTCACACTTCAGATAGAGCCCTAATATCCAGAGTATACAAAGAACTCAAAAAATTAAACAATAAGAAAATGAATAACCCAATCAACAAATGGGCCAATGACCTGAACAGACACTTCTCAGAGGAGGACATACAATCAATCAATAAGTACATGAAAAAATGCTCACCATCTCTAGCAGTCAGAGAAAAGCAAAACAAACCCACCCTAAGATACCATCTCACTGCAGTAAGATCGGCAGCCATTATGAAGTCAAACGCCATCATGTGCTGTCGAGGATGTGGGGAAAAGGGCACACCTGTACATTGCTGGTGGGACTGCAAATTAGTGCAGCCAATTTGGAAAGCAGTATGGAGATTTCTTGGAAAGCTGGGAATGGAACCACCATTTGACCTATTCCCCTTCTCGGTCTATTCCCTAAAGAACTAAAAAGAGCATGCTACAGAGATACTGATAAATCGATGTTCATAGCAGCACAATTCACAATTGCAAGACTGTGGAACCAACCTAGATTCCCTTCATTAGATGAATGGATTAAAAATGTGGCATTTATATAGAATGGCTGTGACTCACAAGGTGCAGCCAGCAGACCCTTATATGTAAAGGCAAATTGTTATATGGTTTGGTTTCAGGTAAATGTTCAGAATCAGGTTGCTATGGACACGGGGGCAAACAATGAGAGATAGAATATTGGATGGTGCATTCTCCTGCAGAACCTGACCATTCACACGTGACAGAACTCCCTCCAGCACTGTGTCCCAGTTGAACTCCTTGTATTTCGTGATGCAAATACCAAACTCCCAGTGCAGCAGCAAGAAACACCACGAAAAGTGGAGGATGACAAAATGGCTTCACAGTTCACACGAAGAGACACTTAGGTTCCAGTGTCCACAGTTTACTTAGGAAGAGAGAATTCAGCACTACAGTCTCATGTTCATTGGAAAATAAGAAACCATGTCCTCCAGGTCACATAGATGCAGACCCATCTTTGATGGTCTCTCTACAAAGGAAGCTAAAGCTCCATACAACAAAAGATATTTCAAGTGCCCAACCTCAGAGGGACTTTCTCAAGAAGTCTTTAGGCCAGCAGAGCTCCATGTGTGTGGACTGTTTAAACTTTCCCTTACTTTTGGAAACTCCTTTACCACCTCCAATTTTTTGAACTACTGAGTATATTTTATTCCACATATGAATTCACAGATTTTCTAACTCTTCTCCTCTAATTGTGTTTTACTAGGGTCGAAGGTAATGACAAGGCATTGTTCTTGATGAGAGTTGGAAGATTTTTGTGTAGCATATGTTTGCGTACACATTGGATTCATTTTCCTATTTTCCATCCAAAATACTGAATCTCTGACACTATCCCATACCCTACTAGACTTTGACGATTAATCCTAATATGGTGAAGAAAAATAACCCAAAGAGAATAGAAATACAAGCAGTTCAGAGGAGGCATGTTGTATACTAGGTCTTGCCTTTTGCATGATAAAGGGTAGGTATTATAAAAATTGTCAATTTTTAATTGAAATAGTTCTACATGTGTTTTTAAAGGTAACGAATATGTGACTTCCTGTTTCCTTTTCTCTGTAGCCTATTCAGCACATGTGTTTTTATACGCACATATAGAATCCTACCTGGTATCACACATAATTTCTTTTGAGGCTACTGACTTGGAAGATAAAAATTGTGAGTAGAGATCATTCCTCCTAAACGCTGTTGAAACTGAAAATTCAACCTATGTCAGCTTCCTAGTAGAACAACATTATACATGAATCCATGTTAAGCAAAATGAATATTTTTCGATATGTGGATTATATATATTTCATGATGAAATGCGATTGGCATATATATTGCTACTTTTAATGTCTGTGCATGTGTCTGTGTGTGTGTGTGTGTGTGTGTGTGTGACTCTCCAAGTTTTTTAAAATATGAAATATATGTGTATTATATACACTCCCTAAATTCATTCATGTTCATGTATGTGGATTTATAATCAACTTATCAGAAGATTATTCTCAGAAATATTCATCCACCTTGAATACATATTTGTTTCCCATTACTGAAATCTGACTTCAGTTAATGGTTCATACAAATCCTAACATTTCTACATTAACTGACCCAGTTTAACATCAATGCAAGTAGATTCCTATGGGACATGATGTCTATTTTGAACTTCATTTCTATTCAACACTGCTACATTACTATTTCTTCACGTTTAGCCCATCATAGCATATATATTTCATCCACAAGTTCACAAATTTAGAGGCATTTGGTTCACTTTAAATCCCTTCCTGCTTTAGAACACATGTATTCCTCCAGGTTTCTTGACTGGATTTTTTGAGACTTCTTTCCAAACACATTATTTTCGATTTCCATAATCCTTTTGAAGAAAATCAGACACACCCTTCATGATAAACCATAACCTAATATTACCATTAGATGTATAACTGGTTGGAATGAATGATTTTATTTCAATATTAGATTTCCTGTATATTTTCAGATATCAATTAAATGAATTATTTAAAGTGGAACCAGTTATATTATTTATTCACAGTATGGTCTATTCATGCATTATCTCTATATTCACAGACACAGCGTACACCTCTTTGTACCCCCAATATTAATTTATACGTCTTCTCAATATTGCTCCCGGAAATGGTGGAAGAAATACTCATGTCACCTGATCTACATATACATTTTATCACAGTAATATTCTTGACAAAACTGCAAAGGTCACACTTATGATTTTACAAAGCCTAAATGGAAAGTGAACATGGATTACTAAAAACATCCATGTCCAGGTTGCCTAATGCTCTCAAATGTCATTCTTTGGTGACTACATATTTGTTTCTTCCTAAGATTATATATTCAAACTCAATACTGTTGAAAATGGCTAATCATAACAATCACTTTGTACTTTGCCTAATTTCCTATTGTGTTCCTTGATATTTGCTTTCCTACATTTTTTCCCTAGTTCATCATTGTGAATGACTCTTCACATGTGCTGACATTGGCATTCACTCTCTAATCGAAACCCTGTTGCTAAAGAATTTTTTTTTTCCAAATTCTATACTCACACTTCTTCCGAAAACTACCGACTGTCTTTCTAATCTTACCGACTACCCCTTTTGGAGTTCATGTTTCCTTCTAAATTCAATCATCCAAGGTACAAAGTCTTATGCCATTGTATATTGATTTATCCAAGAAATCTCTGCTGAAGGTAATTCAATGCTAAGTATCCCAATCAAGGGCCCAATTCCCTTCTGGGCTTCAAATCTTACCTAGATTTCTGTTTTCATACATATATTTCACCTCTATGTTCTTATAAATATAGCAGATTCCCAATATCATTATTCATCCCTCAGAATAATTCCTAACCCAAATTGAACAAGTTATTAATGCTAACCATACACTGTTCCCTCAATCTAACTTTACAGAAGAGCGGGAAAGAGTTGGTCTTACAATACAGGAATATAGGGGACCTTCCACCTGCTGAGAACCTCAAAGGTCCATGCAGATATGACCCCTGGAGAAGATGTAGGCAGATATGAAGGACCAAACAAGGCCTGTGTGGAGAGCTGTTCCCGGGTGCCTATGGTTGATATACCATTCTAACTTGTGAAAGTGTCACATGAAGTAGGGGTAGCCACCAGCACTTGTCCCCGTTGAACTCCTTGTATTTAGTTAAGCAAATACCAAACTCCCAGTGCAGCAGCAAGAAACACCACGAAAATGGAGAATGAACAAATGGCTTCACAGTCCACATGGGGAGACACTTAGCCCCCAGTGGCCACAGTTTACCTACAAAGAGGGAATTCAGTACTGCTGCCATATGTTCATTATAAAATAAGATACCATGTCCTCCAGGTCACATAGATGCACACCCAGCTTTGATGGTCTCACTACAAAAGAAGCTATAGCTCCAGACAACAATATAAATTTAAGTGCCCAACCTCTTAGCCAGTTTCTCAAGAAGTCTTTAGGCCAGCAGAGCTCCATGTTTGTGTTGTGTTTACAATGTCCCTTACTTTGAGAAACTCCTCCACCATATCCAAGGTTGTGAACTCCTGAGAATTTCCCATTCCAGATTGGATTTATTTTGCAATTTTCCATTCTACAGTAACTGACCTAGGTTTACATCAATGCAAGTAGATTCCTATGGAACATGATGTGTATTTTGAAGTTCATTTTTATTCAACACTGTTACATTACTATTACTTCAGTTTATGCACATAATAGGATATATATTTATTCCACAAGTTAGGAAGTTTATAGGCATTTGGTTCACTTTCAATCACTTTCTGCTTCAGAACACATGTATTCCTCCATGTTTCTTGACTGGTCTTCTCATGAGACTTCTTTCCAAACACATTATTTTCTATTTCCGTAATCACTTTTGAAACAAAACTCACACACCTTTCATTATAAACCATAACTCTAAGATTACCATTAGATGTATAACTCTTTGGAATGCATGATTGTTTATCAATATAAGATTTCCTATATATTTTCAGATATCAATTCAATCCATTATTTAATTGGAACCAGTTATATTTTTTCCCAGTATGATCTATGTATGCGTAATCTCTATATTCATAGACACAGCATACACCTCTTTGTACCCCCAATACTAATTTATTAGTCTTCACAATATTGCTCCCGGAAATGGTGGAAGAAATACGCATGCCACCTGATCTACATATACATTTTATTACAGTAATATTCTGGACACCAAATGCAAAGGTCACACTTATTATTGTACCAAAGCCTAAATGGAAAGTGAGCATGGATTACTAAAAACATCCATGTCCACATTGCCTAATTCTCTCAAATGTCAATCCTATTCGTGACTACATATGTGTTTCTTCCTAAGATTATATATTCAACCTGAACCCTTTGAAAAAGTCTAATCCTATCACTTTATAGTTTGCCTGATTTTGTAATGTCTCTATTGATATCTGCTTTCCTACATATTTCCCAAGTTCATCATTGTGATTGACTCTTCACATGTGCTGACAAATATTCACTCTCTAACCAAAACCCTATTGCTAAAGAACTTTTGTTTCAAATACTATACTCACTCTTCTTCCTATACCTACCGACTATCTTCCTAATCCTACCGACTATCCCTGTTTGACTCGATGTTCTCTTGTACATTCAATCATCCAAGGTAGAAGATCCTATGCCATTGATTATAGATTCATCTTAGACATCTGTGCATAACATAATTCAATGCTAATTATCCCAGTCAAGGTCCCAATGCCATTCTGGGCTTCGAATCTAAACTAGATTTCTGTTTTCATAATTATATTTCACCTCTATATTCTTTTAAATATTTTAGGTTCCAAATACCATCATTCATCCAGCAGAATGATTTCTAACCCAAATCAAACATGCTGTTAACCTTAACCATTCACTGTTCCATCAATCTAACTTTACAGAAGAGCAGGGATAGAGTTGTATGAGATCTTTCACCTGATGAAAACCTCAAAGGTACATGCATAAATGATCTCTGAAGAACATGAAGGCAGCTATAAAAGACCTGAGAGAGCAAAAGTCATCTTCAATGGCAAACAGCCTGGTCAGGATGAAGGGTTCTGACTGAATCAGACTCTCTCTTCTTAATGTAGAGAAAATGGACCAAACCCAGCCTGTGTGGGTAGCTGTCCCAGGGCGCCTATGATTGATATACCGTTCTATCTTGTGAAAGTGTAACAGGAAGTAGGGGCAGCCTCCTTCTCATGTGACACTTGGAAGCCACTGGTAGGACAAAGTGGTTGCCAAGGCAGTAACCTCATTCAGTTCCTGAAGGAAGTGACCTCACCTCACTTCCTTGGTGATTAAAATCTCTGAACTTGGGATTCATGAAGCCAGTCACCCATAGCCAGTCCCAGTCCCAGTCCCAGTGGTCACACTTGTTTGGATTTACCAAAGACAGAGTCAGTCTTTCTTGGTAACTACTGATGTGAGGATGGCCAAATGCCAGGAAAGCTTTAAAGAGGAGCCGTTTCTGAGAAAGCAGGTAGTGGCTCACCTCTGGCTCCTGACACCTTCACAGAGTTAGCCAAGGAGACCAGATCTGACACAGGTCAGGCCATTTCAGGGGAACATAGTATGGTCCACCAGTCAGAGGACACTCTGGATATTCACAGACCTACTTGAGTTAAGGAGGTGCCTTTGTCGGTGTGGGTGTGAGTTTGTGGTTTTGTCTCATGTTCTGAGAATAGGTAGGAAAGGCAGTTTGTTTGGATTGGAGTGGACTGTTTCTAGTAAGTCGTTAGGCAAGGCGAGTGCTTCTATGTCTGTGTTTCCCACTCTGTCCGTGGTTGTAGACATTAGAAAAGAGAATGCATCAAGGATGTGTCCTGTCTAGTAGAATGCTTCCCAGCATTCTTCCTGCCCGATTTAGGAATGGACTGTGGCTCGCCTTATGCATGGGAAACACCTACTAACTTTCTAAGTTCCTGTTTTCTTCCTGAATTCCGGCAAACCTCAAGAATAGGCCCATGGTTTTGAGTCCAAGATATGTACCACCTCCAAGCTCTGTGACATGGCCATGTGCTTGATAGCTGTAGGGAATGGGAACATCTTAGAAAACTCAAATATCTGTGTGACCAGTAAACTCTCAGTGGAGAAACCCTGCTTTGGTTCATTTGCATACTTATGGTTATGTTGCCCTGAATGTCAAGAAGGTCTTTGCCTCAGGCCACCCCTTTGTGAAGCCTGAAGAAAACTGTTTTCAAATGGAAATAAATGGGCATAACATGTGGCTCTTTGCTTAATTGCTTTGAATAGGGACGTGTCCGAATCAGCCTTTTGGGCCTGTGTGAGGTTGTGGCTTAGATTCTCAGCACATGGTAGATCTAAAGATAGATTCCATTTGTGCAATCAAAACCAAAATGGCAAAAAATCACTCATTGTGGATGAGTCTCTTGCCTTCCTCTGTTAGGTTCTTTACCTCCATCAAGTGTGAATAGGAGTCTTTAGGTCAAATGAGTTCTTCAAATCCCTGCAGAGGTGCTTGTGTTTTTCTCAAGATTCCATTTCACATAAAGAATCTATACCTGAGAGTCAGTAGGCCTCAAATTGGAGAAGGAGAGCAGTATTAATGGCAGACCTATTTGATCACTCCTGGTTCACAGGAAGGGTGTCCATGTCACACTCACTTTAGGCAAATGAGGGGCAAGCGTTATTATTTTGGACACTCTCTTGGGATGCATCCTGCATGGTAACCTCCAGCCAGAGGTTATGATGAATGTCTATATTTAAGAAGATGAGGGCCATGTGGGTGTCTTTTGGTTTTAATTGTGGTCATTCTTGTGGCAGTTGGAAGAGATGACTGGATCCACCTGGGCTTGAAATCTGGTGTCATTCCCCTTAGAGCCTGAGTTCTGGAACACATATCAAAGAAGAATTGCCATAAATTGTGTGGGGATTTTAAGAGGCCACGCATGAGAGTCGCCCTTGGAAACTGAGATCTATGCCCACGGTGGCTTTCCACAGAGCACTGGGAATCTCAAACAGGATATCACATGATTTAATTCTGAAAGACTTGGCAGCCATATTTGATAGTCAAAAAACACATGGACCTCAATTTTAGACCTCAATGGGCGTGGCTTCATGTGACCTTTTGGCCACTCTTTGGGAAGCCTTGCCTGTGAGAGTTCTCCAGAGCTTTCATTGAAATGATCTTCCTCAACATTGAATGATTCCTGAATGAATTGAAATAAACAGTGCCTCCAACTTCATCCTTGAAAATTGGCTAGATAAATACCATGAAATTTTTAAAATTCCAATGACCAGGTGGCACTGAAGAACCTTTGGATGTCCTGTTGCTGATCATGAGTGTACCAGACAGTGCCTTGATTAACAGGCTTTCATGAATATGGTGTAGAACAGAGATGCCAGTAATTTGGAGCCTGCAGAATAGTGGGCCTAGAGCAGAGGTGATTAAGTGTGTGATAAAACATCTTTTGTGGGGTCATGTGGATCTGCCATTGTCTTCCAAATGGCTTGTGACTGACATGGTGCAGCCAGCAGAACATTGTATGTAAACTCATCATGTTATATGGAGAGGTTTAAGGGCAATGTTCAGAATCAGGTTGCTATGGTCACGGAGGCAACCTATGTGGTATACAAGTCCTGTTGGTGCATTCTCCTGCAGTCCCTGACCCACCATATGTGACAGAACTCCCTCCAGGACTGTGGTCAAGTTTAACTCCTTGTATTTCATGAAGCAAATACAAAACTCTCAGTGCAGCAGGAGACACTATAAAAAGTGCAGGATGATGAAATGGCTTCACAGTCCACATGGGGAGACACATAGCCCCCAGTGGCCATAGTTCACCTACAAAGAGAGAATTCAGCACTACTGCTTCATGTTCATTGGAAAATTATAAACCATGTCCTCCAGGTCACAGAGATGCATAAAGACGTTTGATGGTCTTACTAGAAAAAAAGCTAAAGTTCCTGAAAACTACATATATTTCAACTGTCCATCTTAGAGGCAGTTTCTCCAGACGTCTTTAGGCTGGCAAATCTTCATGTTTGTGGAGTTTTTACATTGTCCCTTACTTTTGGAAACTCCTCTACCATCTCCAAGGTTGTGAAATCCGGAGCAGTTTTCATTTCAGGTATGAATTCAAAGATTTTCTAACTCTTTTTCTCTAATTGTGTCTTACTTGGGGTGAAGGTAATGTCAAGTTATTGTTCTAAATGAGAGTGGGAAAATTTTTGTGTAACACTAATTTGCATACACATTGATCCATTTCCAATTTTCCATTCGAAATACTGAATCCCTGACAGTAACTCATACCCTACTATACTCTGACTACTAATCCTAATATGATGAAGAATAATACCCAAATAGAATAAAAATACAGGCAGTTCAGAGGAGGCATGCTGTACAGTTGGACTTCCCTTTTGCATGATTAAGGGTAGGTGTTATAAATCTACTCAATTTTTAATTGAAATAGTCCTCCATGTGTTTATAAAGTTCACAAATATGTGAATTTCTGTCTCCCTTTCTCTGTAGCCTACTCAGTACATGTATTTTTATATGCACATACAGAATCCTACCTGGTATCACACGTACATATTCATGAGTTGGCTGAATTGGCAGATACAAATTGTGAGAAGAGATCAGTCCTCCTAAACGCTGTGGGAACTGAAAATTCAAACTATGTGTAAGCTTCCCAGTAGAACAATATTATACATAAATCCATGTTCAGTATAATAAATATTTTGCATCTTTGAATGATGTATATTACATGATGAATTACGATTAGCATATATATTGATACTTTTTAATGTATATTTCTGTTTATTTAAAAAAAAATATATATATATACACTCCAGATTTCTCAAAATATGAAATGTATGTGACTTATACACACTCTGTAAATTCATTCATGTTCATGTATATAAATTTATAATCAACTTTTCAGAAGATAATTCTCAGAAATATTCATCCACCTGAAATACATATTTATTTCCCAGTACTGAAAACTAATTTCAATCAATGGTGTTTACAAATCCTAATATTTCTACAGTAACTGACCCAGTTTAACATCAATGCCAGTAGATTCCTATGGGACATGATGTCTATATTGACCTTCATTTTAATCCAACACTGGTACATTACTATTTCTTCAGTTTTTGCACATCATAGGATATGTATTTCTTCCACAAGTTTAAAATATATAGGAATTTGTTTCACTTTCAAACACTTCTTGCTTCAGAACACATGTATTCCTCCATGTTACTTGACTGGTCTTTTCATGAGACTTCTTTCCAAATACATTATTTTCAATTTCCATAATCAATTTCGAAGCTAAACTCACACACTCTTCATGATGAACCATAACATTAATATTAACATTAGATGTATAACTGGTTGGAATGAATAATTGTATATCAATATAAGATTTCCTCTATATGTTCACGATTCAATTCAATCCATTATTTAAAGTTGGAACCAGTTATGCTTTTTATTCACAGTATTGTCTATTAATGCATTATCTCTATATTAATAGATACAGTGTACTCTTCTTTGTCCCTTCAATACTAATTTATACGTCTTCAAAATATTGCTCCCAGAAATGGTGGAAGAAATACTCATGTCACCTTATCTATATATAGATTTTATCACAGGAACATTCTGGACACAAAAAACGAAGGTCACACTCATGATTGTATCAAAGCCTAAATGCCAAGGGAACGTGGATTACTAAAAAGAACCATGTCCAGGTTGCCTAATGCTCTCAAATGTAAATCAAATTGGTGACTACATATTTGTTTCTTCCTAAGATTATATATTCAACCTCAACCATGTTGAAAATGTCTAATCCTATCACTCACTTCATACTTTGCCTGATTTGGTAATATCTTTATTGATACCTGCTTTCATACATATTTCCCCCAGTTCATCATTGTGACTGACACTTCACATATGCTGACATTTACATTCACTCTCTACCAGAAACCCTATTGCTAAAGAACTTTTTGTCCAAATCCTATACTCACTCTTCTTTCTAAACCTAATGACTATCTTCCTAATGCTACTGACTATAGTTTTTTGACTCAATGTTCTCTTCGACAATCAATTATCCAAGGTATAAGGTCCTATGCCATTGTATATCAATTTATCTGAGACACATGTGCAGAACATAATTCAAACCTAAGTATCACACTCAAGGGCCCAGTTCCCTTCTGGCTTCCAATCTTACCTAGATTTCTGTTTTTATACTTATATTTTACCTATATATTTTTGTAAATATCACAGGCTCCCAATACCATTATTCATCCGGCAGAAAGATTACTAACGCAAATCAAACATGTTATTAACCCTAAACATACACTTTTCCCTCAATCTAACTTTACAGAAGAGGAGGGACAGAGTTGGTCTTACAATACAGGAATGTAGGGGATCTTCCACCTGCTGAGAACATCAAAGGTATATGCAGAAATGATCCCCTGAGATGATGAAGGAAGCTATGAAGGACCTGAGAGAGCAAAAGACATCTTCCATGGCAAACTATCTGGTCAGGATGAAGGGATCTGTCTGAATCAGCCTCTACCTTCTTAATGTAGAGAAGATGGACCAAACCAGGCCTGTGTGGAGAGCTGTTCTCAGGTACCTATGGTTGGTATACCATTCTAACTGTGAAAGTGTGACAGGAAGTAGGGACAGCCTCCATCTCATGGGACCCTTAGAAGTAACTGTTAGGACAAAGTGTTTGCAAAGTCAGTGACCTCTTTCAGTTCCTGAAGGAAATTACCTCACCTCACTGCCTTGGTGATGGAACTCTCTGGACGTTTGATCCTGGAAGACAGGCACCAAGAGCCAGTCACAGTCCCAGTCCCAGTGGTCTCACTTGTTTTGATTTACCAAGAACAGAGTCAGTCTTTCTTAGTAGCTACTGATGTGACGATGGCCAAATGACAGGAAAGCTCTGAAGAGGAGCTTTTCCTGGGAAAGCAGGTAGTGGCTCACCCATGGCTCCTAACAACTTCAAAGTGTTGGCCAAGGAGACCGGATCTGATACAGGACAGGCCATTTTGGGGGAACATACAATGGCCCACCATTCTGAGGACACTATGGATAGTCACAGACTTACTTGAGCAAAGGAGGTGCCTTTGAGTGTGTGTGTGTGGGTTTGTGGTTTTGTCTCATGTTCTGAGAATAGGTAGGAAAGGCTCTTTGTTTGGATTGGTGTGGACTGTTTCCAGTAAGTCGTTTGACAAGGCGAGTGCTTCTATGTCTGTGTATCCCACTCTGTCCGTGATTGTAGACATTAGAAAAGAGAATGCATCAATGGATGTGTCCTGTCTAGTAGAAAGCTTCCAAGCATTCATCCTGCCCAATTTACAAATGGACTGCAGCTTGTCTTATTGAAGGGCAACATCTGCTCTCAGTAGTTTCTGTTTTCTTCCTGAATTCTGGAAACTCTCCAGAATAGCCTCATGGTTTTGTGTCCAAGATATGTACCACCTCCAAGCTCTGTGAAATGGTGATGTACTGGATAGCTGAAGGGAATGGCGAGCATCTAAGAAAACTCAGATATCAGTGGGACCAGGAAAGTCTCAGTGGAGAAACCCTTCTTTGGGCCTTTTGGTTACCTATTGTTCTGTTGCCCTGAATTTCAGGAAGGTCTTTACCTCAGGACACTAATTTGTGAAGCCTGAAGAAAACTGTTTTCAAATGGAAATTAATGGGCATCACCTGTGGCTCTTTGCTTAATTGCTTTGGAAATGGATGTTTCTGAAACAGCCTCTTGGCCCTGTGTGAGGCTGTGGTTAGATACTCAGCACCTTATACATCCCACGTGTTCATCCAAAACCAAAATGGCCAAAAGAGCAGTTTTTGTGGATGAAGTCTCTCCCTACCTCTGTAAGGTTCCTGACCTCTATCAAGTGAGAATAGGGTGCCTTTGGGTCAAATGAGTTCTTCAAAGCCCTTCAGAGGCTAGCTCATAGGTGGTTCCAATGATTCCAATTCACATGAAGAATCTAAACCCCACAGTCAGTAGTCCTCAAATTGGAGAAGCAGAGCAGTATTAACGGCAGGCCTATTTGATAAGTCATGGTTCACAGGAAGGTGTTCATGCCACCCCAACGTTAAGCAAATGAGGGGCAAGGGAGCTTATTTTGGACACTGTCTTGGGCTGTGCCCCTCATGGAAACCTCCAGCCAGAGGTTAAAATGAGTATCTATATGGAAGAAGATGACGGCCATGTGGAAGTGTTCTGGTTTTAATTGTGGTTATTAGTGTGGTTGTTGAAAAATATGACTGGCTCCACCTGGTCTTGAATTCTAGTGTGATTCCCCTTAGAGACTGAGTTCTGGAACTGATCTCAGAGAGGTATTGCCATGAGTTTTGTTGGGATTTTAGGAGGCCATGCATGAGAGTCACCCTTGGAAACTGAGATCTGTGCCCAGGAAGGCTTTCCACAGAGCACAGGGAATCTCAGCCAGGTTATCACATAATTTTTTTCTGAAAGAATTAGCACCCATAGTTGAGAGTCAAAACACGCAAGGATTTTACATTGTAGACCTCAATATGCCTGGCTTTATGTGACCATTTGGCAACTCTTTGGGAAGCCTTGCCTGTGAGAGTCTTCCAGAGCTTTCATTGAAATGGGCTTCCTCACCATTTAATGGTTACTGAATTAAATGAAACCCTCAGTGCCTCCAACTTCAACCTTAAAAAATGGGCTCGATGAATACCATGAAATTTTTGAAATTCCCATTACCAGGTGGCACTGGAAAACCATTGGAGATCCTGTTGCTGATCATGAGTGTACGAGAAAGTGCCTTGATTGACTGGGTTTCACAAAAATGGTGTAGAACAGAGATACCAGTAAGTTGGAACCTGCTGAGTAGTGGGCCTACAGCAAAGGTGGGTAGGTGTGAGATAAACCATCTCTGGTGGTTTCATGTGGATTGGCCATTGGCTTTCAAATGGCTTGTGACTGACATGATGCAGCCAGCAGACCCTTATATGTAAAGGCATCTTGTTATATGGATAGGTTTCTGGGCAATGTTCAGAATCAGGTTGATATGGTCAAGGGGGCAAGCTATGTTGGACATAAGCCTGGTTGGTGCATTCTCCTGGAGACCCTGTCCCACCACACGTGACAGAACTCCCTCCAGCACTGTGTCCCAGTTGAACTCCTCGTATTTCATTAAGCCAATACCAAACTCCCAGTGCAGCAGCAAGAATCACCACGAAAAGTAGAGTATGACCAAATGGCTTCACAGTTCACACGGAGAGACACTTATCCCCCAGTTGCCACAGTTTACCCACAAAGTGAGAATTCAGCACTGCTGCCTCATTTTAATTGGAAAATAAGATACCATGTCCTCCAGGTCACATAGATGTTGACCCAGTTTTGATGGTCTCACTACATAGGATGCTAAAGCTACCGACAACAACATACATTTTAAGGGTCCCAACTCAGAGGCAGTATCTCAAGAAGTCTTTAGGCCTGCAGAGCTCCATGTTGTGGAGTGTTTACCTTGTCTTTTACTTTTGGAAACTCATCTACCACCTCCAAGGTTGTGAACTCCTCAGCATATTCCATTCCGGGTATGTATTCACAGATTTTCTAACTCTTATCCTCTAATTGTGTATTTCTTCCAGTGAGGGTAATATCAAGGGATTGTTTTTAATGTGAGTGGGAAGATTTTTGTGTAGCACATATTTGCAAACACATTGGGTTTACTTTCCTATTTTCCATTTGAAATACTGAATCTCTGACACTAACCCATACCCTACTAGACTCTGACTACTAATCCTTATATGATGGAGAATAGTAACCCAAAAAGAATACAAATACCAGCAATTCAGAGAAGGCATGGTATGTAGTTGGACATCCCTTTTGCATTATATTGTGTAGGAGTTATAAATATAGTTAATGTTTATTGACATAGTTCTCCATGTGTTTTTAAAATTAACAAATATGTGAATTCCTCTCTCCCTTTTTCTGTAGCCTATTAAGCACATGTATTTTTATATGCACAAATAGAATCCTACCTGGTATCACATGTACATTCTTCTGAGGTGGCTGACATGGCAGATAAAAATTGTGACAAGAGATCACTCCTCCTAACCTCTGTTGGAACAGAAAATTCAACCTATGGGTGAGCTTCCTAGTTGACCAACATTATGCATAAATCCATTTTCAGTAAAATGTATATTTTTGGATAAGTGGATGTTATATATTTAATGATGAATTTCAATTGGCATATATATTGCTACTTTTTAATGTCTCGGTGTGTGTGTTTGTGTGTGTATGTGTGTGTATATATATATATATACTCTCCCAATTTTTCAAAATATGAAATATATGTGTCTTATTATACACTTCCTAAAATTATTCATATTCATGTATGAGGATTTATAATGAACTTTTCACAAGATTATTCTCAGAAATATTCATCCACCTGAAATACATATTTGTTTCCTAATACTGAAAACTAACTTCAGTGAATGGTGCATACAAATCATAATATTTTGACATTGCAAGATGGCCGCGAATAGAGAGCATCATACCCAGTGTACCGCGCCACTGCGCAGGTGACTAACGACTAAGAACGACAAAAAACTATCTTGTTAGGAACTTACAGCAAAATGGGGGTGCACTGAAACCTAGAAGAAGGATTTCTAGCACTGGGGTCCGGTAAATGAGTCTCAAACATGAGCCAACTCTGCGACCGGAGATCCTGTCTGACTGATCCGAGCTACCCGTCCAGTGGCTACAGACAGCAGGGCACCACCGAGATGCGATCAATAATCACGGAGAAATGTTGATGCAGATTCTGTGGAATTCTGCCAGTAGAGTCCCCACTGAGCCCTGGGCTGAGTTCAGGGTTTCAGATGGGGAAGGAAGTGGTACAGTTCTAACCCCCACAATAGAAACTCCACGAAGGAAACCAACGGCCACCATCTTGGTGAGCTGAAGTAACGACAGCCACTCCCCTACAGATTGCAACAATAAAATGTTGTTATTCTGTTACTGTTACTCAGCTCATCTCCCATACTTCGGGGAATTTGCATCAAATCTCTCCTAGGCTTTCTTGGGGAGAGATTATCAGAGGGAGCCTGCATAAAGATAGGGGAAAACTAGAGGCACCTGACTTTCAACTCCCCCTCCCATCAGTGGTGAAAAAAACCTGTCTAGCCAGCGCTGAGAGAGGGGCAAGCGGAAAAAAAAAAATCAAAACAATAGAGTGCCGGGGTTCCCAATAGCCAACTGTGCAATCAGAGATCCGGGCTGATTGAATCATGCAGCCAGGCCTGCTGTTTCAGATGGCGGGGCACCACCGAGAAGTGACCTGAAGCAGGGAGAAATGTTGCTGCGGATTCTGTGGAACCCTGCCGGCTGAGCTCCCACTGATCCCCGGGCTGAGTTTGGGAATTCAGACAGGGAAGAAAGTGGTATAGTTCTATCCCCCAAAAAGAAACTCCACCAAGGAAACCAGCGGCCACCATCTTTGAGATCTGAAGTAACCACCGCCCCTCTCCAATAGACTGCAACAATAAAACAGATGTGTGTTACTCAGCTCATCTCTCATACAGCGGGGAATTCGCATAAAATGTCTCCTAGGCTTTCCGGGGGAGGGTTAATCAGAGCAAGCCTGCATAAAGTCGCAAGAAAAACTAGAGACACCTGACTTTCGACTCCCCCTACCATCAGTGGCCATAACGAAACGTGTATAGCCAGTGCTGGGGGAGGGGCAAGCGGAAAAAATCAAAACAATAGAGTGTCTGGCTTCCCAAAAGACACCCTCCACACCCAACAAACGGCAGGCACAGAGTACAGATTGAACTGCCGAGAGGCATCACTCAGGGGAAATCTGGTCTAGAAAAAGAAACCAGGACAAGCAGGAGAAACCAAAGGACTAGAAGGCAGGCCCTTGTGACTGGGCGGCTGGAGACCGCAGGCCTGCACGTGACATTCCACCCACTGCCTGAGTGACTGTGGGGCTGAGGAATGCCCGCCCGCCGGCAACCGAGTGTGAGACTGCGTGGCTAGAGATTGCCAACCCAACGGCGACAGCCAACCTGCTGCCCGCGTGACTGGGCGGCTGGAGACCGCCTGCCCGCTGGCGACCAACCGCGCAATTGGGCGGCTGGAGACCGCCCGCCTGCCAGTGACCCAGAGCTGAAACAAACCAGAGACAGTCAAGTCCCACCCCCCAATTCGGACACCTCGGCAAGGAGCCTGGGGCCGGCCAAAGCAGAGAGGTGACATCACTGGAGCTCGGCCTTCGGAATTACTTCCAAGCGGAATCCACTTTAGCAGGCATAGTTTACCAACACAAAGGAGAGACAACAGAGATATACAACACCAAAACAAATCTAAAGAATAAAGCAGAAACACAGCAATCAAATAGAGCTGGAAAGTAACATGAACATCATGAAAAAACAAGGGAAAAAAAGGAGTACAAACAATGCAGGACAACTTAAATCTACAGGAGGACCTTGAAGCATCAGAAACAGGGATAGGGAAAGAACTCAAGGCATACCGAACTCAGATGGAAAGGAATATTAGAGAAGACATGAGGCAGCAAGTCCAAGCAATAAAAGTATATTTTGAAAATGAATTAAACAAACAAATTCAAATGGCAAAGAATGAGCATTACCAGGAGATAGAGATCTTAAAAAAAATATTAAACAGTAATCCTAGAAATGCAGGAAAATATAAACCAAATTAAAAACTCAAACGAGAATATTACAAATAGACTAGATCAAGTAGAAGTCAGAACATCAGATAATGAAGACAAAGTTTATCAACTTGAAAAAAATTGAGTAAACACAGAAAAGATGCTTAAATCCCACCAGGAATTTATTCAAAAGATATGGGATGTCATAAAAAAACAAAAAACAAATTTAAGAGTCATCAGGATAGAAGAAGGCATAGAGATTCAAACCAAAGGAATGGACAACATATTAAATGAAATAATTCTATAAAACTTCCCAGAGATGAATGATGGATTGGATTGCCAATTCCTGGAAGCCTACAGGACCCCAAACATTCAAAACCAAAATAGACCAACTCCAAGACATATAATTATGAAGATAGCCAACATACAGAACAAGGAGAGAATATTAAAAGCTATAAGAGAAAGGAGGCAGATTACATTCAGGGGTAAACCAATTAGGTTAACAACTGATTTTTCATCACATTCTTTGAAAGTGAGAAGATCCTGGAACAATGTAATTCAAATGCTGAAAAAAAAAAAAAGAATTCCAACCAAGAATACCATATAAAGAAAAGTTAAGCTTCAGATTTGACAATGAAATTAAAGTCTTTCATGATAAACAAAAGCTAAAACAATTCTCAGCCAGAAAACCAGCACTGCAAAGCATTTTGTGCAAAATACTACAAGAAGAAGAGTTAAAAAATAGTGCCCAAAACTAACAGTGGGAAGTATCTCAGTAAAGCGGGAGGAAAGTAACCAAAAAAGTAAAAACTATCCAAACTAAAATATAATAAATAAATAAACATGACTGGAAGTACAAATCATATTTCAATTGTAACCTTAAATGTTAATGGCCTAAATTCACTAATCAAGAGACATGTGCTAGTAACCTGGATCAAAAAAACAAATCCAACAATATTCTGCCTTCAGGAGACTCATATGATAGGAAAAGACATACACAGGCTGAAGGTAAAAGGTTGGGAAAAATCATAACACTCACATGGCCCTCGGAAGCAAGAAGGATTTGCCATACTCATATGGAATAATATCAACTTCAAACCTAAGTTAATCAAAAGGGATAAAGAATGACACTATATTCTGTTAAAAGGAATCATCCACCAACAAGAAAAAAACAATTATCAATTTGTATGCAACAAGCAATGGAGGTGCAACGTTCATAAAACAAACTCTCCTCAAGTTCAAGAGTCAAATAGACTACAACACAATAATTATGGGTGACTTCAACACACCGCTCTAGCCATTAGACAGATCCTCTAGACAAAAACTGAATAAAGAAACTATAGAACTCAACAGCACAATCAATAACCTAGACTTAACTGACATATATAGAATATATCAACCATCATCAAGTGGATACATGTTCTTCTCAGCAGCACATGGATCCTACTCAAAGATACACCATATATTATGCCATAGGGCAATTCTTAGTAAATATAAAGGCATGGAGATTATACCGTGCACCATATCTGATCATAATGGAATGAAACTGGATATCAATGAGAAAAGAAGGAAGGAAAAATCCTACATCACATGGAAAATGAACAACATGCTACTGAATGACCAATGGGTTACAGAAGACATAAAGAAGGAGATAAAAAATTCTTAGAGACAAATGACAATACAGACACAACATACCGGAATCTATGGGACACAATGAAAGCAGTTTTAAGAGGGAAATTCATTTCTTGGAGTTCTTTCCTCAAAAAAAGAAAAAAAAACAACAAATAAATGAACTTAAACTACACCACAAAAACCTGGAAAAGGAAGAGCAAAACAACAGCAAATGTAGTGGAAGACAAGAAATAATTAAATTTAGAGCAGAAATCAACGAAATTGAAACAAAAAAAAAGTTGAAAAAATTGACAAAACTAAAAGTTGGTTCTTTGAAAAAATAAATAAGATCAACAGGCCCTTAGCCACGCTAAGGAAGAGAAGAAGAAAGAGAATTCAAATTACTAACATGTGGGATAAAAAAGGCAATATCACAACAGACACTACAGAAATATAGAAGATAATTAGAAAGTATTTTGAAACACTATATTCCAATAAAATAGAATATTGTGAAGATATTGATAAATTTCTTAAGTCATACGATCTGCCCAGATTGAGTCAGGAAGACACAAACAATTTAAACAGGCCAATAACAAAGGAAGACATAGAAGAAGCAATCAAAAGACTGCCAACCCCAAAAAAGCACTGGACCAGATGGGAATATAGCGGATTTCTACAAAACCTTCAAAGAAGAATTAAAATCAATATTTTTCAAGCTTTTTCAAGAAATAGAAAAAGAAGGAGCTCTTCCAAATTCATTCTATGAGGTCAACATCACCCTGATCCCGAAACCAGACAAAGACACTTCAAAGAAAGAATACTACAGACCAATTTCTCTAATGAACTTGGATGCAAAAATTCTCAATAAAATTCTGACAAATCGAGTACAAAAGCATATCAAAATAATTGTGCACCATCATCAAGGAGGATTCATCCCTGTGATGCAAGGATGGTTCAATATACGAAAATCAATAAATGCCATTCACCACATCAATAGACTTAAAGACAAGAACTATATGATAATCTCGATAGATGCAGAAAAGCATTTGACAAAGTTCTGCATCCATTTATGTTCAAAACTCTATAAAATCTAGGGATAACAGGAACTTACCTCAACATTGTAAAAGCTATATATGCTAAACCTCAGGCTAGCATCATCCTAAATGGAGAAAAAACTGAAGGCATTCCTTCTAAAATCTGGAACAAGACAGGGATGCCCTCTATCACCACTTCTATTCAATTTAGTTCTTGAAATACTAGCCAGAGCAATTAAACAGACAAAAGAAATTAAAGGCATAAAAATAGGAAAAGAAGAATTTAAAGTATCACTATTTGCAGATGACATGATAATATAATTAACAGACACAAAAATGTCTACAAAGAAATGGCTAAAGTTAATAAATGAATTCAGAAAAGTGGCAGGATATATAATTAACACGCATAAATCAAATGCATTCCTGTATAACAGAAAAAAAACTTCTGAAATGGAAATGAGGAAAACCACTCTATTCACAACATCCTCAAATAAAATAAGATACTTGGGAATCAACCTAACAAAAGAGGTGAAAGATTTATATAATGAAAACTACAGAAATCTAAAGAGAGAAATAGAAGAAGATGTCAGAAGATGGAAACATGTGCTCTGTTCATGAATAGGCAGAACTAACATCATAAAAATGGCAATATTATGCAAAGTTCTCTACAGGTTTAATGCAATGCCAATCAAAATTCCAATGGCATTTCTTGTAGAAATAGATAAATCAATCATGAAATTCATATCGAAAAATAAAAGACCCAGAATAGCAAAAGCAACTGTAAGCAGGAAGTGTGAATCTGGAGGTATAGCGATACCAGAGTTCAAACTGTACTACAAAGCAATAGTAACAAAAACAGCATGGAACTGGTACCGAAAAATGCAGGTGGACCAGTGGTACAGAAGAGAGGACACAGAAACCAATCCACAAAATTACAACTTTCTTATATTTGATAAAGTGGCTAAAAGCATGCAGTGGAGGAAGGATAGCATCTTCAACAAATGGTGCTGGGAAAATTGGAAATCCATATGCAACAAAATGAAACTGAATCCCGTTCTCTCGCCATGCACAAAATTTAACTCAAAATGGATCAAGGATCTAGATATAAAATCAGAGACACTGCGTTTCATAGAAGAAAAAGTTGGCTACGATCTACATACTGTGGGGTCGGGCTCCAAATTTCTTAATAGGACGCTCATAGCCCAAGAGTTCTTAACAAGAATAAAAAAATGAGCCTTACTTATACTAAAAAGTTTTTTTTCTCTGCAAGAGAAACAAAAAGGGAAGTAAATAGAGAGCCTACATCCTGGGAACAAATTTTTACCCCTCACACTTCAGATAGAGCCCTAATATCCAGAATATACAAAGAATTCAAAAAAATTATCAATAAGATAACAAATAACCTAATCAACAAATGGGCCAAGGACCTGAAAAGACACTTCACCGAGGAGGACATACAATCAATCAACAAGTACATGAAAAAATGCTCACCATATCTAGCAGTCAGAGAAATGCAAATCAAACCCACCCTAAGATACCATCTCACTCCAGTATGATTGGCAGCCATTATGAAGTCAAACAACAACAAGTGTTTACGAGGATGTGGGGAAAAGGGGACACTTGTACACCGCTGGTGGGACTGCAAATTGGTGAGGCCAACATGGAAAGCAGTATGGGGATTCCTGGGAAAGCTAGGAATGGATCCACCATTTGAACCAGCTATCGCCCTTCTCGGACTATTCCCTGAGGATCTTAAAAGAGTGTACTAAAGGGATACTGCCACATCAATGATCATAGTGGCACAATTCACAATACCTAGACTGTGTAACCAACCTAGATGCAATTCAATAGATGAATGGATAAAAAAAATGTGGCATCTATACACGATGGATGCAGCACTAAAAAATGACAAAATCATAGAATTTGCAGGGAAATGGATGGCATTAGAGCAGATTATGCTAAGAGAAGCTAGCCAATCCTTAAAAAAACAAATGCCAAATGTCTGCTTTGATAAAAATAGGGTAACTAAGAATAGAACAGGGAGGAAGAGCATGAGGAAAAGATTAATATTAAACAAAGACAAGTGGGAGAGAGAAAGGGAGAGAGAAGGGAAAGCATATGGAAATGGTAGGAGACCCTCATTGTTACACAAAATTACATATAAGACGTTGTGAGGGGAAAGGCGGGAACAAGAGAGAGAAGTTAAAAAGCAGATGAGGAAGAGAGGGAAGATAGGATGAAAGGGGAGGGGGGATAGTAGGGGATAATAAAGGTAGCAGAGGACAACAGTCACTAATGTGACATTATGTAAAAATGTGAATGTGTAACTGATGTGATTCTGCAATTCGTATTTGGGGAAAATTGGGAGTTCATAACTCATTTCAGTCAAATGTATGAAAGATGATATATCATGAGCTTTGTAATGTTTTGAAAAACCAATAAAAATAAATAAACAAAGGTTTAAAATTGAGTGGGAAGAAATCAGCTAAAAAGAAGTTGAGATGCATTCATTTTGATAAGCAGAAAGTTTGTT
Organism: Callospermophilus lateralis; assembly: GCF_048772815.1. Lineage (NCBI taxonomy): Eukaryota > Metazoa > Chordata > Mammalia > Rodentia > Sciuridae > Callospermophilus > Callospermophilus lateralis. The sequence goes on from NW_027514631.1 coordinate 634,517, forward strand.
TTGTGTAGTTGTAAATATCAGAAATTTATTTTACCAGAAAACTGGCTTTTGAAAATGAATATATATTGAGATTAAAGGATAATCCACCTACATTCATGAAAAATTCATATCATTTCCTATATTTTTCATATTTCATTTTTTTTCGTGAATATTTTGTCATGGACCAGGTCTAGTCTTAGGCTACCTCATCTGACAAGTTCGTACAATGTGTTGGATTGTTCTTTTCATCTTTTATTTGATAGTTTGTAGCTGATAATGTGTATTTTTCCTTATCTTTATTTGGACATACATACCCAACTATATCTTTGCATTTTATGTTTTACTGGGGAAGAGACTCATCAAAAGCTCTTTATTATATGTATCAAAAATGAAACATTTAGAGCATGCAATTATTCTTAATTTTGCATGAAAATATCTTTGTACCATTTTTCTTATAAAGATGTAGAATTATTACTGTAATAAGTAACTACTTACAAAAAGAATTAAACAATTGACTTTATATCAATCATGAATATGAAAATTAATAAAATAAGTATTTGGCAATAAATATGCAATTGATAAAAATTAAAATCACAAGAAAGCCATTTAAAATGTCAGTGCATATGGTCCTTAAATAAAAGGTTGTTCAAATAAAATTTCACTAATTCATAAGAGTTAATATGCCATATCACAGCTTAATGTAATATAAAAACTTAAATGATAAGTATTGATAAATAAGAATGATACCTGTTTACTTAAATATGTTTATTTGATTTTCACTGTAAGCTGTTAATTCTAGAAGACTTGAAAATTAAGAAAGACTTGGTCTACATTATTTCTAACAGGCTAATCAAAGTACTTTTAAATATATATGTATATATATCATATGTAATACATATGCATGAATATAGATACATATGTATAATAAATGTATTGTAATATATCTATAGGTTATTATAATTATTAAATTTTCTCAAGAAAAAAGAATGAGTATAAAAAAATTCTTAAATGTAAATTTCATAGCATATTACTGTTTGTAATGACATGAGAGAAAAACTCCTATGGAGGGAAAATGAAAAAGGAAGAGAGAGAAGGGGGAAAATGAGGAAGAAAGTGAGTAAAGAAGAGGGAGAGGAGTGTTTGATTATAAGATAAATGTGGAGGGTCTGGGTGTCTGGCTCAGTGGTAACATGCTTGGCTAGCATGTGTGAGGCACTGGGTTATATTCTCAGCACCACATATAAATAAATAAAATGAGGTCGATCAACAACTGAAAAAATAAAAAAAAAAATAAAAAAGTAGAAATATTACCAAAATTCTAAGTTTTTATGAATGCTAAATAAAAAAAAATGTTACATAGACTTATGTAATTTCTAGACTCCCCAAAATAGTCATTTAATGATAGATTACTAGTGCGATAACTAAAAATCCATTGCTCTTTCCTCGACATTCTGTGGCATGCTAGTGCTAAAATAAATTGTATTATAACACCAAAAAAAATTCTAATATTTCTACAGTAACTGACCCAGTTTAACATAAATGCAAGAAGATTCCTATGGGATATAATTGTATTTTGACGTTCATTTTTATTCAACACTGGTACATTACTATTTGTCCAGTTTATGCACATCATAGTATGTATATTTCATTCACAATTTAGCAAATTTATACGCATTTGTTTTACTTTCAATCACTTCCTGCTTCAGAACACATGTATTCCTCCACGTTTCTTGACTGCTCCTTTCATGAGACTTTTTTCCAAAGACATTATTTTTGATTTCCATTATCATTTTTGAAGCAAAACTCACACACCCGTCATGATAAACCGTAAACCTAATATTACCATTAGATGTAAAACTGGTGGGAATGAATGATTGTATATCAATATAAGATTTCTTGTATACTTTCAAATATCAATTCAATCCATTGTTTAAAGTGGAACCAGTTATATTATTTATTCACAGTATGGTCTATTCATGCATTGTCTCTATATTGATAGACACAGGGTACACCTCTGTGTACCCTCAATAATAATTTGTATATCTTCAAAATTTTGCTCACAGAAATGGTGGAAGAAAGACTCATGTCAACTGATCTACATATACATTTTATCACAGTAATATTCTGGACACAAAATGCAAAGGTCACACTTAGGATTGTCCCGAAGCCTAAATGGAAAGTGAACATGGATTACTAAAAACATCCATGTCTTGGACGCCTAATTCTCTCAAATTTCAATCCTATTGGGGAGTACATATTTGTTTCTTCCCAAGATTATATATTCAACCTCAACCATGTTGAAAATGTCTAATCCTATCACTCACTTTATATTTTGTCTGATTTCCTAATGTCTGTATTGATATCTCTTTTCCTACATATTTCCCCCAGTTCATCATAGTGACTGATTCTTCACATGTGCTGACATTTACATTCACTCTTTATCCGAAACCCTATTGCTAAAGAACTTTTTGTCCAAATACTATACTCACTCTTTTTTCTAAACCTACCGACTATCTACCTAATCCTACCGACTATCCCTTTTTGACTGGATGAACTCTTCAACAATCAATCATCCAAGGTACAAGGTCCTATGCCATTGTATATTGATTTATCTGAGACATCTTTGCAGAACATAATTCAAAGATAAGTATCCCAATCATGGGCCCAATGCCTTTCTGGTATTCAAATCTTACCTAGATTTCAGTTTTCATAATTACATTTCACCTGTATATTCTTATAAATATTGCAGGTTCCCAATACCATTATTCATCCAACAGAATGATTCCTACCACAAATCGAACATGTTATTAATCCTAACTATACACTTTTCCCTCAATCCAACTTTACAGAAGAGCAGGGACAGAGTTGGTCTTACAATACAGGGGTGTAGGGGACCTTCCACCTGTTGACAACCTCAAAGGTCCATGCAGATATGATCCCTGGAGAAGATGCAGGCAGCTATGAAAGGCCTGAGAGAGCAAACGTCATCTTCCATGGCAAACAACCCGGTCAGGTTAAAAGCATGTGTCTGAATCATCCTCTCTCTTCTTAATGTAGGGAAGATTGACCACACTAGGCCTGTGTGGAGAGCTGTTCCCAGGTGCCTATTGTTTCTATACCATTCGAACTTGTGAAAGTGTCACAGGAAGTAGGCGCATCCTCCATATTATGAGACCCTAGGAAGCAAATGTTAGGACAAAGTGGTTGCAAATGCAGTGACCACATTCAGTTCCTGAAGGAAGTGACCTCACCTCACATCCTTGTTGATGGAACTCTCCGAATTTGGGTTCCAGGAAGCCAGGCATCCAGACCCAGTCCAAGCTCCAGTCACAGTGGTCTCACTTGTTTGGATTTACCAAGGACAGAGTCAGTCTTTTGTGGTACCTAGTGATGTGAGGATGGCCAAATGCCAGGAAAGTTCTGAAGAGGGGCCCTTCCAGAGAAAGAAGTTAGAGGCTCACTGCTGTCTCCTGACAACTTCACAGAGTTGACCCAGGAGACCAGATCTGAGACAGGACAGGCCATTTCTGGGGAACATAGTATTGCCCTCCAGTCAGAGGACACTCTGGATAGTTTCAGACCTACTTGGGAGAAGGAGGTGACTTCGTAGGTGTTTGAGGGGGTTTGTGGTTTTTTCTCATGTTCTGAGAATAGTTAGGAAAGGGGGTTTGTTTGGTTTGGAGTGAACTGTTTCTAGTTAGTCCTTTGACAAGGCGAGTGTTTCTATTTCTGTGTATCCCACTGTGTCCATGGTTGTAGACATTAGAAAAGAGAATGCCTCAATGGGTGTGTCCTGTCAAAGAGAAAACTTCCAAGCATTCATCCTGCCCATTTTATAAATGGACTGTGGCTTGCCTTATCATTGGGCAACACCTATTATTTTCTTACGTTCCTGTATCCTTCCTGAATTCTGGCCACTATCCAAAATAGGCTCATGGTTTTGTGTACAAGATATGTTCCACTTCCAAGCTCTGTGACATGACCATGTACTGGATAGCTGAAGGGAATGCATCTCAGAAAACTCTGATATCAGTGTGACCAGTAAAGTCTCAGTGGAGAAACCCTGCTTTGGGCCTTTTGATTACCTATTGTACTGTTGCCCTGAATATCAGGAACATCTTTTCCTCAGGCTACTCCTTCCTGAAGCCTGAAGAAAACAGTTTTCACATGGAAATGAATGGGCATTTTACCTTTGTGTTTTACAATAAAACCTTCACAGAGATTAGGCTCTCATTAACTTAAAATACTTTTAAATTTTATCTAAGTGTAAAAAGTAACATGTAACTGTACATATCTTTTTGATAACAAGTCCAATTATACAACACAAATGATACACATAAATCTCCAACATGTTTTTATGTTAAGCCTAGAATTACCATACAACCTTAGAACATTTCTGTTTTCATACTTATATTTCACTTCTATAGTCTTATAAATATCGCAGGTTCCCAATAACATTATTCATACAGCAGAACAATTCCTAACCCAAATCGAACATGTTATTAACCCTAACCATACACTGTTCCCTCAATCTAACTTTACAGAAGAGCAGGGAAAGAGTTGGTCTTACAATACAGGAATTTAGGGGATCTTCCACCCGCTGAGAACCTCAAACGTCCATGCAGAAATGATCCCTGTAGAAGATGTAGGCAGCTATGAAGGACCTGAGAGAGTAAGAGTCACCTTCCATGGCCAACAACCTGGTCAGGATGAAGGGTTGTGTCTGAGTCTCCCTCTCTCTTCTTAATGTAGAGAAGATGGACCAAAACAGGCCAGTGTGGAGAGCTGCTCTGGAGTGCCTATGGATGATATATCATTCTAACTTGTGAAAGTGTCACAGGAAGTAGGGGCAGCCTCCATCTCATGGGGCCTTGGAAGCAACAATTAGGACAATGTGTTTGCCAAGGCAGTGACCTCATTCAGTTCCTGAAGGAAGTGACCTCACCTCACTTCCTTTGTGTTCGAAATCTCTGAACATGTGGTCCAGGAAGCCAGGCACCCACAGCCAGTCCCAGTCCCAGTCCCAGTGATCTCACTTGTTTGGATTTACCAAGGACAGAGTCAGTCTTTCTTGGTACCTACTGATGTGAGGATGGCCAAATGCCAGTAAAGCTCTGAAGAGGGCCCTTTCCTGAGAAACCAGGTTGTGGCTCACCGTTGGCTCCTGTCAACTTCACAGAGTTGGACAAGGAGAACAGATCTGAGACAGAACAGGCCATTTCATGGAAACATAGTATGGCCCACCAGTCAGAGGACACTGCGGATAGTCACAGACCTACTTGGGGGAAGGAGGTGCATTTGTGGGTGTGGGTGTGTGTTTGTGGTTTTGTCTCATGTTCTGAGAATAGGTAAGAAAGGCAGTTTGTTTTGTTTGGAGTTAATTGATTCTAGTAAGTCGTTTGAAAAGGCGAGTGTTTCTAGGTCTGTGTATCCCACTGTGTCAGGGGTTGTAGACATTAGAAAAGAGAATGCTTCAATGGATGTGTCCTGTCTAGTAGAAAGCTTCCCCGGATTCATACTTCCCATTTTTGAATGGACTGTGGCTTGCATTATTGATGGGCAACCCCTGATATCTTCCTAAGTTCCTGTTTTCTTTCTGAATTCTGGCCACTTTCCAGAATAGGCTCATGGTTTTGTGTCCAAGATGTATACCACCACCAAGCTCTGTGACATGGCCATGTACTGGATAGCTGAAGGGAATGGCGAGCAACTCAGAAAACTCAGATATCAGTGTAATCAGGAAAGTCTCAGTGGAGAAATACTGCTTTGGTTACCTATTGTTCTGTTGCCCTCAATGTCAGGAAGGTCTTTGCCTCTGGCCACCCCTTTGGGAAGCCTAAAGAAAACAGTTTTCAAATGGAAATCAATGGGCATCACCTGTGACTCTTTGCTTAATTGCATTGGAAAGGGATATGTCTGAATCAGGCTCTAGGTCCTGTGTTAGGCTTTGGCTTAGATTCTCAGCACATGATGGATGTAAAGAAAATCCCATGTTTGCATCCAAAACTAAATTGGCCAAAAGAGCAGTCATTATGGAAGAAGTCTCTCGCCTTCCCCTGTAAGGTTCCTGACCTCCATCAAGTGAGAATAGGAACCTTTGGATCAAATGAGTTCTTCAAAGCCCTTTAGAGGCTATCCCATAGGTGCTTGGGTTTTCTCCAGAATCCAAATCACATAAAGAATCTATACCTGACACTCAGTAGGCCTCAAATTGGAGGAGCAAAGCGATATTAGTAGCAGGCCTATTTGATCACTCCTGGTTCCCCGGACGAGTGTCCAGGACACCCTGACTTTAGGCAAATGAGGGGCAATGGAGGTTATTTTGGACACTGTCTTGGGCTGTGCCCCTCATGGAAACCTCAAGCCAGAGGTAATGATGAGTGTCCATATGGAAGAAGATGAGGGCCATGTGGGAGTGTTTTGGTTTTAATTGTGGTCATGTGTGGCCGTTGGAATAGATGACTGGGTCCACCTTGGCTTTAACTCTGTTGTGATTCCCCTTAGAGACTGAGTTGTGGACCTCACCTCAGAGACGTATTGCCATAAATTGTGTTGGGATTTTAGGAGGATTCACATGAGAGTCACCCTTGTAAAATGAGATCTAGGCCCAGGGTGGCTGTTCACCGAGCACTGGGAATCTCAGCCAGGTTACCACATGATTTTATTCTGAAAGACTTGGCAGCCATATATGAGAGTCAAAACACACATGGATGTCACAATGTAGATCCCAATGGGCCTGGATTCATGTGATCATTTGGCCACTGTTTGGGAAGCCTTGCCTGTGAGACTTCTGCAGAGATTTCATTGAAATGAGCTTCCTAACCGTTTAATAGTTCCAGAATGAAATGGAACACACAGTGCCTCCAACTTCAACCTTGAAAAATGGGTAGATAAATACCAAGTAATTTTTAAACTTCCCATGACCAGGTGGCACTGGAGAATCTTTGGATATCCTGTGGCTGATCATGAGATTACAAGACAGTGCTTTGATTGACTGGTTTTCATAAAAATGGTTCAGAACAGAGATACCAGGAAGTTGGAGCCTGCTGAGAGGTGGGCCTACAGCAGTGCTGGGCAGGTGTGCAATAAAACAACTGTGGTGGGGCCATGTGGATCTTCCATTGGCTTCCAAATGACTTGTGACTGAGATGGTGCAGCCAGCAGACCCTTGTATGTAAAGGCATCTTGTTATATGGACAGGATTCAGGGCAATGTTTAGAATCAGATTGCTATGGTCAAGGGGGCAAGTCATGTGGGATATAAGCCTGGTTGGTGCATTCTCCTGCAGACCCTGACCTACCAAAAGTGACAGAACTCACTCACGCACCAGGTAACAGTTGAATTCTTTGTATATCATGAAGCAAATACCAAAATCCCAGTGCAGCAGCAAGAAACACGGCGAAAAGTGGAGGATGACCAAATGGCCTCACAGTCCACATGTGGATACACTTATCCCCCAGTTGCCACAGTTTACCTACTAAAGAAAATTCAGCACTGCTGCCACATATTCAGTGGAAAATAAGAAACCATGTCCTCGAGGTAACATAGATGCAGACACAGCTTTGATTGTCTCACTACAATGGAAGCTAAATCTCCCGACAACAACATATATTTCAAGTGCCCAAACTCAGAGTGAGTTTCTCAAGAAGGATTTAGGGAACCAGAGCTCCATGTTTGTGGACTGTTTTCCCTGTCCCTTACTTTTGAAATCTCCTCTTCCGTCTTCAAAGTTGTGAACTCCTGAGCATATTCCATTCCAGATATTTATTCACAGATTTTCTAACTCTTCTCCTCTAATTGTGCCTTAGTCTCCGTGATTGTAATGTCAAGGCATCCCTTTCTCTGTATCCTATTCAGCACATGTATTTTTACATGCAATTATAGAATCTTAACTGATACCACACGTACATTCTTGTGAGGTGACTGACTTGGCAGATACAAATTGTAAGAGATCACTCCTCCTAAAAGCTGTTGGAACTGAAAATTCAATGTATGAGTGAGCTTCCCTGTTTAAGAACATTATACATAAATCCATATTCAATAAAATAAATACATTTGGATCTGTAGATGACATATATTTCATGGTGAATTTCAATTGGAATATATTATGCTATTTTTAATGTCTGTGTGTTTGTGTATGTATATATATATATACACACTCTCCAGATTTTACAAAATATGAAATATATGTCTTGTTATACACTCCCTAAACTCATTCATATTCAAGTATGTGTATTTATAATCAAATTTTCACAAGAGTATTCTCAAAATTATTCATTCACCTGAAATACATATTTGTTTCCTAGTACTGAAAACTACCTTCAGTGAAAGGTGCATACAAATCCTAATATTTCCACAGTAACTGAACCAGTTTAACATCAATACAAGTAGATTCCTATGGGACATGTTGTGCATTTTGACATTTATTTTATTCAACACTGGTACATTACTATTTCTTCAGTTTATGCTCATCATAGCAAATATATTTCATCCAAAAGTTTGCAAATTTATAGGCATTTTGTTCACTTTCAATCACTTTATTCTACAGAACACATGTATTCCTCCATGTTTTTGATGGGTCTTTTCATGAGACTTCTTTCCAAACACATTATTTTCGATTTCCATGATCACTTTTGAAGCAAAACTCAAAGACACTTCGTGATAAACCATAACCCTAATATTACCATTAGATGTATTGCTGGTTGGAATGAATGATGGTATATCGATATAAGATTTCTTATATATTTTCAGATATGAATTCAATCTATTATTTAAAGTGGGACCAGTTATATTATTGATTCACAATGTGGTCTATTCATGCACTATCTCTATATTCATAGACACAGTGTACACCTCTTTGTACCACCAATACTAATTTATAGGACTTCAAAACATTGCTTCCAGAAATGCTGGAAGAAATACTAATGTCACGCGATCTACATATACATTTTATCACAGTAATATTCTGGACACAAAATGCAAAGGTTACACTTATGATTGTACCAAAGCCTAAAAGGAAAGTGAACAGGGATTACTAAAAACATCCATGTCCACATTGCCTAATGCTCTCAAATGTCAATCCTATTGGTGACTACATATTTGTTTCTTCCTAAGATTATATATTCAAACTCAACCCTGTTCAAAATGTCTAATCCTATCACTCACTTTGTACTTTCCCTGATTTTGTAATGTCTCTATTATTATCTGATTTCCTACATATTTTCCAAAGTTCATCATTGTGACTGAATCTTCATATGTGCTGACATTTACCTTCACCCTCTAACAGAAACCCTATTGCTAAAGAAGTTTTTTTTTTCCAAATCCTATACTCACTCTCCTTCCAAAACCTACCAACTATCTTCCTAATCTTACCTACTATCCCTCTTTGACTGGATGTTCTCTTCCACATTCAATCATCCAATGTACAAGGTCCTATGCCATTGTATATGGATTTATCTGAGACATCTGTGCAGAAAGTAAGTCAACACTAAGTATGCCAATGAAGGGCCCAATGCCCTTCAGGGTTTCAAATCTTAGATTTCTGTTTTCATACATATATTTCACCTACATATTCTTATAAATATCGTAGCTTCCCAATAACATTATTCATCCAGCAGAATAGTTCCTAACACAGATTGAACATGTTATTAACCCTAACCATACACTCTTCCCTCAATCTAACTTTACAGAAGAGCAGGGACAGAGTTGGTCTTACAAGACAGAAATTAAGGGATCTTTCACCTGCTGAGAACCTCAAAGGTCATTAAAGATGATCCCTGGAGAAGATGTAGGAAGCTATTAAGGACCTCAGAGAGCAAAAGTCATCTTTCATTGCAAACAACCTGGTCAGGATGATGGGTTGTGTCAGAATCAGCCTCTCTCTTCTTAATGTAAAGAAGATGCAGCAAACCAGGCCTGTGTGGAGAGCTGTTCCTGGGTGCCTATGGTTTTATACCATTCTAACTTGTGAAAATGTCAGAGTAAGTAGGTGCAGCCTCCATCTCATGGGACCCTTGGAAGCAACTGTTAGGACAAAGTGGTTGCCAAGGTATGGACCTCATTCAGTTCCTGAAGGAAGTGACCTCACCTCACTTCCTTGGTGATGGAATTCTCTGAACTTGGGATCCAGAAAGCCAGGCATCCAGAGCTAGTCCCAGTCACAGTCCCAGTGGTCAAAATTTTTCGGATTTACCAAAGACAGAGTCAGTCTTTCTTGGTACCTACTTATGTGAGGATGGCCAAATGCCAGGAAGGTCTGAAGAGGGGCATTTCCTGAGAAAGCAGAGAGTGGCTCACCACTGGCTCCTTACAGATTCACAAAGTTGGCCACAGAGACTAGATCTGAGACAGGACAGCCCATTATGAGGGAATTTCTTATGGCCCACCATCAAACGACACTCCGTATTGTCACAGACGTACTTGGGGGTCTGTGTGGGTGTGGGTGTGGGTATTGGTTTGTGGTTTTGTCTCATGTTCTGAGAATAGGTAAGAAAGTCGGTTTGTTTGGTTTGGTGTGAACTGATTCTAGTAAGTCGTTTGACAAGGCTAGTCTTTCTATATCTGTGTATCCCACTGTGTCCATGGTTGTAGACAATAGAAAAGAGAATGCATAAATATATGTGTCCTTTCTAGTAGAAATCTTCCCAGCATTCATTCTGCCCAATATATGAATGGTCTGCGGCTTGCCTAATGGATGGGCAACACCTAATATCTTCTTAAGTTCCTGTTCTCTATCTGAATTATGGGCAACCTCCAGAATACGCTCATGGTATTGTGTCCAAGATATGAACCACCTCCACGCTCTGTGATATGGCCATGTACTAGAGAGCTGAAGGAAATGATGAGCATCTCAGAAAACTCAGATATCAGTGTGACCAGGAAAGTCTCAATGGAAAAACCCCGCTTTGGGCCTTTTGCTTACATATTTTTCTGTTGCCCTGAATGTCAGGAAGGTCTTTGCCTCAGGCTATGCCTTTTTGAAGCCTGAAGAAAACAGTTTTCAAATGGAAATGTATAAACATTACCTGTGGCTCTTTCTTAATTGCTTTGGAAAGGGATGTGTCTGAATCAGCCTCTTGGCCCTGTGTGAGGCTGTGGCTTAGATTCTCAGCACCTGATGGATCTAAAGAAAAATCCCATGTGTGCATGCAAATCAAAAAGCCAAAAGAGCAGTCATTTTGGATGAAGTTTCTCGCCTTCCTCTGTAAGGTTTCTGACTTCCATCATTGAGAATATGGATCCTTTGGGTCAAATGAGTTCTTCAAAGCCCTGCAGACCCTAGACCATAGGTTCTTGGGTTTTCTCATGACTCCAATTAACATAAAGAATCTAAACACCACAGTCAGTAGGCCTCAAAATTGAGAATAAGAGCAATATTAACGGCAGGCCTCTTTGAACACTCCTGGTTCACAGGAAGGATGTCCCGGCCACACTGACTTTAGGCAAATGCATGCAAGGGAGATTATTTTGGACACTGTCTTAGGCTGTGCCCCTCATGGAAACCTCCAGCCAGAGGTTATGATGAGTGTCTATATGGAAGAAAATGAGGGCCATGTGGGAGTGTCTTGATTTTAATTGCGGTCATTTGTGTGGCGCTTGGAATAGATGACTGGGTCCACCTGGGCTTGAACACTGGTGTGATTCTCCTTAGAGACTGAGTTGTGGAACTTACCTCAAAGAAGTATTGCCTTGTATTGTGTTGGGATTTTAGGAGGCCATGCATGAGAGTCGCCCTTGGAAACTGGGATCTATGCCCAGGTTGGCTTTCCACAGAGCACTGGGAATCTTGGGAAGGATATCACATGATTTTATTCTTAAAGACTTGGCAGCCATAGTTGCAAGTCAAAACACATATGGACCTCAAATTGTAGACCTCAATAGGTCTGGCTTCATGGGACCTTTTGGCCTGTCTTTGGGAAGCCTTGCGTGTGATAGTTCTCCAGAGCTTTCATTGAAATGAGCTTCCTCTCCATTTAATCATTCCTGAATGAATTGAAACCCACAGTGCCTCCAACTTCACCCTTGAAAAATGGCTAGATAAATACCTTTAAATTTTTGACATTCCCATGACCAGGTGGACCTGGAGAACCTTTGGATGTCCTATTGATGACCATCAGTGTACCAGACAGTGCCTTGATTGACTGGGTTTCATGAAAATGGTGTAGAACGGAGATGCCAGTAATTTGGAGCCTGCTGAGTAGTCGGCCTAGAGCAGTGGTGTGCTGGTGTATGTTAAAACGTCTGTGGTCGGGTCATCTGCATCTGCCCTTCGCTTCCAAATTGTTTGTGACTGACATGGTACAAGCCCCAGATCCTTGTATGTAAAGGCATCTTGTTATATGGAGAGGATTCAGGGCAATGTTTACAATCAGATTGCTATGGTCAAGAGGGCAAGCTATGTTGGATAGAAGCCTTGTTGGTGCATTCTCCTGCAGACCCTTACCCACCACACGTGACAGAACTCCCTCCATCACTGTGTCCCAGTTGAACTTCTTGTATTTTGTGAAGCAAATATCAAACTCCCAGTGCAGCTGCAAGAAACACCACAAAAATTGGAGGATGACCAATGGCTTCACATTCCACTCTGGGAGACACTTAGCCACCAGTGGCCACAGTTTCCCTACAAAGAGAGAATTCAGCACTGCTGCCTCATGTTCATTGGAAAATAAGAAACAATGTCCTCTAGGTCACATAGATGCTGACCCAGCTTTGATCGTCTCACTATAAAGGAAGCTAAAGCTCCTAAAAACAACCTCAGATGAAGTTTCTCAAGAAATATTTAGGCCGGCAGAGCTCCATGTTTGTGGTGTTTTTACCCTGTCCCTGACTTTTGGAAACTCCTATACCACCTCCAAGGTTGTGAACTCCTGAGCATTTTCCATTCCAGATGTGTATTCACAGATTTTCTAACTCTTCTCCTCTAATTGTGTCTTACATGGGATGAAGGTAATGTCAAGGCATTGTTCTGAATACACATTGGATTCTTTTTCCAATTTTCCATTTGAAATACTGAATCCCTGACTGTCAGGCGTAGAAGGAATTCACCTTCAAAGAATAGCCTGAAACTTACAAGAAACCGCCCCCATGGAGACATCCTGTCTGGGAGACATCCTGTAGCCAACTGTGTCTCTGAGACATCCTGTTGCCATCTGTATTCCTGAAACATCCTGAGTTTATCTCACCTTGTGAAGACATCCAGGAACTTTCGATAAGAGAGCTTTCCCATCTCCAGCATATAAATGCCCCTGTGTGAAAAATAAAAGTTTGCAGCTTGATCAGAACTCCTGTCTTGCTGTCATCTCTCGTGTCTCTTGTCCCTTCATTCCTCCGCATCTAGGTTTGCTGCCCCTGTTGATGTGTCTTTCCAGCCATGACTACTGGCACCCACTGACTGGGGCTCGAGCCTTTGACTGATTGGGAACCCCGTCCTCCTGGAAGACTTCATCAAGTGGAGCTCGCGATTGCCTCAGCAGACACCACAAAGAGACAGATCAAGGAGGAGAGTGGGGATGACGCACGGTGAGTGACCCACCATGGGACAAGCAGTTTCGTCACATGATTTGTTTTTGTCAGGCCTCAAGGAGTCCTTCAAGACATGAGGGGTGCGTGTTAAGAAAAAGGACTTAAAATTTTTCTTCTAATACATAGGAGAATTGTGTCCATGGTTTCACATTGAAGTGACCATTGATGGCAAAAGATGGCTTAGAGTAAGAGACTGTTTAAAAGATTATTATGAAACCTTTGGCCCAGAAAAAGTGCCAGTTCCCACCTTTTCTTACTGGAACTTAATTAATGAAATTCTTAAAAGTTCACCCTTTGACAATGGTACCTTACAACTTGTCAGGATTGGAGAAGAGACTATGCAAAACACCTCTCGTCTCCCCACGGCATGCCCATCAGTTAGTATAGACATTGACCCTTCTCAGTCTCCCCAGGACCCTGGGAACCTTCCTAGTCCCCCTCAAAATACCACCCTAATGAATAAGGCTCCAATGGTTACCAAACACCTTTATCGAGTTTTAAATCCCAGAGACACATTGACCCCTGGGACGGAGGCCACCTTGGAGAAGGAAGCAGCAAGCTACCATTCAGAAGATGCGCCACCTCTCAGGACCCTGCCACAGCCTATAGGACTTACACATCTTCCTACCTCCTATATCCCTCCTGCCTTTTGTGCTCCAGCCTTTCAGGAGCAAAATGCAACCCAGATATTTTTCCCCACTTCCCTTGCCTAGCCTGGCTCCCTTGTGAGAGTCTCTCCAACATAGACGGGAACAGATCAAACTTTTAAAAGAATTAAGATCCCTAGACTCTGAGCTCTGTTCATTAGCCTTAGGCACGGAGTCAATGCAAGCTGGCCCACGGCGGTCTAATACAAAGGCTAAGCCACTCCATCAGCCTGTTTTCGCCTTCCCAGTCACCCGCAGTCAGATAGATAAGCCTGCCCAGGCTGAGGTCAAAGACTTAGACGGGGATCAAGAGGAGGAAGTGGGGGAAATGGATCAAGGAGATCAGGACTCAGAGGATGAGGAGTTCACCCCTAGGCAGGAAGGATCCCAGAGTGTCTACAAAAAAATTAAGCCTGCGTTTTCTTGAAAAACATAAAAAGACTTGTGCTCACAATGGCCCCACTGTGCCCTACAAGTTGACTTTATTAGAAAGCCACAGCGCACAATGGCTTACTCCCAATGATTGGAAATTTTTAGACCGAGCTACCATCAGTGCCGGAGATTTCCTGTAATGGAATGCAGATTTCGAGGAGCACTGTCAGGAAACTGCTCAAAAAAAATTAACTAAGGGCTCCTCTAAATCCTGAACTTATGTTAAGCTAGTGGGCTATGCGCCATTTGACACTAAAACTAAATAGGCACGTTTCCCTGCTGGAATTTTGGCGCAGATTCAGATGGCTTGCTTACATGCTTGGAGATGCCTCCCTCAAACTGGCTCGGCTACCACTTCTTTGGCAAAAATTTGACAAGGACCCAACGACCCTTATAGAAACCTTGTTCCCCGGCTTAACCTAGCTGCAGAATGCTTGCTTGGACCAAGCGAAAGCAAAAGAACTTTTGTAAAACATCTTGCCTTTGAAAACGCCAACCCGGCATGTCAGGATGTTCTTCGACCACATAAGGAAAAAGGGAAACTTTCGGACTTTATTAGACTCTGTGTAGGGGTGGGTGCAGCCCATGCTGCTTGGATTCAGGAGGCACTTCCACCGCCCAAACATACAATGGGGGACAGCCTCCCTCGGCTCCTCTGATGTATATTGGGTTCAGCCCATTTCTCACAATAGACCCACCCTTACCTTACTTATTGAAAAAAAGGAATTCCAAGGAATTCTAGATACTGGAGCTGATGCCACAATTATTTCTCACAAATACTGGCCATCAGGTTGGCCCATCACCCCATCCTTGAATGACCTAAAGGGGTTAAGAGTCAAAAAATCCCCATGTCAGTTCTAGGGCTCTTAGCTTTACTGATAAAGAGGGTAATAAGGTGACTGTCACTCCTTTCATTGTTCCTGACCTCCCTGTTAACCTATGGGGCCGAGATATTTTGAGTCAAATGGAAGTCATTCTTGCCAGTCCCAATTCCATGGTGACTCATCAAATGCTTCGTATAAATTTTGTCCCTGGTACAGGCCTTGTGAGACTGAGACAAGGACTGGTGGGGACTATAAAACCCATAAAAAAACAAATACATATGGACTTGGGTATTCTGATTTTTAGTGTCGGTTCCTGACCCTCCTGTACCCCATGCAGATAAAATTATTTGGGAGACTCAGACTCTTGTGTGGGTGGATCAGTGGCCCCTTACCCCCCAAAAAAATTGGAGGCTGCCTCCATGTTAGTGCAGGAACAGCTGGCAGCCGGCCATGTAGAGCCCTCAACCTCACCGTGGATTACTCCTATTTTTGTTATCAAGAAAAAATCAGACAAGCGGCATCTTTTACAATATTTGTGTGCCAGTAATAAAGTTATGTGCCTGATGGGAGCACTACTGCCTCGAATTCCTACACCAATGGCTATTCCAAAAACTATTGTAAAATGGTTATTGACTTAAAAGTTTGCTTTTTTACCATTCCTTTACATCCTGAGGATAGACCCTATTTTGCCTTTAGTCTCCCTTGCATTAATTTCCACGGCCCTATGCAGAGATTTCAATGGAAGGTTCTTCCCCAAGGTATGGCCAACAGCCCTAGTCTTTGCTAAATATAAGTTGTTCAAGCAGTAGACCCTGTGAGAGAGTGATGACCACAATTTTATGTTTTACATAATATGGATGAATTTTTAATTGCTGCACCTAATTACCATGACCTTAATAATTGTTACTTGGACCTTTAGAAAACCCTCACTACCTTGAGACTACGGATAGCTCCTGATAAGGTTTAAACACAGGACCCTTATACCTATTTGGGCCTTAAACTTCAAGATAATCAGATCCAAATTCATAAAATACAACTGCGTGTGAACCATCTTCACACCCTTAATGATTCTCAAAAATTACTGGGAGATATTCAATGGCTAAGAACATATTTAAAATTATCCACTTGTGTACTTTTGCCCCTTAATGATATTTTGAGAGGTGATTCCTACCCTTCCTCCCCTCAAAAGCTTACTCCCGAGGCATGACAGGCATTAAACCAAGTCACAGAGGCCATTGCCAAACAGTTTGTTACACAAATTTCTTATAACATTCCTCTGGTTCTGGTTCTTTTACACACTCCTCATATACCCTCAGGAAAATTTTGGCAGTGATATCCATATTTGAAAAATAAAGGCTTCCCCTTGCTTTGGGTCCATTTATCCACCACATCCTCCAAGTTTATTACCGTTTATCTTGCTCAGGTAGCTTCTATTATTATTAAAGTCGTTTGCTTTCTCGACAACATTTTGGCAAAGACCCTGATAATATTTTAATTCCATATACTAATGACCAAACCCAATTTTTACTACAGAGAAGGGATGAATGGGGTATTGCCCAATCAGGCCATTTGGGAACAATTGATAACCACGTCCCCAATGACACCCTTTTACATTTTGTCCAGATACATCCATTTATTTTTCCCAAAATTACTCAAAAGGCTCCCAGTTCCAAGCCCTTACTGTCTTTACAGACGGTTCCAGTAATGGCTGTGCGGTCTTTGTTGTCAATAACCAGCCTACAATCTTTGATACTGTCTATCATTCAGCACAGTTTGTGAAATTGTTTGCCATAACACAAGTTTTTATAACATTTTGTGATAATCCTGTTAATATTCATACAGACAGTGCCTACATTGCTCATTCTGTGCCCCTGCTGGAGATTTCACCCGCCATTAAAGCTTCTTCCAATGCGGCCTTTCTGTTTCACCAGCTTCAGCAGCTAATTCAGGCCAGACAACACCCATTTTTCTTAGGACACATCAGGGCACACTCTGATCTTTCCGGCCCTCTAACACAGGTAATGCTCAAGCTGATGCAGCAACTCCTACCATCTTTCCAATTTTTGGTGGCTCCATTCAATAGTCCACGGAGCTAAACAATCTTCACCAACTAAATTCCCAGAGCCTTCGATTACTTTGTAAAATTACCAGGCAACAGAAACGAGAAATAGTAAAAGAATGCCCTGCTTGCGCTCTCTCCTTCCCCATTCAACACTTGGGAGTTAACCCCCGAGGATTACTGCCAAATCAGGTTTGGCAAATGGATGTTACTCATTTTCCTGAATTTGGAAAAACCAAATATATACACGTTTCTATCGATACCTTCAGCAGCTTTATTTTTGCATCACCACATTCTGGAGAGGCTACCAAAGATGTCCTTTCTCATCTTGTTTCAGCCTTTTCCATAATGGGTAAACCAATACATATTAAAACAGATAATTGTCCTCCATATACCAGTGCCAAGTTTAAACAGTTTTGTGCTACCTTGCAATTTTGTCATCCTACTGGAATTCAATACAAACCTCAGGGCCAAGGCATTGTGGAATGTTCCACCTTACCTTAAAGACTTGGCTATTTCGCCTTAAGGCTTCCGCCCTTGTATTTACCACTCACAGGCATTGCCTTAACCATGCATTATTTGCCCTTTCTTTTCTTACCCTAGACAGTGAAGGCCTTTCGGCTGCAGACACACACTGGCATCCCTTTTCCAATTCTGATCAGCCACCTGTTATGTGGCGAAATCCCCTTACAAATAAATGGAAATGCCCACATCCTGTCCTCATCTGGGAATGTGGCTCAGCTTGTGTTTTGGACCAAGAGCTAGCAGCCCCAAGATGGTTACCAGAATGCCTGGTTAAACAGGTTAATGACTTACCTCAAACCGGGGACGGAGGCCCTCTCCCTGAGTACAAATTTTCCCCTTTTTCGGATCCATCCAACAATCTGTGTGAGGATCCTGCTTAAGGCACTTCTGCTGAACAGGTTTGTGCACGGAGGCCTGGGCCCTCCACCTTCCAACATCATGGAGTACCTTCCCCCCCCTCCCCCCGTGAAGGCAAGGGAGGATCTTGGACTCAGGCTCCCACTAGTTGGAACCAGACTGCTGGCTGCATGACTAAGGTGGCTTACCTCCATGCCGAGGTTGACCATAAATTCAGAGGAGTTCATCAGCCTAAATGGGTATGTGTTAACAAGCCAAAGATTATTCCTCCTAGTACAAGTAAAGCTCTCCAAAATTGTTCTGCAACCCGTACGCATACCCAGGCGATGCATGTCTCTTGTTTTGTGTCGGCCTCAATTTGTGTTAACAAGCAGGGAGAATGATTTTTTGAAGCCTCCCTAACTAAAACTCATGAAGCAGGGTGGACCACTATTCATTATACCCCCGTTCTCTTTGACCAGGGAGGAGAAGGCAAATACACCAAGCTACAGTCAGCTGGGTGCCATGGCACTGTTGGAAAAACTTCCTACTGGCCCATTAAGGACCCTACAGGGGTCTCTGATGGTAGAGGACCCACTGATGCAGTCAAGCATCCTCAGATAATCAAACTTTTGAAACCCCAAATCCCTGAGCTCACATATCATCCCTTAATGTAGCCGAAATCCCAGTTCCCAGGTTTAGATACCAATACATTAGATATTTTGCAAACTACCTTCTCCTTCCTTAATAATTCCAACCCCATCCTTGCTGGTAATTGCTGGCTCTGCATGACAACAGGGGCAAGCATGCCTATGGCAGTTCCTATTAATTCTACTATGGACAATGATAATACATGCCAACCCGGATTTCCCTTTAAAGTACAGCCTATAGGCACTTTTACATTATGTCTTTTAGGCGTGATGCAGAATAATACCTATGATATGGATTTTGGAATTGCTTCCTTTGGAAATTGCTCAACAGTACAAAATTATTCCTCACCCATCCCATCTCTTTGTCCCCCCAATGGCACAGTTGTTATGTGTGGAGGAAATGTGGCCTTCCCCAGGCTTCCAGCGAATTGGAACAGTGGCTGTGTTCTTGCCTTATTACTCCCTGATATAACTATTGTCCCAGGAGATGAACCTCTAGCCTAGACACCTTAGTCAAAAGACAGAGGCGGGCGATACAGGCCTTATCACTTATTGCCAGCCTTGGAATAACAGCTGCTGTGGGCACAGGTACACTGGCTTAGGCACGGCAATACACCCTTACCATCGCCTGTCTCAACAACTTAAAATGATGTACAAACTCTATCAGAAACCATTAAAGATTTGTAGGACCAAATAGACTTCCTGGCAAAAGTGTTCCTTCAAAACAGACGAGGCTTAGATTTGCTGACTGCTAACCAGGGCGATATTTGATTGGCCTTAGGGGAACGATGCTGCTTTTATGCCAATAAATCAGTCATAGTATGCACTAAATTTAAGCAGCTTCAAGAAGATCTAGAGAAGAGATGAAGGGAACTATTTGAAAATCCCCTCTGGACAAAGCTTAATGGATTTCTACCCTACCTTATTCCCCTATTAGGCCCTTTGTTGGGTTTACGTTTAATGGTGACCATAGGACCCTGCATTATTAACAGTGTGGTACAATTTATTAAAGAACACATTAATATTATGGCCTCTAAGCCCCTACAAATCCACTATCATCATCTGGAGATGGAAGACCACGCTGTCAACTTTTAAAAGGATGTTCTACCCTTCTCACAGGCTTATTTCTTAAGTTTACATCCCCACAAATCTCTCTTTCTTACATAAAACTATAAGTAACAGCTCTGACAAACCATCTTCTGCCCTTGCCATAAGGGTTCGTCTACATGGGCCCTTCGGCTTGGGGGAAGACGCACCCATGGAGTGAGGACGTTAGGCCATAATATCGGAGGGTGCAGGAAGGATTGCAAAAGGATGGATCTACGGATCCCCAAACACAAGACCTGTGAGTGACATGCTCTGGTGCATGGCGGTTGGCATGCTTCCCCTTCAAGGCCATCTCCTCCAAAAACATGCCAAGGCCACCACGAAATCTGCTAGTAAAGATGCTCGCTCGGATCAGGAGATATTCTAAGGCCTCCTAGAGAAACAGAGCCTCTAACCCCCCCCCCCCTAAAAACATGGCCGGTAAGGTAGGTCAAATATTTTATATAAGAAAGGGGGAGATGTCAGGGGCTAAAAGGAAGTTCTCCTTCAAAGAATAGCCTGACACTTACAAGAAACAGCCCCCTGGGAGACATCCTGCCTGGGAGATATCCCACAACCATCTATCTCCCTGAGACATCCTGTCGCCATCTGTCTTCCTGAAATATCCTGAGGTTATCTAACCCTGTGAAGACATCCAGCAAATGCCGATAAGAGAGCTTTCCCATCAGCAGCATATAAACACCCTGTGAGAACAATAAAAGTTTGCAGCTTGATCAGAACTCCTGTCTGGGTGTCATCTGTCCTGTCTCTTGTCCCTTCATTCCTTCCCAACTATGTTCGATGCCCACGTTGATGTGTCCTGCCGGCCGGGACACCTGGCACTAACCCATACCCTACTAGACTATGACTACTAATCCTAATATGATGGAGAAAAATAACCCAAATAGAATAGAAATACAAGCAGTTCAGAGGAGGCATGGTGTATAGTTGGAGTTGCCTTTTGCATGATCTAGGGTAGGTGTTATAAATCTAGCTAATTTTTAAATGAAATAGTTCTCCATGTGTTTTTAAAGTTAAAAAATATGTGAATACCTGTCTCCCTTTCTCTGTAGCCTACTTGCCACATGCATTTTATATGCACATATAGAATCCTACGTGGTATCACACGTATATTCTTGTGAGGTGGCTGACTTAGCAGATTCAAATTGTGAGAAGAGATCACTTCTCCTAAACGCTGTTGGAACTGAAAATTCAACCTATGGGGGAGCCTCCTAGTAAAAAAAAACATTATACATAAATCCATGCTAAGTAAAATTAATATTTTTGCATCAGTAGATGATATATATTTCATGAAGAATTTCGATTGGCATATATATTGCTACTTTTCATTGTCTGTGTTTGTGTTTTGTGTGTGTGTATATATATATATATATATATATATATATATATATATATATATATATATACTCTCCAAATTTTTCAAAATATAAAATATATGTGTCCTATATACACTACCTAAATTCATTCATGTTCATGTATGTGGATTCATAATCAACTTTTCACAAGATTATTCTCAGAAATATACATCCACCTGAAATACATATTTGTTTCCTAGTACTGAAAAGTAACTTCAGTAAATGGTGCATACAATCCTAATATTTCTACAGTAACTGACCCAGTTTAACATCAATGCAAATAGATTCCTATGGGACATGATGTGTATTTTGAAGTTCATTTCATTTAACACTGGTACATTACTATTTCTTCAGTTTATGCGCACCATAGGATATATATTTCATCCACAGGTTCACAAATTAATAGGCATTTGTTTCACTTTCAATCATTTCCTGCTTCAGAACACATGTATTCCTCCAGGTTTCTTGACTGTTCTTCTCATGAGACTTCTTTCCAAACACATTGTTTTCGATTTCCATAAAAATTTGAAGCAAAACTCCCACACTCTTCATGATAAACCATAACCCTAATATTACCATTAGATGTATAACTTTTTGGAATGAATGATTGTATATCAATATAAGATTTCCTGTATATTTTCAGATAACAATTCAATCCATTATTTAAAGTTGGTACCAGTTATATAATTTATGTTGAGTGTCTATATGGAAGAAGTTGAAGGCCATTTGAAAGTGTTTTGGTTTTAATTGTGGTCATTTGTTTGTGGTTGGAAGAGATGACTGGGTCCACCTGGGCTTGAACACTGGTGTGATTCCCCATAAGACTGAGTTCTGGAACTGAACTAAGAGAAGTATTGCCATGAAGTCGTGTTGGGATTTTAGGAGGCCACGCATGAGAATCGCCCTTGGAAACTGAGTTCTAGGCCCAGGATGGCTTTCCACATCGCCATGGAAATCTCATCCAGGATATTACATGATTTTATTTTTAAAGAGTTGACAGCCATAATTAAGAGACAAAACACACATGGATCTCACATTGTAGACCTCAATGGGCCTGGCTTCATGTGACCTTTTGCCCCCTCTTTGGGAAGCCTTGCCTGTGAGAGTTCTCCAGAGTTTTCATTCAAATGAGCTTCCTCAAAATTTTATGGTTCCTGGATGAATGGGAAACACACAGTGGCTCCAAATTCATCCTTGAAAAATGGCGAGAAAAATACCATGAAATTTTGGACATTCCCTTGACCAGATGGCACTGGAAAACATTTCCATGTCCTATTGCTGATCAGGAGTATACCAGACAGTGCCTTGATTGACTGGGTTTCATGAAAATGCTGTAGAACAGAGATGCCAGTAAGTTGGAGCCTTCTGAGTAGTGAGCCTAGAGTAGTGGTTAGCAAGTGTGTGATAATACATCTGTGCTGTGGCCATGTAGATCTGCCATTGGCTTCCAAATGTCCTGTGACTGACATGGTGCAGCCAGCAGACAATTATATGAAAAGGCATCTTGGTATATGGAGACGTTTCTGGGCAATGTTCAGAATCAGGTTGCTATGGAAAAGAGTGCAAGCTATGTGGGGTAGAAGCCTAGTTGGTGCGTTCTCCAGCAGACACTGACCAACCACATGTGACAGAATGCCGTGCAGCACTGCGACCAATTTGGACTCCTTGTATTTTGTGAAGCAAATACCAAACTCCCATTGTAGCAGCAAGAAAGACGATTAAAAGTGGAGTATGACGAAAGGGCTTCACAGTCCACACGGGGAGATGCTTAGCCCCAATGGCCATTGTTTACCTACAAAAAGAGAATTCATCACTGCTGCACCATTTTCATTGGAAAATAAGAACACATGTCCTTCAGGTCACATAGATGCATATCTAGCTTTGATGGTCTCAAAACAAAGGAAGCTAAAGCTCCTGACAACAACATATATTTCAAGTGCCCAGCCTCAGAGGCAGTTTCTCAAAATGTCTTTAGGCCAGGAAACCTCTATATTCATAGACACAGGGTACAACTCTTTGTACCCCCAATACTAATTTATACGTCTTCAAAATATTGCTCCCAGAAATGGTACAAGAAATACTCATGTCACCTGATCTACATATACATTGTATCACAGTAATATTCTGAAAACAAAATGCAAAGGTCACACTTATGATTGTACCAAAACCTAAATGGAAAGTGAACCTGCATTACTAAAATCATCCATGTCCACTTGCCTAATGCTCTCAAATGTCAATCCTATTGACGACTACATATTTCTTTTTTCCTTAGATTATATAATTAAAGTCAAACATGTTGAATGTGTAATCCTATCACTAACTTTATGCTTTGCCTGATTTCATAATGTCTCTATTGATATCTGCTTTCCTACATGTTTTCTCCAGTTCATCATTGTGACTGACTCTTCACATGTGCTGACATTTACATTCACTCTCTATATGAAACCCTATTGCTAAAGGACTTTTTTTTTCCAAATTCTATATTCACTCTTCTTCCTAAACCTACCAACTATATTCCTAATCTTACTGACTATCCCGTTTTGAATGGATGTTCTTTTCTACATTCAGTCATCCAAGTAAATGTCAGGTGAGCGTCGGAGGAAGAGACCACCCAGAATCTACCTCATGCAACAGCAAAGGGTTTATTGGGGGTCCAGCGTGCTGGTGCTCATAGCTCACTTGAATAGAGCAGAGAGCCCTGAGAACAGCTTAAGCAGAGCTTATATACTTTCCTTGGAGAGGGCAGGGAGGGATTTTTATTAATGGATCAAGGCGAGTGGGCAGTTTGCGCGTAACCGGGTGAGGGAGTGCATTCTGTAGTTTGGCAGTTGGGGACAGCACATTCTGGGAACAAGATTAGCACACATTTCTCAAGATTTCAACAGTGTTTTGTTAAGCCTACAGAAAAACAGAAAGTGACAAGTGCCTATTTTATTAACCTTTCATTCCCCACTTTTTCTTCTGGCTACTTTTAGTCATAAAAGTTATCATTGGGGGGTGTCACATTTTATGTCTGCTAGTGGGGTATTAACATAAGTTTAACTTGTTCAATTTGAGATTGGAGAAAAGAAATTACATGGTTGAACAAACAGAGTTTATAGTTAGCCATAATATGAGGATTATGATTGGACCAGCCAGGGTTGATAAATACGTATTTAAACAGGGGGACTGTGTGAACCAAGACTCAAACCACCCTTTTTTGGCCTCTCTCTCTCATTGCCACTCTTCAAGTTGTCCTTTTAATTTACTCATAGATTTTTTTACAACTCCATAATGGTCAGCATAAACACAACATTCTTCCATCAATGCAGAACAAAGGCCCCCTTCTCTCATGAAGAGGAGGTTCAACCCTTGACTGTTCTGTAAAACAACTTCAGAGAGAGAGGTTAAAGATTTCCGCAAAGCTGTGATGGAGGTTTCTAATATCTTTAAGTTTTGGTCTATTGCTGCTTCTAATTGTGTCATTTGTTGTGTCCCATGGACCAAGGCAGTGGTTCTTGTGCCCACCTCTGCTGGAACTCCTATTTCTAATAGGATGGCTAAAGTGAGGGATATATGTGCCCAGTGGAACCAGGTTTTATTTCCCCCTATTTGAAAATCAAATGAACATGCATCAGGATAAAGCACTCTGGGAAACATCTGCACCATTACACAATTAATCATATCTGTTGACAACTTCATGAAAACATAAAAGATGTTTAAGTATATAGAATTATACTGCTGTAGGGACAGACAAGGCAAGGGTCCTAAGATAGTACCAAAGACAGGGAAACAGTCCTATTCGTTTGCAACCAGATTCAGAGGGTATTACTTCTGTTGTAATCAATAAATCCCCTGAAACCCAAGTTTAGGTAGTTTCAGAATTTTGTACCCAACATGTAAAGGAAGGGGCGCAGAAGTTCACAGTCTGCAGAAGTTCACAAAAAGCAGTTTATTTTTCTGTTTTTTTCCTCTGTTCTTGGCAAGTTAACTTTTCAAGGACACCTGGGTTAGGGAGAGCTCTTTCTTCCCTTTAATTTTCACCCTGCCAGCTGTTACCATGGAGCCCAGTTTGTAACTTCTGTATCTTAGAAATGTAGCCATCTCTGTGAATCCCTAGCTCATGGCCAGAGGCCTTGTACACATATTTTGTGAAAAACTAGTAAGGGGGTTTCTACCTTAGGAGTGCAGATTTTTTAGCCAGTGGCCAAGTAGAACAGGGCAACATGTAAAGAGGAATATTATCTACTCTGAAGTCTTTTATAGGGACTCTTTTGCTGAAAGTCCTAAAGTCAGCCATGATGAAGACTTCTGAAGAAGGTCAGATAAGACTTTTCGGTGGGCCTGGTACAGAGGGGGCAGATGGGGTAGGTGGGGCTGAGAGCAGTTCTGAAGATCTGAGAATGAGGAAGGAAAGATGTAAAGGAATAATGGGAAAGGGGTTTGGGATTTTCCTAGCAACAAAAACTTGAGCAGTAGAACAGGTAGAGCAGAGGAGAAGACTGGAGTTAGTATCACTAAAAGCCTGTAAGGGACTTTAAATTCTGAGTAACCTTTTTTCAGTGATGACAAAGAAACTTTTAAGTCCATTTTCATTACATCTTGGATAGGGGTCTGAGGGCTCTCCTCAGCTGGTTTGAGATTTGGGTTAGCTGGTAAGAGGACCTGGTGGGATCCGGTGCGGACACTGATAGGAGAAGAGAGGAGGGAGTTGGTGGAGGGGTACTTCATTACCTGCTACCTCAGCAATTGGGCAATGGTCTGAGAACTGGCAGAGGTTTGGATTTTTGATCTAGTAATTGGAGGGGAGAAATCATGTTGCTGAGGTGATAGTGACAGCAGAGAGACTGGAGCAGAAGGCTAAGGGTGAGGATCTATTGGAGAAACATAGGTCAGGATGTGAGCGAAGGAGGGAAAAGGCCTCCACATAGGGGAATCTCCTTTCACCCTTTTGAGCATGTGCAGAAGTTAAAAATGTCACGCAGAATTTGAGGACCTAGAGACCCCACTGTGGGCCATCGGTTTTGGTTATCTAATTGGTAATATGGCCAATGCTGTGTACAGAATTTTTTTTATTGGTTATTCAAAACATTACAAAGATTGCAGAATCACATTGGTTACACATCCACATTTTTACATAATTCCATAATAGTAACTATTGTATTCTGCTACCTTTCCTATTCTCTACTATCCCCCCTCCCCTCCCCTTCCATCTTCTCCCTCTACCCCATCTACTGTAATTCATTTCTCTCCTTATTTTTTTTCCCATTCCCCTCACAACCTCTAATATGTAATTTTGTATAACAATGAGGGTCTCCTTCCATTTCCATCCAATTTCTCTTTTCTTTCCCTTTTCTCTACAGAATTTGATGAGAAGCTTGAGATCCATCAGGCAGTCCCTGTATGCTCACATCCCCATGACTTAGAGAAGAAGTCGGCTTTCCCCCCACACAGCCGTGATTTCATGTGGCTTTGATAGTCCACCAGGCAATCAAAGTAATCTAGGCTAGCCAACCTGCATCTGGCTCACTTGTCCCTACATCCATTAGGTTTGTTTCCATTGTCTATGGTTTGAAAGGGATTTAATGGAATTTTAGTGGCATCCTCTTCATCAGGGATATCCCAATAGGAAAGACGTATAGCCAGCTAATAAATGTCTGGGTAGAGAGATGGTCACTAGTTACCTAATTGGGCTGTATACGAGATAGACCATAATTCTTTTCCAGTAGGATTTGTGATCAGCCATCGCTGCTGAACGGGCTGATGAGGGTTAGGACTACTGGTGGTAAAGTGGAGAGTCTATAGCTTTATCCACATGGCGAATACACAATTTGAAAGGGTTACCAGTCTTTTCCAGTTTCCAGCCAGAGTCTCAACAGGCCGCAGGCTTGAGATGAGAGGTTTGGATCCAGGAAATGATTCTGTCTACCTTTACCGCTGTAGGTGTTATAAGTAGCACCTGTTATGGTCCTTTCAAGCGGGGTTGCAGGGATGACACCTGATGTTGTCTTACATAGAAGAAGTATCTTAATTGATGTTGATTTGGAGTCCTCTCGTCCCCAGGTTGTTAGGCAGTGGCCATCTGTTTTCACAGGTATCCTGAGTTCTTTCAAGAGCTTTAAGTCTGTAAAGCAAATGGGTGTGAAAGAAATCGTTAGGTCTTAGAGTTGGGGTTAGGTCCCTTACTGGAGGAGGGGCACCATATAAAATTTCATAGCGGGTGAGGTTACACAAAGAAACAGAGGGAGTATTTCTTGCATGAAACAGTTCATAAGGCAGGAGCATAGTCCAATATTTTATGCCGGTCTCTAAGCTTAATTTCGTTATGGTCTCTTTAATGTTTCTATTCATTCATTCTGCCTGTCCTGAACTCGGGGGTCTATAAGCACAATGTAACTTTCAATAAATCCCCAAGGTCCTGGCTAACCCCTGACTTATGTGGGTTATGAATGCCGGTCCATTATCACACCCTATTACTTTAGGCAGGCCGTATCTTGGAAAAATACCTCCCAGGATCCTCTTCACCACAATTTGCACTGTTTCTTTTTTTTTCTTTTTTTCCTTTTTTTTTTTTTGGTGGGAAAGGCTTCAATCCATCCTGAAAATGTATCTACAAAGACTAGGAGATATTTAAGTCAATAACTTGCTGGCTTTATTTCAGTAAAGTACACTTCCCAGAATTGTCCTTGTCTGGTTCCTCATAGGTGCTTTCCTGTAGGAAGCTTGGAAGGATAAGAATTAACCATTTGATGGACCTGATGGGCTTTTGTTAACCATTCAGTTATTTTTTTTAACTGTGAGTTGGTTAGTGGAAAACTCTGTTCTTGATCCTTCATAAATGAATGTAGTTTCTTTAAACTAAGGTGAGTGATTTGATGTACATTATCTACTGACATAGTTAGAGCTGTGAATATAGGAGTTTTTACTGAAGGATTTAGAAATTCCACTTGGGGGCCTTCAGGGTTAAAAGTTATTTTGGCCCGGAGCTTGGTGAGCAGAACTCTGCCTATCAATGGGGCCGGGCATTCTGGGATTACTTGGAAGGAGTGATGGATTTTTCCTTTCCCCTGGTCCCAGGTCCTCTTAGTTGTCCAAGCCCGATATTTACTGCAATTAGCCCCTTGAATTAGAGACCTTTTATTTGATAGAGGGCAAAATGGAGCCTTAATGGCTGAGTATATTGCCCCTGTATCCACTTCAATGTTTACTGGGGTGCCCTCCACTTCAAAAGTTAACCTGAGCTCGGGGAGGGGATCTGATCCCCAACTTTCTTAGTCATCCTCCAGAGTCAGGATGGCTGGCTGGCGTGGCTGTCTCTTTCTAGGGCTCTCTTTGGCCCAGTGTCCTTTTTTTTTACAGTAGGCACATTGATCTGAGGCCAGGGGTGGCCTCTAGTTTGGGCCCAGGTATCCCTTCCTGTCTCCATGTTTCTTATTTCTGGCCTATTTGTTGTTGTGACCAGGACCTGAGTCAATTCCTTAGTCTGTCTTTTGTTTCTTTTATCCACCCTTTGCTTCCTTATCTTCCTCAGTTTCTCTCGTATAGTATACGTTTTCGGCTTCTCTGACTAAATCTCTCAAAGTCATATCTTGTAATCCATCTAAGTGTTGTAACTTTCTTTAAATATCCATGGCAGATTGCCCAATAAAGGCCATCATGACAGATGCCTTTTGAGCCTCTGCCTGAGTATCAAAAGGAGTATATCTCCTATATGCCTCCATAATTCTCTCTAGAAACATAGAGGGAGATACATCAGGCCCTTGAATAAACTCTATTACCTTGGCCAAATTAGTTGGTCGCCTAGCAGCCACTAAGATACCCGCTATTAGAGCCCGGAGATAAGTGGACAGATGCTCCCTACCTTCAAAGGTGTTGGGGTCCCAGTTTTGTCGATTCTAGGGAAAGCCAGGTTGAATATGTTGGGAAGTGGTGTCAGTCACCCATCTGGTCCGAGAATATTATTTTCTAGCTTCCAGGAGGATTCTCTTTTGTTCCTCTGTCATGAAGAGAGTCCCTAGGTGTTGTTGGCAGTCATTCCAAGTAGGCTGGTGTGAAAACATCTATGAATCAACCACACCTGAGACACGAGTGGGGTCCTCTCAAAAGGGGGGATTGTTATTTTTCCAGTTATATAGGTCTGAAGAGGAGAAAGGCCAATACTGGTAGGCTTGCAATTTTTCCCCATTGCCATCATCAATCATTGGCACATAGGGATGGAGGGGGAGCATCACGGGAGTTCCAGGGTTTTCAATCTTTCATTGATGGTGAGTTCCTTTAGCCAGGCCAGGTTCCTCCAGGGGAGGAGGGGCTGTGTGTGCCACGGGGGAGTTTTCTGGAGTGTGCTGGGCTGGCTTAGCTTCCTCCAATGGCGGAGAGGCTGAGTCAGCAGCAGGGGAATCACTTAAAGGGTGTTGGGGGTTGGGAGACCAGGGCAAGGGATAAGGAGAGGGATGAGAGTCCAGTAGAGTTAAATCTTGTGACTTAGGCAGAAAAGAGGGTGGAGGAGGAGGAGGAGCAGAGGGTTTGTGAGATCGTGGGGGGAGGATTAGGAGTGGGGGCAGGGGCAAAGAAAGGCTTCACCCATGGAGGAGATTTGCAGAGGTAATGCCGGGTTAAGATATATGGCTTTTGATCTGGATGGCTATGTGGCCCTTCCTGAAAGACAATATCTCTGACTTTTTAAATTAGTGAGAAGTAGAAAAATCCTTCTAAGGGCCATCCGAATCCAAAGGTGGGCCACTCTGAGGCACAGAGAGTCTGCCAGGTCCAGCGGTTTACTGAAAAAGAAAGATTCTGAGCCCTTAAGCCGAATTTGGTCCAGTGATCAAGGGTCAGGGACAGAGGCATTGAAGTGCTCTTTTCCATAATGAAAAATGCACAAACAGTAAAAGCAACGACACATGACACAGACAAGACAAGACAATAAAGACAGGAAATGGACGTCCAACACTGAGACGAGGACTGAGTAGCCGGCAATACCTGATGGGCTGGCAATACCGAATCTGAAACAAAATATCACTGAGTTGAGGAGACTATTGTTCCTTGATTTTCAGAGTCCTCTGGGGTGTCCCTCAGGGTGGTGGCCTGTGGCTCTGTGACACATCTGTCAGCCACCGTGAGAGAGAGCTCACACTCTTCATTGACAGCCATTTTGCCAAGCTCTAACCTGAAACCTGACACCAGAAAGAGGCGCCTTACAAATCCCTTGAGGAGCCAGTTGGGGTCTCTAGTCCGCTGCTGCCAGAACTCGGTGGAACCTCCATATGTAAAGGTCGGATGAGTGTCAGGCGAAGAGACCTCTAAGAAACTGTCTCATGCAAAAGCAAAGGGTTTATTGGTGGTCCAGCATGCTGGGGCTCAGAGCTCACTTCAATAGAGCAGAGAGTCCTGAGAACAGCTTAAACAGGGCTTATATACTTTCCTTGGGGAGGGCAGGGAGGGAAGTTAAGTATACAGAAAAACATGAAGAGACAACTACCTATTTTACTAACTTTTCACTAACGACTATACTTTGCCAGATTTCCTAATGTATCTATTGATATCTATTTTCCTACATATTTTTCCCAGTTAATCATTGTGGCTGACTCTTCACATGTGCTGACATTTACATTTACTCTATACCCGAAAAGCTATAGCTAAAGAACTTTTGGTGCAAATTCTATACTCACTCTCCTTTCTAAACTACCGACTATCTTCTTAATCTTACCGACTATCACTTTTTGACTGGAAGTTATCTTTGACAATCAATCATCCAAGGCACAAGGTCCAATGCAATTGTATATCGATGTACCTGAGACATCTGTGCAGAAAATAAATCAAAGCTAAGTATCACAATCAAGGTCCTAATACACTTCTGGGTTTTAAATCTTACATAGATTTCTGTTTTCATACTTATATTTTACCTATACATTCTTGTAATTATCGCAGGTCATCAATACCATTATTCATCCAGCTGAATGATTCCTAACCCAAATCAAACCTGTTATTAACCCTAACCATACACTGTTGCCTCAATCTAACTTTACAGAAGAGCAGGGACAGAGATGGTCTTACAATACAAAAATGTAGGATTCCTTCCAACTACTGAGAAACTCAAAGGTCCATGCAAAAATGATCCCTGCAGAAGTTGTAGGCAGCTATGTAGGAACTGAGAGAGCAAAAGTCATCTTTCATTGTAAAAAACTTGGTCAGGATGAAGGAATGTGTCTGAATCAGCCTCTGTCTTCTTAATTTAGAGAAGAAGGACCCAACCACGCCTGTGTTGAGAGCTGTTCCTGGGTGCCTATGGTTGATATACCATTCTAAGTTGTGAAAGTGTCACAGGAAGTAGGGGCAGCCTCCATTTCATGGGACTCTTTGAATCAACTGTTAGGACAACGTGGTTGCCAAGGCAGTGACCTTATTCACTTTCTGAAGGAAGTGACCTCACCTCACAACCTTGGTGACAGAACTCTCTGAACTTGGGATCCAGGAAGCCAGTCACCAAAATCCAGTCCCAGTCCCACTCCCAGGGGTCTCACTTGCTTGGATTTACCAAGGACAGATTTATTCTTTCTTGGTACCTACTGATGTGAGGATGGCCAAATGCCAGAAAGCTCTGAAAAGTCACCTTTACTGAGAAAGCAGGTATTGGATCACCGCTGGCTCCTCAGTAGTTCAAAATGTTGACCAAAGAGACCAGATCTGAGACAGGACAGGCCATTTTGTGGGAATAAAATATGGTCCACAATTAGAGAAACTCTGGATAGTCACAGACCTACTTCGGGGAAGGAGGTGCCTTTGTGGGTGTGGGTGTGAGTTTGTGGATTTGTCTCATGTTCTCAGAATAGGTAGGAAAGTCGGTATGTTTGGTTTGGTGTAGACTGTTTCGAGTAAGTCGTTTGACAAGGCGAGTGTTTCTATGTCTGTGTATCCCACGGTGTCCATGGTTGTAGACATTAGAAAAGAGAATGCATCAATTGATATGTCCTGTATAGTTGAAAGCTTCCCAGCATTCATCCTGCCCAATTTATGAATGGATTTCAGCTTGCCTTATCGATGGGCAACACTTGCTATCTTTCAAAGTTTCTGCTTTCTTCCTGAATTCTGGCCACTCTCCAGAATAGGCTCATGGTTTTGTGTCCAATATATGTACCACTTCCAAGCCCTGTGACATCGCCATGTACTGGATAGCTGAAGGGAATGGCGAGCATCTCAGAAAACTCAGGTATCAGTGTGATCAGGAGAGTCTCAGTGGAGAAACCCTGCTTTGGGCCTTTTAATTACCAATTGTTCTGCTGCCCTGAATGTCTGAAAGGTCTTTGCCTCAGGCCACCCCTTTTTGAAGCCTGAAAAAACTGTTTTCACATGGAAATGAATGGGCATCACCTGAGGCTTTTTGCTTAATTCCTTTGGAAAGGATGTGTCTGAATCAGCCTTTTGGCCCTGTGTGAGGCTTAGGCTTAGATTCTCAGCACCTGATGGATCTAAAGAAGGATCCCATGTGTGCATACAAAACCAAAATAGCCAAAAGAGCAGTCATTCTGGATGAAGTCTCTCCCCTTCCTTTGTGAGGTTCTAGACCTACATCAAGTTAGAATAGGAATGCTTTGGGTCAAATAATTTCTTCAAAGCCCTGCAGAGGCTAGCCCGTAGGAGCTTGGGTTTCCTCATGTCTCCAATTCAGACAAAGAATCTAAACCCCACAGTCAGTAGTCCTCAAATTGGAGAAGCAGAGAAGTATTAACAGCAGGCCTATGTGATCACACCAGATTCACAGGAAGGGTGTCCAAACCACCCTGTTTTTAGGCACATTAGGGGCAAGGGAGATTAATTTGGAGACTGTCTTGGTCTGCACCCCTCATAGAAACATTCAACCAGAGGTTATGAAGAGTGTTTATATGAAAGATCATGAGGGCCATGTGGGAGTGTGTTGGTTGTAATTGTGGTCATTTGTGTGGTGGTTGGAAGAGATGACTGGGTCCACCTTGACATGAATTCTGGTGTGATTCCCCGAAGAGACTGAGTTCTGGAACTGACCTCAGAGATGTATTGCCATGAATTGTGTTGAGATGTTATGAGTTCACGCATGAGAGTCGTCCTTGGAAACTGAGATGTATGCCCAGGTTGTATTTCCACAAAGCACTGGGAATCACAGCCAAGATATCACATGATTTTATTCTGAAAGACTTGGCAGCCATAGTTGAGAGTCAAAACACACATGGACATCACATTGTAGACCTCAATGGGCCTGGATTCACGTGACCATTTAGCCAATCTTTGGGAAGCCTTGCCTGTGAGAATTCTCCATATCTTTCATTGACATGAGCTTCCTCAAAATTTATTGGTTCTGGATTGATTTGAAACGTACAGTGCCTCCAACTTCATCTTTCAAAAATGGCTAGATAAATACCAAGAAATTTTTGAAATTCCCATGACCAGGTGGCACTGGAGAACCTTTGGATGTCCTGTTGCTGATCATGAGTATACCAGACAGTGCCTTGATTGACTGAGTTTCATGAAAATGGTGTAGAACAGAGATGCCAATAAATTGGAGCCTGCTGAGTACTTGGCCTAGAGCAGTAGTGGGCAGGTGTGTGATAAAACTTTTGTGGTGGGGCCATGTGGATCTGCCATTAGCTTCCAAATGTCTTGTGACTGACATGGTGCAGCAAGCAGTCCCTTCTATGTAAAGGCATCTTGTAATATTGAGAAGTTTCAGGGAAAGTTTCAGAATCAAGTTGCTATGGTCAATGGGGAAAGCTACGTGGGATAGAAGCATGGTTGGTGCATTGTCCTGCAGAAACTGACCCACCACACGTGACAGAACTCCCTCCAGCACTGTGTCCCAGTTGACCTCTTTGTATTTTGTGAAGCAAATACCAAACTCCCAGTGAAGCCGCAAGAAACACCATGAAAACTTTAGGATCACAAAATGGCTTCACTGTCCACATGGGGAGACACTTAGACCCCAGGGGCCACAGTTTAGCTACAAATAGCAAATTCAGCACTGCTGCTCATGTTCAGTGGAAAATAAGAAACCATGTCCTCCAGATCACATAGATGCAGACCCACCTTTATTCGTCTCACTAGAAACGAAGCTAAAGCACTTGACAACAACATATGTTTCAAGTGCCCAACCTCAGAGGCAGTTCCACAAGAAGTCTTTAGGCCAGAAGAGCTCCAGTTTGTGGAGTGTTTACCCTGTCCCTTACTTTTGGAAACTCCTTAGCATATTCTATTCCAAATATGTATTCACAGATTTTCTAACTCTTCTCCTCTAATTTTGTCTTACTTGGGGACTAGGTAATGTCAAGCCATTGTTCTGGATGACAGTGGGAACAATTTTTTGTAGCACATATTTGTATACACATTGGATTCATTTTATAATTTTCCAGTCAAAATAGAGAATCCCTCACACTATCCCCTACGCTACTAAACTCTGACTAGAATAATAACCCAAACAGAATTGAAATACAAGCAGTTCAGAGGAGGCATCGTGTATAGTTGGACTTGCCTTTTGCATTATATAGGGTAGGAGTAATGAATCTAGTCAATTATTTGGTTGAAAGAATTCTCCATGTTTTTTTAACGTTAACAAATATGTGAATTCCTGTCTCCCTTTCTCTGTAGCCTATTTAGCACATGTAGTTTTATATGCACATATAGATTC
Organism: Callospermophilus lateralis; assembly: GCF_048772815.1. Lineage (NCBI taxonomy): Eukaryota > Metazoa > Chordata > Mammalia > Rodentia > Sciuridae > Callospermophilus > Callospermophilus lateralis. The sequence continues at coordinate 669,582 of NW_027514631.1, forward strand.
ATACCTGGTATCACACGTATATTTTTGGTGAGGTGGCTGACTTGGCATATAGAAATTGTGAGAAGATATCACTCCTTCTAAAAGCTGTTGGAACTGAGAATACAACCTATGGGTGATCCTCCTATTTAAATAGCATTATACATAAATCCATGTTCAGTAAAATAAATATTTTTGAATCTGTGGATGATATGTATTTCATGATGAATTTCGATTGGCATATATAATGCTACTTTTTAATGTCTCTCTGTGTGTGTCTGTATATATATATATCCTCCAGATTTTTCAAAATATGAAATATATGTGTCTTATTATGCACTCCCAAATTTCATTCATATTCATGTATGTGGATTTATAATCTACTTTTCAAAAGATTATTCTCAGAAATATTCATCCACCTGAAATAACATTTTGGTTTACTAGTACTGAAAACTATCTTCAGTAAATGGTGCATAGAAATCCTAATATTTTGACATTGCAAGATGGCCATGAATAGAGTGCATCACACACTTTGTACTGCGCAACTTCACATGTGAATAAGGAGTTAGAATGACGAAAAAGTATCTTGTTAGGATCTTACAGAAAAATGGGTGTGCCTGGAACCTAAAAGAATGATTTCCACCACCGAGGTCCTGTAATTGAGTCTCAAACAAGAGCCAACTATGCGACCGAAGATCTGGGGTGGCTGATCCGTGCGGCCCATGCCGTGGCTACAGACGGCTGGCCTCCACCATGAAGCGACCAGCATGCAGGGAGAAACGTTGCTGCGGATTCTGTGGAATCCGGCTGGCTCACCCACCACTGAGCCCGTGGCTGAGTTCGGGATTTCAGATGGGGAAGAAAGTGTTACAGTTCTATCCCCCACAACCGAAACTCCACCGAGGAAACCAACTGCCACCATCTTGGAGAGCTGAAGTATCCACCACCACTCTCCGACAGATTGCAACAACAAAACAGGTGTGTGTTACTCAGCTTATCTCCCATACAGCAGGTAATTCGCAAAAATTCTCTCTTAGGCTTTCTGGGGGAGGGATTACCAGAGAAAGCCTTCATAAAGACGGGGGGAAAACTAGTGGCACCTGACCTTCAACCTTCCTCCCATCACCGGTGAAAACAAAACTTGTCTAGCCAGCGCAATGGGTGGGGCAAGCGGAAAAAATCAAAACAATAGAGTGCCAGTGTTCCCAATAGACACCCTCCACACCCAAGGAACGGCAGGCAAAGAGAACAGTTTGAGCTGCCAAGATGCATCACTCAGGGGAAATCTGGTGTAGCAGGGGAAATCAGGACTCGCAGAGGAATCCAGGGGACCAGAGGACAGACACGCGTGACTAGGAGGCTGGAGAACGCCTGCCCACCAGCAACCAATCACCCGCTGGCTGCCTGCGCAATTGGGCAGCTAGAGATCACCCGCCCGCCGGTGACAGCCCATTCGCTGATTGCATGACTGGATGGCTGGAGACCGCCTGCCCGCCAGCGACCGGGAGGTGAAACCAACCATAGACAGTCCAGTCCCACCCCCCCATTCAAACACCCCGGCAAGGAGCCTGGGGCCCGCCATAGCAGACAGGTGACATCAACTGGAGCTCAGCTGTCGGAATTCCTTCCAAGTGGAATCCACTTTTGCAGGCATAGTCTACAAACACAAAAGAGAGACAGCAGAGATATATAAAACCAAAACAAATCTATTGAAGAAAGCAGAAACACAGCAATCAAATTGAGCTGAAAAGTAACGTGAACATCATGAAAAAACAAGGGAAAAAAAGGTGTGCAAAAAATGCAGGACAACTAAATTCTAAAGGAGGACCGTGAAGCATCAGAAATAGGGATAGGGAAAAAACTCAAGGCATACCTAACTCAGATGGAAAGGAATATTAGAGAAGACATGAGGCAGCAAGTCCAAGCAATAAAAGTATATTTTGAAAATCAAATAAACAAACAAATTCAAATGGCAAAGAATGAGCTTTACAAGGAGATAGAGACATTATAAAGAAATATCAAACAGTAATCCTAGAAACGCAGGAAAGTATAAACCAAATTAAAAACTCAAACGAAGAGTATTACAAATAGACTAGATCAAGTAGAAGTTAGAACGTCAGATAATGAAGACAAAGTTTATCAACTTGAAAAGAATAGAGTAAACACAGAAAAGATGTTTAAATCCCATGAGCAATCTATTCAAGAGATATGGGATGTCATAAAAAAAAACAAATTTGAGAGTCATCGGGATAGAAAAAGGCATAGAGATTCAAACCAAAGGAATGGACAACATATTAAATGAAATAATTCTAGAAAATTTCCCAGAGATGAAAGATGGAATGGATTGCCAAATCCTGGAAGCCTACAGGACCCCAAGCATTCAAAATCATAATAGACCAACTCCAAGACAAATATTTATGAAGATAGCCAGAACAAGGACATACAGAACAAAGAGAGAATATTAAAAGCTACGAGAGAAAGTAGGCAGGTTACATTCAGGGGTAAACCAATTAAGTTAACGACTGATTTTTTTCATCAAAAACTTTGAAAGCAAGAAGATCCTGGAATTAAGTATTTCAAACGCTCAAAAATAATGGATTCCAACCAAGAATACTGTATCCAGCAAAATTAAGCTTCAGATTTGACAATGAAATTTAAGTCTTTCACGATAAACAAAAGCTAAAAGAATTCACAGCCAGAACACCAGCAGTGCAAAGCATTTTGAGCAAAATACTACAAGAAGAGGATTTGAAAAGTAATGCCTGAAACTAGCAGCAGGAGGTATCTCAGTAAAGGGAGAGGAAATAACCAAAAAGTAAAAACTAACCAAAATAAACAAATAAATGAATAAATAAATAAACAAACAAACAAACATGACTGGAAGTAGAAATCATATTTCAATTGTAACCTTAAATGTTAATGGCCTAAACTCACCAATCAAGAGACATAAGCTAGTAACCTTGATCAAAAAAAAAAATCCAACAATATGCTGCCTTCAGGAGACTCATATGATAGGTAAAGACATACAGAGGCTGAAATTAAAAGTTTGGGAAAAATCATACCACTCACATGACCCTCGGAAGCAAGCAGGAGTGGCCATACTCATATCGAATAAAATCAACTTCAAACCTACGTTAATCAAAAGGGATAAAGAAGGACACTATATACTGTTAAAAGGAACCTTGCACCAACAATGCATAACCATTATCAATTTGTATGCACCAAACAATTGAGCTGCAACACTCATAAAACAAACTCGCCTCAAGTTCAATAGTCAAATAAACTACAACACAATAATTATGGGTGACTTCAACACACCGCTCTAGCCATTAGACAGATCCTCTAGACAAAAACTGAATAAAGAAACTATAGAATTCAACAGCAAAATCAGTAACCTAGACTTCAGCGACATATATAGAATATATCAACCATCAAAAAGTGGATACACGTTCTTCTCAGCAGCACATGGATCCTACTCAAAGATAGACCATATATTATGCCATAGGGCAATTCTTTGTAAATATAAAGTCGTGGAGATAATACCATGCAGAATATCTGATCATAATGGAATGAATCTGGAAATCAATGATAAAAGAAGGAAGGAAAAATCCTACATCACATGGAAAATGAACAACATGCTACTGAATGATCAATGGTTTACAGAAGACATAAAGGAGGAGATGAAAAAATTCGTAGAGACAAATGACAATACAGACACAACATACTGGAATCTATGGGACACAATGAAAGCAGTTATAAGAGGGAAATTCATTTCTTGGAGTTCTTTCCTCAAAAAAAAAGAAAAATCAGCAAATAAATGAACTCACACTACACCTCAAAAACCTAGAAATGGAAGAGCAAAACAACAGCAAATGTAGTAGAAGACAAGAAATAATTAAAATTAGAGCAGAAATCAACGAAATTGAAACAAAAAAAAATTGAAAATATTGATAAAACTAAAAGTTGGTTCTTTGAAAAAATAAATAAGATTTGCAGGCCCTTAGCCATGCTAAGGAAGAGAAGAAAAGAGAGAACTCAAATTACTAACATACAGGATGAAAAAGGCAATATCACAACAGACACTACAGAAATAAGAAGATAATTAGAAAGTATATGGAAACCCTATGTTCCAATAAAATAGATGATAGTGAAGATATCAATAAACTTCTTAAGTCATGCGACCTGCCCAGATTGAGTCAGGAAGACACACACAATTTAAACAGACCAATAACAAAGGAAGAAATAGAAGAAGCCATCAAAATACTACCAACCAAAAAAAGCCATGGACCGGATGGGTATACAGCAGAGATCTACAAAACCTTCAAAAAGGAATTAATACCAACACTTTCCAAGCTATTTCAAGAAATAGAAAAATAAGGAACTCTTCCAAATTCATTCTATGAGGCCAATATCACCCTGATCCCAAAACCAGACAAAGACACTTCAAAGAAAGAAAACTACAGACCAATATCTCTAATAAACTTGGATGCAAAAATTCTCAATAAAATCTTGGTGAATCGAATACAAAAGCATATCAAAAAAATTATGCACCATGATCATGTAGGATTCATCCCTGGGATGCAAGGCTGGTTCATTATACGGAAATCAATAAATGCTATTCACCACATCAATAGACTTAAAGACAACAACCATATGATCGTATCGATAGATTCAGAAAAAACATTCGACAAAGTTCAGCATCCCTTTATGTTGAAAACACTAGAAAAACTAGGGATAACAGGAACTTACCTCAAGATTGTAAAAGCTATATATGCTAAACCTCAGGCTGGCATCATCCTAAATTGAGAAAAGCTGAAGGCATTCCCTCTAAAATCTGGAACAAGAGGGATGCCCTCTATCACCACTTCTATTTAATTCAGTTCTTGAAATACTAGGCATAGCAATTAGACAGACAAAAGAAATTAAAGGCATAAAACTAGGAAAAGAAGAACTTAAATTATCGCTAATTGCGGATGACATGATAATATATTTAACAGACCCAAAAGGGTCTAAAGAGGAACTGCTAGAGTTAATAAATAAATTCAGCAAAGTGGCAAGATATACAATCAACACGCATAAATCAAAGGCATTCCTGTATATCAGCAGCAAAACTTCTGAAATGGAAATGAGGAAAACCACTCCATTCAAAATATCCTCAAAGAAAATAAGATAATTGGAAAAACAATTATATAGTTGGGAATCAACCTAACCAAAGAGGTGAAAGATTTATAAATGAAAACTACAGAAACATAAAGAGATAGAAGAAGATCTTAGAATATGGAAAAATATACCCAATTCATGGATAGGCAGAACTAGCATCATCAAAATGGCAATATTACCCAAATTCTCTACAGGTTTAAATTGATGCCAATCAAAATCCCAACGACATTTCTTGTAGAAAAGATAAAGCAATCATGAAATTCATATGGAAAAACAAAAGACCCAGAATAGCAACAGCAATTCTAAGCAGGATGTTTGAATCTGGAGGTATAGCGATACCAGACTTCAAACTATACTACAAAGCAATAGTAACAAAAACAGCATGGTACTGGTACCAAAACAGGCAGGTGGACCAATGGTACAGAATAGAGGACACAGAAACCATTCCACAAAATTACAACTTTCTTATATTTCATAAGAGGGGCTAAAAACCTGCAATATACGAAGGACAAATGGTGCTAGAAAAATTGGAAATCGATATGCAACAAAATGACACTGAATCCCTATCTCTCGCCAAGCAAGGAAGTTAACTCAAAATGGATCAAGGAGCTAGATATCAAATCAGAGACACTGCATCTGATAGAAGAAAAAGTTGGCTACGATCTACATACTGTGGGATCGGGCTCCAAATTCCTTAATAGGACACCCATAGCCCAAGAGTTAATAACAAGAATAAATTAATGGGACTTACTTAAACTAAAAGTTTTTTTTTTTTTTTCCTCAGCAAGAGAAACAATAAGAGAGGTAAATAGAGAACCTACATCCTGGGAACAAATTTTTACCCCTCTCACTTCAGATAAAGCCCTAATATCCAAAATATACAAAGAACTCAAAAAATTAAAAAGTAAGGTAACAAATAACCCAATCAACAAATGGGCCAAGGACCTGAACAGACACTTCACAGAGGAGGACATACAATCAATCACAAGTACATGAAAAAATGCTCACAATCTCTAGCAGTCAGAGAAATGCAAATCAAAACCACCCTAGGATACCATCTCACTCCAGTAAGATTGGCAGCCATTAGGAAGTCAAACAACAGTAAGTGTTGGCGAGGATGTGGCGAAAAGGGGACACTTGTACACTGCTGGTGGGACTGCAAATTGGTGCAGCCAATTTGGAAAGCAGTATGGAGATTCCTGGGAAAGCTGGGAATGGATCCACCATTTGACCAAGCTATCACACTTCTTGGACTATTCCCTGAGGATCTTAAAACAGCGTACTATTGGGATACTGCCGCATCAATGATCATAGCGGGACAATTCACAACAGCTAGACTGTGAAACCAACTTAGATGCCCTTCAATAGATGAATGGATAAAAAAAAATGTGGAATCTACACACAATTGGGTATTACGCAGCACTAAAAAATTACAAAATCATAGAATTTGCAGTGAAATGTATGGCATTAGAGCAGAATATGCTAAGCAAAGCTAGCCAATCCTTAAAAAAACAAATGCCAAATGTCTTCTTTGATATAAAGAGAGCAACTAAGAGCAGAAAGGGAGGAAGAGCATGAGGAAAAGATTAACATTATACAAAGACGTGTGGGGGGAGAGAAAGGGAGAGAGAACAGAAAGCATATGGAAATGGTAGAATACCCTCAATGATACACAAAATTACACATAATAGGTTGTGAGGGGAAATGGGGCGGAAATAATGGAGAGAATTAAACAACAGCACATGAGGTAGAGAGGGAAGATGGGAGGGCAGGGGAGGGGGGATAGTAGGGGATAGGAAAGGTAGAAGAATACAACAGTCACTAATATGCCATTATGTAAAACTGTGAATGTGTAAGCAATGTGTTTCTGCAATTCTTATTTGGGGAAAAAATGGGAGTTCATAAACCAAATGAGAAAAATGTATCAAAGATGATATATCATGAGCTTTGTAATGTTTTGAACAACCAATAAAAATAAATAAATAAATAAATAAAGGTTTAAAATTGAGTGGGAAGAAATCAGCTAAAAAAGGGTTGAGATGCATTCATTTTGCTAAGCAGAAACTTTGTTTTGTGTAGTTGTAACTATCACAAATTTATTTTACCAGAAATTTGGCTTTTGAAAATGCACATAAAATGAGATTAAAGGATAATTCACCTACCTTCATGAAAAATTCATAGCATTTCCTATATTTTTCATATTTCATTTTTTTAGTTAATATTTTGTCATGGACCATGTCTAGCCTTAGGCTATTCTTCCAGAATACTACCTCATCTGACAAGTTCGTACAATGTATTGGATTTTTCTTTTCATCTTTTATTTAATTGTTTCTAGCTAATAATGTGTATTTCTTCTTATCTTTATTTGGACATACATACCCAACTATATCTTTGCATTTTATGTTTTACTGGGGAAGAGACTCATCAAAAGCTCTTTGTTATATGTATTAACAATCAAACATTCAGAGAAGGCAATTATTCTTAATTTTGCATGAAAATAACTTTGTACCATTTTTCTTATAAAGATTTAGAATTATTAATAATGTCCCTGCTGTAATAAGTAACTACTTACAAGAAGAATTAAACAATTGACTTTATATCAATTATGAATATGAAAAGTACTAAAATAAATATTTGGCAATTAATACACAATTGATAGAAATTGAAATCACAAGAAAGCCATTTAAATTGTCAGTGCATATGGTCCTTAAATAATAGGTTTTTTAAAAAAATTTTTCTCTAATTCATAAGATATATTATGCCATATTATAGCTTAATGTGATATAAAACCTTAAATTATCACAATGATAATAATAATCCATTGTTCCTTCCTCTACATTCTGTGGCATGCTAGTACTAAAATAAATTGTATTATAACACCAAAAAAAAAAGCCAAATCATAATATTTCTACAGTAACTGACACGAGTTTAACATCAATGCAAGTAGATTAGATTCCTATGGGACATGATGTGCATTTTGACGTTCATTTTTATTCAACACTGGAACATTACTATTTCTTCAGTTTATGCACATCAGAGGATATATAAATATTTCATCCACAATTTAGCAAATTTATACGCATTTGTTTAACTTCAAATCACTTCCTGCTTCAGAACCCATGTATTCCTCCATGTTTCTTGACTGCTCTTTTCATGAGACTTCTTTCCAAACACATTATTTTCGATTTCCTTTATCATATTTGAAGCAAAACACCCGTCATGATAAACCTTTAAATGTATAAGTGGTTGGAAAGAATGATTGTATATCAATATAAGATTTCTTACTTAGTTACAGATATCAATTCAATCCATTATTTAAAGTGGAACCAGTTATATTATTTATTCACAGTATGGTCTATTCATGTATTATCTCTATATTCATAGACACAGGGTACACCTCTTTGTACCCCCAATACTAATTTATACGTCTTCAAAATATTGCTCCCAGAAATGGTGGAACAAATACATGTAACCTGATCTACATATACATTTTATCACAGTAATATTCTGAACAGAAAAAGCAAAGTTCTCACTTATGATTGTACCATACCTAAATGGAAAGTGATCCTGGATTACTAAAAACATCCATGTCCAGGTTGCCTAATGATCTCAAATGAAAATCCTATTGGTGACTACATATTTGTTTCTTCCAAAGATTATATATTCAATCTCAACCCTTTGAATACGCCTAAAGCTGTCACTCACTTTACACTTTGAATGATTTTGTAATGTGTCTATTGATATCTGCTTTCCTACATATTTTCCCCAGTTCATCATTGTGACTGAATCTTCACATGTGCTATCACTAACATTCACTCTCTAACCGAAACCCTATTGCTAAAAAACTTTGGTCCAAATCCTATATTCACTCTTCTTCCTAAACCTACCTACTGTCTTCCTAATCCTACTGACTATCCCTTTTTGACTGGATGTTCTCTTCTACATTCAATCATCCAAGGTACAAGGTCCTATGCCATTGTATATCGATTTATCTGAGACATCTGTGCAGAACGTAATTCAATGCTAAGTATCGCAATCAAGAACCCAATGACCTTCTGGGCTTCAAATCTTACTTAGATTTCTCTTTTCGTTCATATATTTCACCTCTATATTCTTATAAATATCACAGGTACCCAATACCATTGTTCATCGAGCAGAATGGTTCCTAATCAAAATTGAAAATGTTATTAACACTAACCATACACTGTTCCCTCAATCTAACTTTACAGAAAAGCAATGACAGTGTTGGTCTTACAATACAGGAATGTATGGGATCTTCCACCTGATGAGAACCTCAAAGGTATGTGCAGAAATGATCCCTGGAGAAGATGTAGGCAGCTATGAAGGACCTGAGAGAGCAAAAGTCATCTTCCATGGAAAACAACCTGGTAGGATGAAGTTTGGTGTCTGAATCAGCCTCTGTCTTCTTAATGTAGAGGAGACGGACCAAACCAGGCCTTTTGGAGAGCTGTTCCTGAGAGCCTATGGATTATATCCCATTCTAACTTATGAAAGGGTCACAGGAAGTAGGGGCAGCCTCCATCTAAAGGGACCATAAGAAGCAACTGCTAAAACAAAGTGGTTGCCAAGGCAGTGACCTCATTCAGTTCCTGAAGGAAGTGACCTCACCTCACTTCCTTGGTGTTGGAACTCTCTGAACTTGGGATCCAGGAAGCCAGGCACCCCGAGCCAGTCCCAGTCCCAGTCCCAGTTGTCTCACTTGTTTGGATTTACCAAGGAGAGGGTCAGTCTTTCTTGGTACCTACTGATTTGAAGATGTCCAAATGCCAGAAGAGCTCTGAAGAGGGGCCTTTCCTGAGAAAGAAGGTAGTGGCTCACCACTGGTTCCTGTCAACTTCACAGAGTTGACCAAGGAGACCAGATCTGAGACAAGACAGGCCATTTCGGAGGAACATAGTATGGCCCAGCAGTCAGAGAACACTCCGAATAGTCACAGACCTACTTGGGGGAAGGAGGTGCCTTTGTGGGTGTGGTTGTGGGTTTGTGATTTGGTCTCATGTTCTGAGAATAAGTTTTTTCAGATATCAGCTCCAGAGCCCAGGAATTAATTCTCATTGGGGCTAAGGTTCCCCACCAGTGAGATTTGAAATTGGCGCTGGCTGCAGAGTTAACAAGGGCGGGGACTTTTAACGCCACTGCAGAAAAGAAGAAGGTACGAAGAAGAAGTCCTTAGGTGCCATGTTGGGGTTTTTCTCTGGGGTATGGCTGCCATTTATACTTTTCCTAACATTCCTCCCTTTTTGTTTTCTTAGAAAGTGGGGCATTGTTTGTCATTTCTGGCTGCTGCCTGCTGTGTGGGGGTGCTGTGGGGCCTAGAAAGGGAAGTGGACAAATGCTCAGGGGCCAGGTCTGGGGATATCACGGCAGCCAGAAATAAAAGCCAGTGGTATAGATAGCTACTTCAGTAGGGGTAAAGTCTATGAAAGTTCCCTGATGCCACAAGTTGTCGATGGCATGAAACCAGTTCTGGATGGAGGAGATTGTTGGTATCAGCTACTGGTCCTGTAACAGAGACTCTAGGAAATACTGGAAGCATTGCCTGGTCATGGCGTCACCAGCACTTGAAGAAGATCAGAGCGAATAAAAACAGAATGAAGATAAAAATTAAAGCAAAGGTCAATTTTTGGCAGAAGTTCCATGTTGGGGGACTGACATAGAAGAGGCCAAGGGCCATGAGGAAGCTTAGAAGGTCATAAAGACTCATGAATCCAGGATGGCAGATTAAGAGGTTCTCCAAGCTCGTTGCCTCCCGCTGTCTGATGTACGTTGCATTCCATCGTGCCTGGTAGTGAGCTTCATCACTGAGTGAACTGTTCTCTTGGAGATGTTAGGGGTTCATCGGTCATCAGAGGATGGTAGTGCCTAAGCAAAAGCTGGTTGAAATTTTGATTAGAAATTTTTTGCAGTTGGGTTTGAAGGAACTTCATTATGCATGGCAAGAGAGCAAAAAAAGGGAGCATCCCAATAAGGGGCCCCAAGATAGGTAGTAAGTACATGGCAAGATAGGATTGGAAGAACCCTGTTATGGGATTGGAGGAGCTAGGTTTGAGCAATTTGGTCAATAATTTCTGCAATTTAACAACATTTTTTTCTATCAGCCCAGATTCATTAACATAAGAGCAACATTCCTCTCTGAGGAATAGGCATGTACCCACTTTTTCTGCAGTGAGAAGATCAATTGCCCTTTGGTTCTGTAAAGCCACTTGTGCCAATGAAGTAACCTGGCACTGCAAGGAGCCCAGAGACTCAGCAGTGGTATCGAGTGCTTCCTGCAGTTTTTGTTGCAGGTCTTTGAATGCCCATAGAGCATGACCTATAGCTCCACCAGAGAGTCCGAGACCTGCCACTGAGGTTGTTAAAGTGAGGCCTACCAGAACCGGCAGAAAGACTGCCCTACGGGTTCAGGAAGGTAGGGCCAACTGTCGGAATTCGGTGGGAGTATACAAAGACAGCTGAGGAACTACAGTAACCAAGAAACAGGTGCCAGAGACATTGATCGTTGAGGTACTTAAAGACCCATTACACCAGAGGAAATGTCCAGGTTGCATAAATGCAGGGCTCGATTGGGTGCTTAAGCTCAAGGAACAAATGGGTAAAGGATTCATTATTGGCAGGTGGAAACAGATGAAAGCAAATAAAGTATTGGTGAAATAACTTTCCCACAGTGGGATACGTGTCACATGTAGGGGTTGTCCTTTCTTAGAGAAATTGTAGGTTTTTGCTAAAATATTTCCTGCCGCTAATGGGACTAAGTGAAGCACAGAGAAAGCACTGAGAAGGAGGCACAGAAAGAGGTGTGGAGTTTAATAATCGAAGAGATTGGTGTAACAAATTGAGCCATGTGTCAGGGGGACCTGAGGGGGTTGAAGGGTCTGAATCCTTTGTGGATGAGCTATGGATAAGATCTAAAAGTTTTGATTCTGACTCCTTAATGTGTTCGACTACCTGGATGGTTGCCTTAGGTGGCATAATCAGGGTGCGGCCAACTGTCATCCACCCTGTGGGTCTGGCTGAGGTTGTCCGAGCATAGACAGCAAACTCAACATAGTCCCAACGTTTGGCCTTGGGGTCAGGTATATCTAAAGTATACCATCCATTGTTATCAGATAAAGAGACTTTATCCCACTTTAGGTAACTAGAAGTCCACACTTTAGGGTAACCAAGTGAGTGGTAAGAATAGCTACCATGTTCATCATGGAACCTGCATGACCAATAGGGACACCCATTATATATCTCAGGCCACCAATGACAATAGTCTTTTGTTTGATCAAAAAGGAAGCAAATGAAAAGCCAGTTCCAGCTACCAGGGATGAAGGTCCTTGAAGGTGACAATTTTAGGGAAATAGAGGTGCAGTTGTGGATGAAGCAAGTAGTTGCATCCACTGCACGGACCTTCTACATGCCATGTTCTGAGTATAGTTCCTGAAGAGTGAATAAATACATGGTAGGAGAGGAGGGTAAAGACCAGTCCCGATAGAGCACAGAAAATAAGAAGAGCACAAAAAACAAGCAGTTACAGAAGATTAGGGTGTTGAGAGAGCCCATTGTGACTTTTTTAAGAGGAATTGGGCTGCATGGAACACCGTGTGAGCCGCAACTTAAATGGGTGAGATGAGTGTGGAGAGCAGGAGTTAATGGGAGGTTCAGGAGGTGATTCTTGGAGTTCCTCTGGGTTGGTCCTGTCGTCAGCAGGTGGGGCCTCCTGGTGATATGGCTTCAACCTAGAAATGTGAATCCAGGGAGTTAGACGGTTGTCTGGTAAGGAGAGTTTGGCGGCAGTGGGGGTACAGAGAATGACAGGATAGGGGCCTTCCCATTTTGGGGCAAGAGTCCCTTTCTCCTCTGGGGTATTATAATATACTAGACTCCCAGGTGTTAAGGGAGGAGTGTTTGGAGAGGACACTGGGTCCGGATGAAGCCAGTCCTGATATTTCCAGAGTTCCGAGCGGAGATGATACAAAAGAGGCAAAGACAAATCTCGGGTGAGAGGTCCTTGTGAAATGACCAACCCAGGGGGTATAAGAGGTCTTCCATACATTATCTCAAAGGGAGACAGTAAAGATGGTTTTTAGGGAGAGCTCTGATTCGAAGCAAATCCAAGGGACGGAGTTTGACCCAGTCTAAGTTTAATTCCATTGTCAATTTGGTAAGGACTTCCTTTAGAGTACAATTTACTCTTTCCACTTTCCCTGAAGCTTGGGGATAATATGGACAGTGGAAATGCCACTTGAAGGAGAGGGCTTGAGAGACCTTTTGTGTGATTCTAGAAATAAACTCAGGGCCATTGTCATATTGTAGAGAAGTGGGCATACCAAACCTGGGGATGATGTCTGTCAGTAAGATTAAAGCTACAGTGGAAGCCGTTTTATTGGAAGTGGGAAATGCCTCAATCCAACCAGAGAAAGTGTCCACAAAGACAAGGAGGTATTTAGTGCGCCATACTGTGAGCATGTTGGTGAAGTCTACCTGCCAGTCAGCAGTGGGAATGTGTCCCCGGGCTTGGTGGGAAGGAAAAGGTTTGGGCCTTAAAGGAGTATAAGTGTTGGTCCACTGACAGATCTGACAATTAGAGGCTATATTCTGTAGAATGGCTTTGTCAGAGAGGGTGAGCGAGAAGAAGCTCTGTAAAAAGAGGGTCAAAGACTGAGAATTGGAAAGGAATAGAGTATGAAGGAACTTGAAGAGATCCTTGTTCTTACTGGAAGAAGTAGGGGCTTCAGATGAGCTGTCTAAAGTGGCCATTATATGTCCCCCAGGGGGTCCATCATTGGAAGTGGTAGCAGCCATTTGTTCCGCCTGGTCAGCTTTGGCATTGCCCTCAGTGATAAGAGAGACGTCCTTCTAATTAGACCTACAATGGACAACTCCCACCTGGGTAGGTAAGTGGGAGGCCTTTATCAGATTGGTTATAAGAGCCGAATTAGTGATCACATTACCTTTGGTGGTAAGTAGGCCTCGCTCCTTTCATATTGCAGCATGGGATAAGATATGGAAGACATATTTTGAATCAGTATAAAGGGTTAGGGATTTGCCTTGTGCTAGAAGGCAGGCACGAGTGGCTACTGTAAGTTCAGACTGCTGGTTGGTAGTTCCTGAAGGCAGAGCTTTGGCCTCTATAATCTCAGTGGCTGAAACTACAGTGTATCCAAAGTAATGAGTGCAATTCTGCCTAAAGGAACTGCCATCAGTAAAGCAGATAAGGTCAGGCTTGGCTAGTAGTCTCTCAGAAATGGAAGAATGACAGGGGAGGAAATCATCTAAGGTTTCCAACCAATTATGAGTTGGTGTGTTAGACTTGGGAGTCATTGAGAGCAGTGAGGCAGGGTTCTGTGCAGAGCAGGGGAGGAAAGTAATATTAGGGTTTTCCAGAAAGGAAGTGAGGAGTGACAGAACTCTGGATGGAGGAAAGGTTTGAAAGCCCTTATAAGCTAAAAGATCCTTCAAGTGATGTGGGGAGTGGATAGTTAAAGGGGCCCCAAAAGTAAGCTTAGAGGCTTCTTTGTGTAAAATTTGTCCAGCAGCCAGAGCTCTTAAGCAAGGGGCCCACTCACGGATGGTAGGGTCAATTTGCTTGGACAAATATGCCACAGGTGCAAATGTAGGCCCATAGTTTTGACCTAAGACCCCAAGTTCTTGCCTCCCTTTTTCATGGACATATACATGAAATGGTCTTGAAAGATCAGGAAGGTGAAGGGCAAGTGCCTTTAAGACAAGTTGCTGAAGCCTGCGCAAGTGGTAGTTTGGGGAGGAGGCAAGAGATTCACTAGGGGGTCCCTTTGCTAGTTCATACAGGATTTGTATAGAAGAGAATTATTTGGGATCCAGGCCCTAAAATAACCTGCTAGTCCTAGGAATGATAGTATTTTGGCTTTTGTATGGGGCACTGGAAGATCAGAGAGGAGTTGCCTCCTATCCAGTGTTATTTCCTTTTTTCTGGGTGTAAGGCAAAAACCAAGAAAGGTGACAGAAGACTGGGAAACCTGGGCCTTCTGGGGAGACTTCCTATTTCCCTTGTCTGCTAGGAAATTAAGAAGCTGAGCAGTCTGGGATTGAGAGTGTTCCCAGAGGGACTACATAGAAGAAGGTCATGGACATATTGAAGGAGAGTAGAGTCAGGACAGGTCGGGTGAAAGGATGTGAGGTCCTGGGCAAGAACTTGGCCAAAGAGATGGGGGCTATCCCTGAATCCCTGTGGGAGGACAGTCCAGGTAAGCTGATGAGAATGGCGGGTGTGAGAGTCAGTGCAAGTAAAAGCAAAGATATCCTGAGATTCTGAGAACAAGGGAATAGAAAAGAATGCATGTTTCAAATTTAGAACCAAGAAGTGGGTAGTAGTGGCAGGGATCTGAGAGAGGAGGGTGTAAGGGTTGGACACTAGCGGGTGGATGGGGACCACAGAGGAGTAGAAAAGGGGAAGGTCTAGAACCAGCCTGTAGGATACGTTAGGTTTCTTAACTGCCAGAATGGGGGTGTTGAAAGGAGAGTGTGTAGGCCTAAGATACCCCTTTCATTATAAATCCTGGATGATGGCTTCTAATCCGAGGAAGGCTGTGGTTGTGAGTGGATATCATGGTTGACTAATATATCTTGAAGGGTCCAGTAAGACAATATGAATAGGACTGCATTTAGCCATAAAGGGTGTAGTTGTGTCCCAAAACTCAGGGTTAACTGGTTTAGATAGTCGTGGGAGAGTGCATGGAGGAGGTGTATCTGCCCCTAGGAACATCATGAGGAAATGAGAGGTAGGAGAGGTGTGGGGTGATATGTGAATGGTGACTTTTAATAGTGAGAGTATATCCCTTTCCAGAAGGGGAATGGGGCAATGGCTCATAACGAGAAAGGAGTGAGTGAAGGACAAAAGGGATTTTGAGGGAAAATATGTTTACCTCCTACCACGACAATAGGAGTTTTTGAGGGTGTGGTAGAACCCCAATACTCCCTCAAGACCGAAAAAGTGGCACCAGTATCCAAAAGGAAGGTAATGAAGCGTCCATCCACCAGGAAGGTGACCCTAGGTTCTTGATTCTTGATGGTAATAGTCTGGAGGGAAGGCCCAGGGCTCCATCATTCCTCCTCTGCCAAGCCCAGGAGAGGCTGGGGTTGCCGGGTGGCTGACCAACCTCCCTTCCGGGTTGTTGGGCAGTCTGCCCCCCAGTGTCTCCTTTGATGGCATGTTGGGCAGGGGTTGTAGGGTGTTCTCGGCGAAGGACAATCCTTACCACATTTGAAGCAAGCTCCAGGGGGTGTCACATTGGGACGGCGTGGTGATGGCCTTCTCTGAATGACCTGGGCCAACATTTGGAATTTGGCATTTTCAGCTCTCTGCCTATGGCATTCACTTTCATCCTCTCTACCATGAAAAACCTTTAAAGAGACAGCGAGGATTTCGGTCTGAGGAGTAGCAGGGCCCTGTTCAAGCTTTTTAAGCTTGGCTTTAATGTCAGAGTATTTTTGGGCCAGAACATATGTCATTAAGAGATGACGGCCATTAGGGGTTTCTGGGTCGAGTTATGTGCAGTGTTGAAGGGCCTTGGTTAGTCTATCCAGGAATTCTGAAGGTGTTTCCTCCTTCCTTTGAATGACCTCCTGCACCTTTTTAAAGTTAACAGCCTTGTGGGTCGCCTTTTTCAGGCCCGCCAAGAGGCAGGATGTAAAAAGGTCATGAGTCTGTAAGCCTTCAGAAGTGTTGTAATCCCATAGGGTTCCTGCTCTGGGACAGCATGAGAGCCCGTGGGGTGGTCAGGATTGGTCCTATGATTTTCATCAGCATGGGCTTGGGCTAGCTCCCAGACCCATTGCCTTTCCTCGGGGAGAAGTGTATTCGCCAAGAGCATGTATATGTCATGATGAGTGAGGCTATATGCTTGCAGGACCCATTGAAACTCCCGAATGTAAGTGGTGGGTTTAGTGGTGATTGAGCCTAACTTGCTCTCTAGCTGAGTAATGTCTGACCTGGAGAAGGGCACGTGGACTCTGATGACACCCTCGGGACCAGCTACCTCACGAAGGGGTGCGATTGTCTTAGGGGTGGGAAGGAGTCTTTTAGACCTGGTAAAAGGAGGACTGAGAGAGGCAGGCGGAGGACAGGAAGGAGAGGGAGGGGAAGGGAGTGTCTCTTTGGAAGAGGAGGAAGTGGAGCAGGCAGAAGAGGACGGAGGGGAGGGGGATAAAATGGAAGGCTGAGGATCCATGGAATCAGGCAGAGGATGAGGAGGGTATTGCAGAAGAGAAGGGGCAGATGGGGCTGGGGAGAAGGTGGGGGTTCATCTGCTGGGTTGAATGAGGAAGAATCTGTGAAGTCAGAAGTAGAAGTAGGGAAAGAGAGGGGATTGCAAGCAAGGAGGACCTGAGGGGGAGGGCAGGAGGAGCAGAGACAAGGTGCTGTGTGGGAAGGCTAATACCTTCAATGCAGGGAATCTCCCTCCACTTTTCCAGACGCTGGCAGTAGTTAAAAAGGTCCCAGGGGAGGTTTGGATCTAAGGAGCCTTCTGGAGGCCAATGATTGCCATTATCCAGTGGATATGGAGGCCAATCTTGGGTACAGAATTTAATTAAAAGTTTGGGCTTGATGTCTGGTGTGAGGGAGAGTGTGCCCAGATTTTTTATTAAACATTTGAGAGGTGAGGCTTCAGGTACAGATGAAGAGGTGCCCATTGTCACAGGGAGAGATGGAAGAGAGAGAGAGAGAGAGAGAGAGAGAGAGAGAGAGAGAGAGAGAGAGAGAGAGAATAAGAGTAAGCGAGAGAGACAAAGAGAAAACACGAGCTGGAACAGCTTCCAGGAAATTCAGGGCGAATGGGGGTCACGTGGGTGTCCCCAAAATGACCAGCTGTCGCGAGGAAATACAGAGGGTACTACCTGGTCGTCACCAGTGAAGTGCGATCTGGAAGACCCAATGGGTTTGGAGCCATGGGCAACCTGACGTCAGGAAAGTTTTCGAACGCAGCTGAAGAAGTCAGTAATGAAAACAGAACTCCAGCTGCAGCAGAATGCAGTTCTAGGACGGGAGTTCAGTTTTCCCTGAGCAGAGAGGCAGCTTCAGCCAGACACAGCAGCCCTGCAGGAAACAGGAAATCTAGCCGGCAGCAGCAGTGGCAGCAAAGGAGGAAAAACCACAGAGCCTCTCGTGTAAACTCAGAACCCTCATGCCCCAAAGGGAAACGGATCACTAGAGGGTCCACTGTGACCAGTAAAGGTCTTGGTGGGAGGAATTCCCTCTCCCCTACCGGGCGTCTAGAGTGTGCTGGACGATCAGGGTCACAAAACTAGCGGTAGCCCGAAGGAAGTTGGCGAGCCGGGGTCAGGGGAAGCTTACATACATCAGATCAGTGGTGAGTGCAGGAAGCTGGCGTCTGAAAAGAGCGGACCAGGACGGAGTGTCTGGGCGGAACGGGGGACGGGGCTCTTGTTGGAAAGAGCTCACCCGTATCCTCAAACGGGGCACCAGAATGAAAGAACTCCCCACTCAAAGGCACTTCGCCGGGAGAATTCCAATTTTATTGCAAAAAGCTGTGTGCTTATATAGAACTAAGGAGGAGATGAAAGGACTTAGATAAATGGCAGGCAACCCGTTTATTGGCAAGTTCTTTCAGATATCAGCTCCGGAGCCCAGGAGTTCGTTCTCATTGGGGCTAAGGTTCCCCGCCAGCGAGATTTGAAATTGGCACCAGTGGGAGAGTTCACCCGGGCGGGAACTTTTCGCGCCACTTCAGAAAAGAAGAAGGTAGGAAGAAGAAGTCCTTAGGCGCCATGTTGGGGTTTTTTCTGGGGTATGGCTGCCGTTTATACTTTTTCCAACAATGAGTATACCAGACAGTGCCTTGATTGACTGGTTTTCATTAAAATGGTGTTTAAGAGAGATGCCAGAAAGTTGGATCCTGCTGAGTAGTGGGCCTAGAGCAATGGTGGGCAGGTGTGTGATAAAACATCTGTGGTGGGGCCATGTGGATCTGCCATTGGCTTCCAAATGGCTTGTCACTGACATGGTCAAACCAGCAGACCCTTATATGTAAAGGCATCTTGTTATATGGAGAGGTTTCAGGACGCTGTTCAAAATCAGGTTGCTATAGTCAAGGGGGCAAGCTATGTGGGATAGAAGCCTGGTTCTTGTATTCTCCTGCAGACCCTGACTCACCACACGTGACAGAACTCCCTCCCGTACTGTGTTCCATTTAAACTTCTTGTATTTCGTGAAGCAAGTATCAAACTTCCAGTGCAGCAGCAAAAAACACCACGAAAATAGAGGATGACCATATGGCTTCACAGTCCACATGGGGAGACATTTAGCCCCCAGGGGCCACAGTTTACCTACAAAGGGAGAATTCAGCAATGCTGCCTCATGTTCATTGGGAAAAAAAGAAACAATGTCCACCAGGTCACATAGATGCAGACCCAGCTTTTATGGTCTCACTAGAAAGGAAGCTAAAGCTCCTGACAACAACATATATTTCAAGTGCCCAACCTCACAGAGAGTTTCCCAAGAAGTCTCTAGGCCAGCAGAATTCCATTTTTGTGGAGTGTTTACCCTGTCCCTTACTTTTGAAAACTCCTCTACCACTTCCAAGATTGTGAACTCCTGATTGTTTTCCATTCCAGATATGTATTCACGGAATTTCTAACTCTTTTCCTCTAATTGTTTCTTACTTGGGGCGAAGGTATTGTCAAGACATTGTTCTGGATAAGAGTGGGAAGATTTTTGTGTAGCACATATTTACATACACATTGGATACATTTTGCAATTTTTTATTCGAAATACTGAAACTCTGACACTAACCCATACCCTACTAGACTCTGACTACTAATCCTAATATGATGGAGAAAAATAACCCAAACAGAATAGAAATACAAGCAGTTCAGAGGAGGCATGGTGAATAGTTGGTCTTGCCTTTTGCATGATATAGGGTAGGAGTTATAAATCTTGTCAATTTTTTTCTTGAAATTGTTATCCATTTGTTTTTAAAGTTAACACACATGTGAATTCCTGTCTCTCATTTTCTGTAGCCAATTCAGCACATGTATTTTTATATGCACATACAAAATCCTACCTGGAATACACGTACATTTTTGTGAGGTGGCTAACTTGGCAGATAGAAAGTATGAGAAGAAATCACTCCTCCTAAATGCTTTTGGAACTGAAAATTCAAACTATGAGTGAGCTTTTTAGTTGAGCAACATTATACATAAATCCATGTTCAGTAAAATTAATATTTTTGGATCTGTGAATGATATATATTTCATGATGAATTTTGATTGGCATATATTTTCTACTTTCCAATGTATTTGTGTGTGTGTATATATATATATATATATATATATATATATACACTCTAGATTTTTCAAAATATGAAATACATGTGTCTTATTATACACTCCCTAAATTCACTAATGTTCATGTATGTGGTTTTATAATCAACTTTTCATAAGATTATTTTCAGAAACATTCATCCACCTGAAATACATATTTGTTTTCTAGTACTGAAAACTTACTTCAGTGAATGGTGCAAACAAATCCTTATATTTCTACAGTAACTGACCCACTTTAACATCAATGCTAGTAGATTCCTATGGGACATGATGTGTATTTTGACGTTCAATTTTATTCAACACTGGTACATTTCTATTTCTTCAGTTTTTGTACATCATAAAATGTACATTTCATCCACAAGTTCACAAATTTAAAGACATTTGTAACACATTCAATCACTTCCTGCTTCAGAACACATATATTCCTACTTGTTTTTGACTGCTCATTTCATGAGACTTCTTTCCAAACACATTATTTTCGATTTCCATAATCAATTTTGAAGCAAAACTCACACAGATTTTATGATAAACTACAACCCTAATATTACCATTAGATGTATAACTGGTTGGAATGAATGTATGTATATCAATATAAGATTTGCTATGTATTTTGAGATATTAATTTATTCCAATTTGTAAAGTTGGAACAAGTTATATTATTTATTCACAGTATGGTCTATTCAATCATTCTCTCTATATTCATACACACATGGTACACCTATTTGTGCCCCCAATACTAATTTATACCTCTTCAAAATATTGCTCCCAGAAATGGTGCAAGAAATACTCATGTCACCTGATCTACATATACATTTTATCACAGTAATATTCTGGCAAGAAAATGCAAAGTCACACTTACGATTGTACCAAAGCCTAAATGGAATATGAGTATGGATTATAAAAATCACCCGTGTCCAGGTTGGCTAATGCTCTCAAATGTCAATCCTATTGGTGACTACATATGTGTTTCTTCCTAAGATTATATATTCAACTTCAAGCCTGCTGAAAATGTCTAATCCAATCAATCACTTTATCATTTGCCTGATTTCCTATGTCTCTATTGATATCTGCTTTCCTACATATTTTCCCCAATTCATCATTGTGACCAACTCTTCACATGTGCTGACATTTACATTTTCTCTCTACCTGAAAGCCTATTGCTAAAGAACTTTTTTCAAATCCTATACTCACTCTTTTTTTCTAATTCTACCAACTATCTTCCTAATCCTACCAACTATCCTTTTTAGACTGGATGTTCTCTTCGACATTCAATCATCCAAGTACAAGGTCCTATACCATTGTGTATAGATTTATCTGAGACACATGTGCAGAACATAATTCAAAGCTAAGTATCCCAATCAAGGATCCAATGCCCTTCTGGGCTTCAAATCTTACCTAGATTTCTGTTTTCATACATATATTTTACCTCTATATATACTTACAAATATCGCAGGTTCCCAATACCATTATTCATCCAGCAGAATGATTCCTAACCCAAATCAAACATGTTATTAACCCTAACCATACTCTTTGCCCTCCATCTAACTTTACAGAAGAGCAGGGACAGAGTTGGTCTTACAATACAGGAACATAAGAGATCTTCCACCTGCTGAGAACCTCAAAGGTCCATGCAGAAATGAACCCTGGGGAAGATAGAGGAAGCTATGAAGGACCTGAGAGAGCAAAAGTCATCTTCCACGACAAACAACCTGGTCAGGATGAATGGGTGTGTCTGAAGCAATCTCTCTCTTCTTAATGTAGAGAAGATGGACCAAACCAGGCCTGTGTGGAGAGCTGCTTCCGGGTGCTATGTTTGATATACCATTCTAACTTGTGAAAGTGTCACAGGAAGTAGGGGCAGCCTCCATCTATTGGGACACTTGGAAGCAAATGTTAGGAAAAAGTGATTGCCTAGGCAGTGACGTCATTCAGTTCCAGAAGGAAGTGACCTACATCACTTTCTTGGTGATGGAACTCTCTGATCTTGGGATCCAAAAAGCCAGGCACCCAGAGGCAGTCCCAGTCCCAGTCCCAGTGGTCTTACATGATTGGATTTACCAAGGACAGAGTCAGTCTTTCTTGGTAACTACTGATGTGAATATGGCCAAATGCCAAGAGAGCTCTGAAGAGGGGCCTTTCCTGAGAAAGCAGGTAGTGGCTCACCACTGGCACCTGACAACTTCACATTGTTGGCAAGGAGACCAGATCTGAGATAGGATAGCCCATTTTGGGGGAACATAGTATGGCCCATCAGTCAGAGGACACTCCGGATAGTTACAGACCTACTTGGGGGAAGGCGGTGACTTTGTGGGTGTGCGTGTGAGTTTGTGGTTTTGTCTCATGATCTGGGAATAGGTAGGAAAGTCGCTTTGTTTGGTTTGGATTGGATCGTTTCTAGTAAGTCTTTTGATAAGGCGAGTGTTTTTATGTCTGTTTTTCCCACTGTATCTGTGGTTGTAGATATTAGAAAAGAGAATGCATCAATGGATGTTTCCTGTCTTGTAGAAAGCTTCACAGCATTCATCCTGCCCAATTTATATATGGACTGTGGCTTGCCTTATAATGGGCAACAACTACTATCTTCCTAAGTTCCTGTTTTCTTCTTGAATTCGGGCCACTCTCCAGAATAGGCTCATGGTTTGGTGTCCACAATATGTACCACCTCCAGGCTCTGTGACATGGCCACGTACTGGATAGCTGAAGGGAATGGGATCATCTCAGAAAACTCAGATATCATTCGAGAAACCCTGCTTTGGGCCATTTGCTTACCTATTGTTCTGTTGCCCTGAATGTCAGAAACGTCTTTGTCTCAGTCCACCCCTTTGTGAAGCCTGAAAAAATGGTTTTCAATGGAAATTAATGGGCATCACCTGTAGCTCTTTGCTTAATTGCTTTGGAAAGGGATGTGTCTGCATCAGACTCGTGGCAATGTGTGAGGCTGTTGCATAGATTCTCAGAACCTGATGGATCTAAAGAAAGATTACATGTGTGCTTCCAAAACCAAAATGGCCAAAAAAGCAGTCATTGTGGACGAAGTCTCTCGCCTTCCTCTGTAAGGTTCCTGACCTCCATCAATTGAAAATAGGGATCCTTTGTGTCAAATGAGTTCTTCAAACCCTGCAGAAGATAGCCCATAGGTGCTTGGGTTTTCTCATGATTCCAATTCACATAAAGAATATATACCCGAGAGTCAGTAGGCCTCAAATTCGGGAAGCAGAGCAGTATTTATGGCAGGCCTATTTGATCACTCCTGGTTCTCAGGAAGGGTGTCCAGGCAACCCTGACTTTAGGCAAATGAGGGGCAAGGGAGGTTATTTTGTACACTGTCTTGGACTGATCCCCTCATGGAAACCTCGAACCACAGGTTTTGATGAGTGTCTATATGGAAGAAGATGAGGGCCTTGTGGGAGTGCTTTGGTTTTAATTGTGGTCATTTGTGTGGCGGTTGGAAGTGATGACTGGGTCTACCTGGGCTTGAACTCTGGTGTGATTCCCCTTAAAGTCTGAGTTCTGGAACTGATCTCAGAGAAATATTGCCATGAACTGTGTTCAGATTTTAGGAGGCCACGCATGGGATTCGCCCTCGGAAACTGAGATCAAGGACAGGGTGGCTTTCCACAGAGCCTTGGAATCTCAGCTAGGATATCACATGATTTTATTCTGAAAGATTTGGCAGCCATAGTTGAGAATCAGAACACTCTTGGACGTCACATTGAAGACCTCTATGGGCCTGGCTTCATGTGACCTTTTGAAGACTCTATGGGAAGACTTGCCTGTGAGAGTTCTCCAGAGCTTTCATTGAAATGAGCTTCCTCACCATTTAATGGTTCCTGAATAAACTGAAACCCACAGTGTCTCCAACTTCATCCATGAAAAATGGCTAGATAAATACAATGAAATTTTTGAAATTCCAATAATCAGGTGGCACTAGAGAACCTTTGGATGTCTTGTTGCTGATCATTAGTGTACAAGAGAATGCCACGATTGACCAGGTTTCATGAAAATGGTGTAGAACAAAGATGTCAGTAAGTTGGAGCCTGCTGAGTAGTGGGCCTATTGCAGTGGTGGGCAGGTGTGTGATAATACATCTGTGGTGTGGCCATGAGGATTTGCCATTGCCTTCCAAATGGCTTGTGACTGACATTGTGCATCCAGCAGAACCTTCTATGTAAAGGCATCTTGTTACATGGAGAGGTTCCAGGGCAAAGTTCAGAGTCAGATTTCTATGTACAAGGGGGCAAGCTCTGTGAGATATAACCTGGTTGTTGCATTCTCCTGCAGTCCCTGACCCACCACAAGTGACAGGACTCCCTCCAAAACTGGGTCCCAGTTGAACTCTTTGTATTTCATGAAGCAAATACCAAACTCCCAGTGCAGCAGCACGAAACACCACAAAAAGTGGAGGATGAAAAAATGGCTTCACAGTCCACACGGGGAGACACTTAGCACCCAGTGGCCACAGTTTACCTACAAAGAGAAAATTCAGCACTGCTGCCTTATGTTCATTAGAATACAAGAAACCATGTCCTCCAGGTCACATAGATTCAAACCCATCTTTGATGGTCTCACTAGAAAGGAAACTAAAGCTCCTTACAACAACATATATTTCAAGTGCCCAACCTCAGAGGAAGTTCCTCAAGAAGTCTTTAGGCCGTCAGAGCTCCATGTTTTTGGAGTGTTAATTGTTAGACCACGACACAAGAAAAGACCACTGACTCTAATTAAAATCATATTAAATTAATCTTATTATTTCTACCTTTCATGCTGCCTCCCCTCCGAAAACAGCCGGAACAAGACAGCAACCCCAGCTTTCCTACAGCCCAGCTTTATAGCCCAGAAAGTTACACAAAAGGGGTGTTACAGATAACAGAACTCTGACAAGCATCACACTAATGGTAGTTTAGGTTTTTTTTTGCTGTCCCTACATCAGAATTCAGAGGACCATTAGAGCCTCAGAGAGGGATGTTGTCTGGCCAGAGAAGGCAAATATTTATGATGTGTCACTAAAGTTTCAGAGAGGGCTGCTATCTGGTCAGAGAGCCAGGCATGCGTGAGTTCAAGGCACGGGCAGGCATTTCAAGCAGGTTCAGAATTTGCAGTAATTTATGGTAAAGCCAAAATTACCTTTTCATGGCTTTGTGGCAAGATGGCTCTCAATTTTAATAAAAGATCAGGTTGGGTCTATCATTTCCCCCTTTTCTCTGTGTCCCTTTCAAATCTTTAATAGATTAAAGGAAGAGCACTGAGGAAATTTTAATCCCTCAGGTAAGATTCTCCAAATTTTTAGAACTTACCCAAAACCGATCTCCCTGATTTTACCAGACTTAATTAATTACTTATATTGATAGTCTACTTATCTTTCTCTCCATTGTTGTAAGAAGAGTGGCGTCAATCATTATTTCTTCTTCTGACCTGAGACAGGGTGAAGTGAGTGGGCATGGCGTGATGGACATGAGTTGCCTTTTATAAGTCAGTTGGGGGACATGAGTTGCCTTTTAGAAGTCATTTCGGATTGAAGTCTGGTTGGGGAAGAACAGGTTGTAAAGTCATCTGGGGATGGGTTCTTCTATGAGAGAAACAAAAACCATGAGTACTGAATAAATGTTGCAGCAGCCGGAACATGTTACTGTATAGAAGTTTCCTCACCAGTCTTTAATATCCCCAGTTATCAGGACTATCAAATTAATATTTAACTTTTAGTGTTACAGTTGTCCTTCCCCATAAGATACAGTTTAACAATGTAATGTCATCTGATCTTGTAAAATCCTTTTTCTAGTATGACCTCTGCGTCTAATAGAGAAACCTTTAATTCTGTTACTCAGGGCTGGATAATCGTACTAGCAAACACCAAGCCTACCTGTGTTGGTTAGGAATATCTGCAGGCCTTAAATTAAAAATTTCTGCCTGTGGCAGCTCTTCTTGATAGTCTCTTTTTATAAGTATCAGGCATTCCTGTCTGAGAATCCTTCTTTGTAGCCTCCAATCTTACTTATTTTGGGAGGCTAAAATAAAGTGCATAACTTAAAATATTATTATTATTATTATTATTATTATTATTATTATTATTATTATTTAAAATGCCCAGGAATGGCTGAATTTTTGTCTTAACTGTCTTTCCAAAGTGTTTAAGATGAAGCAGTCAAACGGATTTTTGTTTCTATCTATTGTTAACAGTCAGCTGAGCTTTATGGGAGTCAATTCTGGAAAAATGAGAGCACATTTTCAATTCTGCTAGTGCCATTTGCGCTAGGTGGGTCCAGGTCTTGCTTGACCATTTATCTTCCCTCAGAAGCATCAGGGATATCTCCTTTCTCTGATGACTCTCCTCTTCATAACAAATGCACTGATTGGCTTTCTGTTCTCCAGTGGTCTCATTAATCTCCCTGATCAGGAGGTTATGTGGCTCAGAGTTGCAAAGCTCTTTAGAGAAGTGCCCTGTTCCCTGGATTCAGATTGACTCAGAGGGTAAGAGCCAAATATTGGTTTTCTTGGCCCTTTTCATTTAACTTTAATTTTAAATCCTAATCTTAAACATCCAGCAAATTAATTTTAACAGCCTTATATTAAGAGTACTGGACTTTAATGTCTATAACTTTATAATTATCTTTTTATTAATTGGGATCTGTATTATTCTGTCTGTATTGTAGGTGATGACTTATTATCTTGAATAAACCCATGTTGTGTTCTTAAAGCAACACATTTGTAAAACACTAACAGGGAATCTTTAGATAACTTATAAGAAAATTTCAACTAAAATTAACAAAAGTAAAAATACTTAGTTCGTGTAATAGCTACCCTAAATTTTTTGGCTGAGTATTACATTATATCCCCTGTTTGAGATCCTAGGAATCTTGACATTTTTTATGTTTTTAACATAACTTTAAAGAAATATTTTCTGACGTACTTGTTTCATAGTCATTCTCAAATATAGTAAGATGGGACACACAGCCTTATCTCAGGTAAGGCAGGGCTCTTTATAAATCTTAAGCATTTTAGTTCTAAAGCTGATCTTTATTTTTTTTTTTTTTTGGTTTGGGGGTTTGGGAAGATCTACTCCTTAAGAAACTAATAGTTCATACTCAGGATTGGTTTTTGGTAGGAAAAATTATGATAAACATGGATTATTAGAATTACTTTATAATTTGGAAGGGTTTCTAGAAAACAGTATACCAGATCTGTAAGTTTCTATGTGAGGAGCCTCTAGGTCATTGTGGTGTTTGTGAACTTCCATTTTAGTGTACTGTGGCCAAGGTCAAAATGTACAGACAGTGAAGGTGTAACCCATCAACTTCATCTTCAGACACTTGCAAAATAGTTCCCAATTTCAGGTTTGGCTCTATGAGCAAGTGAATGTGCAGGTTGAGGGCTCAATCATTGGTTTTAAGAAGTATATGAACCTCTCATCAGATGATGCAGAAGAAATTGATTTAAAACAAAGTAAAGAACAGAACTGGGTCACTGTGTACCAAAAGGAGATAATATTACTCTGCTACCAAGTGTCTCTAACTAGAAATTATCAATGAAGTCATGAATTATTGAGAAGGCAGTTTTGTTTTTTTAGGTGTTTTTGTTTAGGAGTATAATCCTAAAGTATTTGTTTATATTGCTTTGATTACCCTTTTGTTATTACCAGATGACAATAATGGTATGGGGTTGTTTTTATTAAAAAGTAAAAATTAAAAGCAACATTGACAAAGTTTACATAAATTGTTTGTGGTCTCATGAACATTAGCTAACACCATATGATATCACATTTAAAACATGAATTAAAGAAAGCCTGAAAGTTTTCAACTTTACATAGATTAGGCTCTCATTAACTTAAAAATACATTTAAATTGTTGCACAATGTAAAAAGTAACATAAAACTTTACATATCTTATTGATAACAGGTAAATAAATCTCCAATATATTTTTTTACCATACAACTTCAGAACACCAGCTTGATATAATGCTCTTTTAAAGTTTCTACCTTACAGACTTGCATACCTGTAAGATATGAAAACATTAATAGCATCACAATTACATTGATGTTTCTACATTAACCAAGTTTAGCTTTTAAAGAAATGGCAGTACAATGCTCTAAAATAACAGTTCTGATTTAATAAGTTTTTTAATTTTTATGGTTCCTTGCTCTAGAAAAAATAAAACTTAATAAACACAATGTTATGGGTAAACTTATGTTTCAAAAAATTTTTGTCTCATTAACACATGACTGATTTTTAAAACCTTATATACAGTTTAGTAAAAACTTATACAGACCTAAGTAAATGAATCAGATTTCTAACAAAAGTACTCACGAATGAGTAATCCCATATCAAATTTACTTTACTTATTTATCAAAATATTAGAGAAATGTATTGAACAGTGTAAACCATTTTTATGTTGAAGAAAATGTTCTAGAACCAAGGCACATTAGACGTTTTGTAGATATTAATATTTTATTAGATTTTTGAACACCTAGAAAAATTTGTAAGCTTAAATTTAAAAACATTTATTTTTATCTGTTTATCCGATTTAAATTGAAACATTTAAACCACGTGAACTAAAGATCTTTGGATCCACTTTTTAAAATTTGTTTTTATGAGCGCTTTTTTTAATGAGCGCTCCTTATATATGTTAATTTGTGTATCATATATATGATATACGGATATATGTCTATATAGACAGACAACACATAACAAAATTGTGCACACATAATAATAGTAAAGGCCTTGTAGTTTTTCACAGGTTAAATATCTATTGCAATGTTTCAAAAAGTCCACAGTTGGTCAAAGATAGAACTGATCAGAAAAACATTAACCTAGGTCTGTATGCTCAGAATCATGAGCTCAAAAATAATAAAGTATCTAAGGAAAACAATAAGAGTCCTAGAAAAAATGACTGGCCAGTAATTAGTAAATACCATACAATTTACTTTTTTTTTCCGTTAGGCATCAAATCAGTCACCTACTAAGCTTGCAGGCTTTTTTCATTTGAATTTCAACATGAGTCATGGCTGAGGTCTGGAAGGAGCAGGAAAAAAACTGCTATTCTGAGCAGACACCTCAGGCCTAAGGCATATTAACCATAATTTTCTGGTTGGGGTGTTGAAAATTATGATACAAGTTCAAGATACAATTCACAAAATTTTATGTCTTTACATCTTATTTTGTTAACAGATACCATACTATGGTTTACTATCCTTGTCCAAATTAATGCACTGGTAAACACAGTGTCATTTTCTCTGGCTACCGAATTCAAAATTGGTTAAAAAAAAAAAGTGAATGATTGGGAAGTTACTTGCCAACTTGGAAGTAGAGTTCTTCAGTTTTCCATCCTAAGTATTTAAGTTCTCTGGCATGAATTACCTGAAATCTTAAACTAAACAATGACCTAAACCCGACTTTTAACTGCAAGATTGTGCAATGCTTCAAAAACCCATTCAGATAACAGTTTTTTTATGATAAAACATCATCATTTAGACACACATTCAGCTAAGATCATTCCCAAGAAAAAATTTATAATATCAACACATTATTGCACATGTCTTAAAGGACCAGAAACAAAGACACAAGACAGACAGAAAGGAGGTAGAGACTATGGTTGTCAGACAGAATCCTTTAAACCAGAGCAGATAAGAGAAAAAATCTACTACACCAGTGGCACCAAGGGGGGGACCAGATGTTTTAACAGAGGGGCAACCTGAAATGTAAAATAAAGTGTCTATATGGTGACTTTACTGAATTTAGTGTCCCCTTTTTCTTTTTCTCTTTTTTAACAAGACAGAGGTGGCATAATCCTTACAGTGCATGGAAGGAAGGAGGGTATTCCCTGAATCAACAGGGCTTTGGCAGCTGCTGGGGGTCCCTCAGTCCCTCCTTTTACTAACAGGATTAGCTCCTCTGGTTCATTTCCACCCCAAGCAAGCTCCATCTCCTAACATTTCAGTAGACAGCTCTCACAAAGTTCTGGGGCGGAGGGGGGGTATCAAATTTGTAACTTAAAGTTCGGTTCCTGACCTAGAAGCCAATTTATACCAATTAAATAATGAGGAATGGGTTCTGAGAAAAAGAAAAGGGGAGGCTAATTGCTTTGCTAACAAAGGAGAAACACAGGGGACTCTGCCAAATGTTGTGACTCTCTTGATCTGGAGGGACAAGGGGTTTTAAAGGAGTTTCACTTGTTAACCTGGGAGATACTCAGTTCTTAGGTCCCCAGCAGGCATTGCCCTCTGCAATGGTTGTGCTCCAGGCAGCCAGCTAGGGGCTTCTATCATCCTGCTAAACAAAGGGGGGTAAAGTTCATCGCAGTTCCTTAAAACACAGTTCAAACGGGTGTCAGGCTTACTCTCTTTATTACCCATTTTCACGTCCAATATCCTTAAGTTTTTACAACCAAAATCACACAACAAAATGAACAAAAGCAAACAAACAAACAAAAAAAATAGAACGCAGAACAAAACACACACACACACACACACAAAAAGAAAAACAGAAACCCGGCGCCTAAACAGAAAAACAGTGGTACAGTGCAACATCTTGCTAAAGCTCCAGGGTAGGAGTGCGTGCGTGCCCGTCGGCACCTCTCTACACTTCCAGAGGAATTTCCTACAGAACAGAACAGAGGACAGAACGATTCTTGTTACTGTCCTGGACAGGAGTATATGTGAGCCTCCCCAGGCCACATCTCTGTCATCAGAAGAGATCTCCCTTAACCGGATATCAGATGTTATAAAGGCGCCACTTACCTATGGAGGCCTCCTCCATCAGGTGCTTGCTAATAGTTTTAGTGCAGAGGTTCACTGCAATGCTCCCGGGACTAAAGGCTCTCTTCCTAATATAGAGAAGATGGACCAAACCAGGCCTGAGTGGAGAGCTGTTCCTTGGTGCCTATGGTTGATATACCATCCTAATTTGCGAAAGTGCCACAGAATGTAGGGTCAGCCTCCTTTTCATGGTACTCTTGGAAGCAACTGTTTGGACAAAGTGGTTGCCAAGGCAGTGACCTCATTCAGTTCCTGAAGGATGCGACCTCACCTCACTTCCTTGGTAATGGAACTCTCTGAACTTGGGATCCAGGAAGCCAGGCACAGAGAGCAAATCCCAGTCCCAGTCCTAGTGGTCTCACTTGCTTCGATTTAGCAAGGACAGAGTCAGTCTTTCTTGGTACCTACTGATGTGAGGATGGCCAAATGCCAGGAAAACTCTGAAGAGGGGCCTTTTTTGAAAAAGCAGGTAGTGGCTCACTGCTGGCTCCTGACCACTTCACAGAGTTGGACAAGGAGACCAGATCTGAAACAGGACAGGCCATATCGGGGGAACACAGTATGACCCAGCAGTCAGAGGACACTCTGGAGAGTGAGAGACCTACTTGGGGGAAGGAGGTGACTTTGTGGGTGTGGATGTGTGTTTGTGGTTTTGTCTCATGTTCAGAGAATAGGTAGGAAAGTCGGTTTGTTTGGTTTGGAGTGAACTGTTTCTAGTAAGTTGTTGGACAAGGCGAGTGTTTCTATGTCTGTGTATCCCACTGTGTCCGTGGTTGTAGACATTAGAAAAGAGAATGCATCAATGGATGTTTCCTGTCTATTAGAAAGCTTCCCAGCATTCATCCTGCCCAATTAATGAATACTCTAGGGCTTGCCTTATCAATGGGCAACACCGGCTATCTTCCTAAGTTCCTGTTTTCTTCCTGAATTCTGGCCACTCTCCAGAATAGACTCATGCTTTTGTGTCCACGATATGTAGCACCTCCAAGCACCGTGACATGGACATGTACTGGATAGCTGAAGGAATTGGCAAGAATCTCAGAAAACTCAGATACCAGTGTGGCCAGGATAGTCTCAGTGGAGAAACCCTGCAATTGGCCTTTTTATTACCTATTGTTCTGTTGCCCTGAATGTCAGGAAGGTCTTTGCCTCAGGCCACGCCTTCGAGATTCCTGAAGAAAAGAGTTTTCAAACGGAAATAAATGGGCATCACCTGTGGCTGTTTGCTTAATTCCTTTGGAAAGGGATGTGTCTGAATCAGCCCTTTGGCCCTGTGTGAGCCTAGAGCTTAGATTCTCAGCACCTGATGGATCGTAAGAAAGATCCCATGTGTGGATCCAAATCAAAATGGCCAAAAAT
Organism: Callospermophilus lateralis; assembly: GCF_048772815.1. Classification (NCBI taxonomy): domain Eukaryota; kingdom Metazoa; phylum Chordata; class Mammalia; order Rodentia; family Sciuridae; genus Callospermophilus; species Callospermophilus lateralis. Next base: position 702,145 of record NW_027514631.1, read on the forward strand.
CAGTCATTGTGGATGAAGTCTCTCGCATTCCTCCATAAGGTTCTTAACCTCCCTCAAGTGAGAATAGGGATCCAATGGGTCAAATGAGTTATTCAAAGCCCTGCAGATGCTAGCCCATAGGTTCTTGGGTTTTCTTATGAATCCAATTCAAATAAAGAATCTAAACCGAGAGTCAGTAGGCTTAATTGGAGAACAGAGCTGTGTTAACGGCAGGCATATTTGATCACTCCTGGTTCACAGGAAGGGTGTCCAGGCCACCCTGACTTTTGGTAAATGAGGGGAAAGGGAGCTTACTTGGGACACTGTCTTGTGCTATGCCTCTCATGGAATCCTCCTGCCAGAAGTTATGATGAGTGTCTATATGGAAGAAGATGAGTGTCATGTGAGAGTGTTTTGGTTTTAACTGCGGTCATTTGTGTGGAACTTGGAAGAGATAACTGGGTCCAACTTGGCTTGCACTTTGGTGTGATAGAGACTGTGTTTTGGAACTGACCTCCGAGAAGGTACAAGGTCCTATGACATTGTATATCCATATTTCTGGGATATCTCTACAGAACTTAATTCAATGCTAAGTATACCAATCAAGGGCCAAATGAACTTCTGGACTTCAAATCTTAACTAGATTTCTGTTTTCATATTTATATTGAAAGGTTAATAAAATAGATACTTGTCATTTCCTGTTTTTCTGTATGCTTAACAAAACACCATTGAAATCTTGAGAACTGTTTACTATTCTTGTTCCCAGAATGTGCTGTCCCAAACTGCCAAACTGCAGAATGTACTCCGTCAACCAGTTGCTCGCAAACTGACACTCGCCATTACCCATCAATAAATTTCTCTCCCTGCCCTCTCCAAGAAAAATATATAACCATTTCTTAAGCTGTTCTCAGGGCTCTCTGCTCTGTTCAAGTGATCTCTGAGCCCTTCATGCCGGACTCCCAATAAACCCTTTGCTGTTGCATGAGACAGTCTCTTAGTGGTCTCTGCCGCAGATGCTCGCCCAACCTTTACATCTGGTGGCCCTAGCAAGATCCGGAAGCTGCAGACAAAATACCCCCAATGGGCTCCTCTGGGGGTAAATAAGGCCCATCTTTCTCGTTTCAGGCTTCAGGTTAGGGTATGGCAAAACGGCTATTGGTAAAGAGCGTGAGCTCTCTCCCATGGTGGCTGACACACATGTCACAGAGCCACAGGCCATGTCCCTGGGGGATAGACTCGGGAAATCGTGGAACAATAGTCTCCTCGACTCAGTGATATTTTGTTTCTGATTCGGTATTGCCAGCCCTTCAGGTTTTGCCGACTAGTCAGTCCTGGTCTCAGTATTGGACGTCCATTGCCTGTCTTTATTGTCTTGTCTTGTCTGTGTTGTGTGTCGTTGCTTTCAGTGTCTGTGTATATTTCATTATGGGACAGATCATTTCAATGCCTCTGTCCCTGACCCTTAATCACTGGACCAAAATCTGCTTAAGGGCTCAGAATCTTTCTTTTTCAGTAAAACGCCAGACCTGGAAGATTCTGTGTCTCAGAATGACCCACCATTGCAGTCGGATGGCTCCTAGAAGGATCTTTCAACTTCGCACTTATTTGAAAAGTCCGAGATATTGTCTTTCAGCAGGTGCCACATAGACACCCAGATCAACAGCCATATATCTTAACTTGTCAGTACCTCTACAAATCTCCTCCAGGGGTCAAGCCTTTCCTTGTCCCTGCACCTGCTCCTACTCCTTCCCCCACGATTCTATCTCAACCTCTCTGCTCCTCCTCCTCCACCCTCTGTTCTCCCTGAGTCTCAAGACTCTACTGGACTCACCACCCCCTCCTTATCATCTGCCCTCGTCTCCCAACCCCTAACACCCTCTAAGTGATTCCCCTTCTGCTGACTCAGCCTCTCCACCATTCGAGGAAGCTAGGCTGGCCCAGCGTCATCCAGATGACTGTCCCGCAGCACACACAGCCCCTACTTCCCTGGAGGAAGCTGGCCCGGCTAAAAGAACTCAGAGAACTCACCGACGTTTTCACACCTGCCTACTTGAGGTGACTGCCAACACCACCTAGCGACTCTCTTCATGACAGAGCAATGAGAGAAAAATCTCCTGGAATGTAGAAAAAAATATCCTCAGACCTGATGGGCGACCAACACAACTTCCCAACATAATCAAAGCTGGCTTCTCCTTAAACCCACCCAACTGGGACCCCAACACCTTTGAAGATAGGGAGCATCTGTTCAATTATTGCCAGGCTCTAACAGCGGGTCTCCAAGTGGCCGCTGGGTGACCAACTAATTTGGCCATGGTAAGAGAAATTATTCAAAGGCCTGATGAATCTCCATTTATGTTTCTAGAGAGAATCATGGAGGCATATAAGAGATATACTCCTTTCGATCCTCAGGCAGCAGATTAAAAGGCATCTGTCACGATGGCCTTAATTGAGCAAGCTGCCATGGATATTAAAAAAAAAAAAATTAAAAGAGAGATTTTGTCAAAGAAGCCAAGAAAGTATACTATAAGAGAGAAACAGGGAGAAAGAAAGGGAGCAAAGGGAGGATGAGAGAACCAAAAGACAGACTAAGGCATTGACTAAGGTCCTGATCACAACAAGAAAGAGGCCAGAAATTAAGACATAGGGTGACAGGAAGGGCCCATGCCAGAGGCCACCCCTGGCCTCAGATCAGTGTGCCTACTCTAAAGAAAAAGGATACTGGGCCATAGAGTTCCCTATAAAGAGACAGCCACGCCAGCTGGCCATTCTGACTCTGGAGGATGACTAAGAAAGTCAGGGCTCAGAACCCATCCCCTAGCTCAGGGTAACTTTTGAAGTGGAGGGGACTCCAGTAAACTTTGAAGTGAATACAGGAGCAGTATACTCAGCCCTTAAGGCCCCATTGGGCCCTCTATCAAATAAAAGGTCTCTAGTTCAAAGGGATGATGACAGTAAATATCAGGCTTAGACAACTAAGAGGACCATGGACCTGGGGAAAGGAAAAATCCACCACTCCTTCCTCGGAATCCCAGAATGCCTGGACCCATTGATGGGCAGAGATCTGCTCATCAAGCTCCGGGCCAAAATAACTTTTAACCATGAAGGCCCCCAAATGAAATTTCTAAATACTTCAGCAAAAACTCCTATAGTCACGGCTTTAACTATATTAGTAGAAGATGAACATCCACCATTCACATGCCCCAAGTCTGATCAAACAGGCAAGCTACCCCAAAAATGGATAACAGATTACCCAGATGCCTGGGCAAAAACTGCTGGGTTAGGCCTGGCCGTGAAACAATCTACAATAACAGTGGAGTTAAAAACCTCAGTCTCCCCAGTCAATGTCAAATAATATCTTCTAAGCAAAAAAACTAAAGGTGGAATAAGGCCCCATATTCAGAAATATCTGGCATTAGGGGTCCTAAGGCCCTGTCAATCGGCCTGGAACACTCCCCTGCTACTAGAAAAAAAAAGCCAGGGACCGGGAACTATCGCCCCATTAAAGAGCTAAGAGAGATCAACAAAAGAGGGCAGGACATTCACCCCACGGTACCTAATCGGTACAATCTGCTTAGCACTCTGAACCCTGAGGGAAAATTATATACTGTTCTGAACTTAAAAGATGCTTTCTTTTGCTTGCCTCTGCATAAAGATAGTCAGTTGCTGTTTGCTTTCGGGTGGGTAGACCCAGAAACCAAAACGTCTGGTCAACTAACTTGGACTAGACTCCCACAGGGGTTCAAAAACTCCCCCACTCTCTTTGATGAAGCCCTCCACAGAGATCTCAACAACTTCAGAACTACGCACCCTGAATTTACCCAGCTTCAATACGTGGATGTCCTGCTACTGGCAGCCAACACCAAGGAAAACTGTGAGTCTGGGACCCAAGCACTATTATATGAGCTTGCTCAACTCGGGTATAGAGTTTCGATGAAAAAGGCCCAAATTTGCTAGCATGAAGTAATCTTCCTGGGCTATTCCCTTAGGGGCAGTAAACGATGGCTCACTGAGCCCAGAAAACAAACCATTATGTAGATACCACCCCCATCTTACAGCAGACAACTCAGAGAATTTCTTGGGACTGCTGGCTTTTGCAGGTTATGGATGCCTGGGTTTGCGTCCTTAGCTGCTCCATTATACCCGCTGTTAAAGGAAGATGCCCAATTCCAATGAAACCCTGAGGACCAGGAAGTTTTTGATAACATCTAAGGACACTGACACTGAACGCCTCAACTTCACTGAGCTCAGCCTGCAATTAGAGCAAGCCCTACACTACGTTAAAAATGTACATCAACTCACTCACCTTGGTTCAAAGAAACTGCAGGCATTACTGTAAGATTAAGAACAGAGTTTTCCACTAACCAACTCACAGTGAAAGGAAATAACTGAACGGGTAACAAAAGCCTGTCGGGTCTGTCAATTGGGTAATGCTTACCCTTCCAAGTTTCCAGAGGAAAGCACCTATGAGGAACCAGACCAGGACAATTCTGGGAAGTGGACATTACTAAAATTAAGCCAGCAAGGTATGGATTTAAATATCTCCTAGTCTTTGTAGATACATTTTCAGGATGGATTGAAGCCTTACACACACACACACACACAAAAAAAAAAAAAAAAAAAAAAAAAAAACATCGCAAATGGTTTTCAAGAAGATCCTGAAAGATATTTTTCCAAGATACAATCTGCCTAATGGACTGATAATGGACTGGTTTTCATGGCCCAGGTAAGTCAGGTGTTAACCAGGACCCTGTGGATTAATTGGAAGTTACATTATGCTTATATACCCCAGAACTCAGGACAGGTAGAAAAAATAAATAGAACCATTAAAGAGACCTTAACGGCCCCCTTAGGGACCTGGTGACTATCTCTCCACCCAGACATTTTTCAGCTTGGTATAGGTCTTTCCTATTGAGACATGCCTGATGAAGAGGATCTCACTAAAATTCCATTAAATCCCTTCCGTACCATAGATAATTGAAACAAACATTATGGATGCAGGGACACGCGAGCCAGATGCAGGTTGGCTAGCCTATATTACTATGTATGCCCGGCAGACGATCAAAGCGACAAACAGCCATGGCTGTGTGGGGGAAAAGCCGACTTCTTGTGTAAGTCATGGGGATGTGAGCATACAGGGTCTGCCTGGTGGAACCCAAACTCCTCATCAAATTCAGTACACAGCATTGGCCATATTACCAATTAGACAACCAAAAACTATGGCCCCCAGAGGGTTCTCTAGATCCTCAAATTCTGCATGACATTTTTAACTTCGGCAAGTGCTCAAAAGGGGGAAATTCCCCTATGTGGAATCCTTTTTCCTCCTTCGCTCACATCCTGTACTATGCTTCCCCAATAGTTCCTCACCCTCAGCCTTCTGCTCTAGACTCTCTGCTTTCACTCCCACCTCAGCAACCTGATTTCTCCCCTCCAATTACTAGATCAAAAACCCAAACCTCCGCTGGATCTCAGAACATTGCCCCCTTGCTGAGGAAGCAGGTACCGAGGTACCCCTCCACCCACTCCTCTCTTTTCCTGTCAGTGTCTGCACTAGGTCCCACCAAGTCCTCTAGCAAGCTTAGCCAAAGCTCAAACCAGCTGAGAAGAGCCCTCAGACCCCTATCCAAGATGTAATGAAAATGACCTTTAAAGTTCATTTGTCATCACTGAAAACAGGTTTCTAAGAATTTAAAGTCCCTCACAGGCTTTTTGGAATACTCACTCCCGTCTTCCCCTCTGCTCTACCTGTTCTACTGCTCAAGTTTTTGTTCTAGGAAAATCCCAAAACCCTTTCCCATTATTCTTTGGCATCTCTACTTCCTCATTCTCAGATCCACGGAGCTGCTCTCAGCATCGCCTTCCCTGACATCCCCCTCTGTACCAGGTCCACAGAAATGTCTTAAATGACCTTCTCCAGAAGTCTTTACCAAGGCTTACTTTAGGGCTTTCAGCAAAAGAGTCCCTCTGAAAAAGTTCAATGGAGATAAACTTCCACTCTTCATGTTGCCCTGTTCTACTTGGCCACTGGCTGGAAAAATCACCACCCCTAAGCTAGACATCGCATTACCAGTTTTTCACAAAATATGTGAACAAGGACTCTGGCCTTGAGCTGGGGCTTCAGAGAGATTGCTACATTTCTAAGATAAAAAAGTTACCAACTGGGCTCCATGGTGACAGCTGGCAAGGAGGAAAAAAAGAGACAAAAAAGCTCTCCCATTTCAAGGTGTAATTGAAAAGTTAACGTGCACAGAACAGAGGAAAAAAAAACAGAAACAAAAACTGATTTGTGTGAATTTCTGCAGACTGTGAACTTCTGATCCACTTCCCTTACATGTTGGGTACAAATACTAAAACTACCAAAACTTGGGGTTCAGGGGATTAATTGATTACAACAGAAGCAATGCCCTCTCAATACGGATGCAAACAAATAAAACTCCTTTCCTGTCTTTGGTGCTACCTTAGGTGCCTTTCCTTGTCCGTCTCTACAACAGTATAATTCTATACACTTTAACATTATTTATGTTTTCATAAAGTGGTCAATAGTTGCGATTAATTATGTAATGATGCAGATGTTTTCCAGAGTGCTCTATCAGGATGCAGGTTCATTTAAAGATCAAATAGGGGGGGCATACAACCCGGTTCCACCGGGAACCTGTATCCCTCACTTTAGCCATCCTATTAGGAATAATAGTTGCTGAAGGGGTGGGCACAGGAACAACTGCCCTAGTCCATGAGACACAACAAAGACACAATTAGAAGCAGAAATAGACCAAAGCTTAAAGACATTAAAAACCGACATCACAGCTTTACAGGAATTTTAACCTCTCTCTCTCTGAAGTTGTTTACAGAGCAGGCGAGTGTTGGACCTCCTCTTCATGAGAGAAGGGTGCCTTTTTGCTTGCATTGAGGAAAGAATGATTTTTTTTATGCCGACAATACTGGAGTTGTAAAAGAATCTATGAGTAAATTAAGAAAATTACTTGAAGAGTGTCAAAGAAAGACAGAGGCCCCCAAAGGGAGGTTTGAGTCTTGGTTCACATAGTCCACCTAGTTAACTACACTTTTATCCACCCAGGCTGGTCCATTAATAATTCTCATATTATTGTTAACTGTAGGACCCTGTTTGCTCAACCATGTAGTTTCTTTTCTCACCCAAATTGAACCTGTTATTAACCCTAACCATACACTGTTCTCTCAATCTAATTTTACAGAAGAGCGGGGACAGAGTTGGTCTTAAAATACAGGAATATAGAGGATCTTCCACCTGCTGAGAACCTCAAAGGTCCTTGAAGAAATGATCCCTGGAGAAGATGTAGTCAACTATGAAGGACCTGAGAGAGCAAAAGTCTTCCATGGCAAACAACCTGCTCATGATGAAGGGATGTGTCTGAATCAGCCACTCTCTTCTTAATGTAGAGAAGATGGACCAAAGCAGGGATGTGTTGAGAGCTGCTCCTGCGTGCCAATGGGTGACATACCATTCTAACTTGTGAAAGTGTCACAGAAAGTAGGGGCAGCCTCCTTCTCATGGGAACCTTGGAAGCAACTGTTAGGACAAAGTTGTTGTCAAGGCAGTGACCTCATTCAGTTCCTAAAGAAAGTGACCTCACCTAACTTCTATGGTGATGTAACTCTCTGAACTTGGAATCCAGGAAGCCTGGCACCCAGAGCCAGTCCCAGTCCCAGTCCCAGTTGTCAAACTTATTTTGATTTACCAAGGACAGACTCAGTCTTTCTTGGGACCTACTGATGTGAGGATGGCCAAATGCAAGAAAAGCTATGAAGAGGGGGCTTTCCTGAGAAAGCAGGCATTGGCTCACCACTGGATCCTAAAAACTTCACAGAGTTGGCCAAAAAGACCAGATTTGAGAAAGAACAGGCCATTTCCTGGAACATAGTATGGCCCACCAGTCAGAGGACTCTCCGGATAGTCACAGACCTACATGGGGGAAGGAGGTGCCTTTGTGATGTGGGTGTGAGTTTGTGGTTTTGTCTCATGTTCTGAGAATAGGTATGAAAGAAGGTTTGTTTTTTTTTTTTTTTTTGGAGTGAACGGTTTCTAGTAAGTCATCTGACAACGCGAGTGTTTCTATGTCAGTGTATCCCACTGTGCCCGTGGTTGTAGACATTAGAAGAGAGAATGCATCAATGAATATGTCCTGTCAGCTAGAAAGCTTCCCAGCATTCATCCTTCCCAATTTATTAATGGACTGCAGCTTGTCTTATTGATGGGCAACACTTACTATCTTTCTAAGATCCTGTTTTCTTCCTGAATTCTGGCCACTCTCCAGAATAGGCTCATGGTTTTGTGTTTAAGATATGTACAACCACGAAGCTCTTTGAAATGACCATGTACTAGATAGCTAAAGGGAATGGCGAGCATCTCAGAAAACTCAGATATCAGTGTTACCAGTAAAGTCTCAGTGGAGAAACCCTGCTTGGGGCCTTTTGATTACCTAATCTTCTGTTGCCCTGAATGTCAGGAAGGTCTTTTCCTCAGGCCACCACTTTGTGAAGCCTGAAGAAAACAGTTTTCAAATGGAAATGAATGGGTGTTACCTGTGGTTCTTTGCTTAATTGCTTTGGAGAGGATGTGTCTGAATCAGCCTATTTGCCCTGTGTGAGGCTGTGGCTTAGATTCTCACCTTCTGATGGATATAAAGAAAGATCCCATGTGTACATCCAAGACCAAAATGGCCACAGTTCAGTCCTTGTGGATGAAGTCTCTCGCCTTCCTCTGTAACTTTCCTGAACTCCATCAAGTCAGAATAGGGATCCATTGGGTCAAATGAGATCTTCAAAGCCCTGCAGAGGCTAGCCCATGGTTGCTTGGGTTTTCTCAAGACTCCAATTTACATAAAGAATCCAAACCCCACAGTCAGTTGACCTCAAATTGAAGAAGTGGAACAGTATTAATGGGAGGCCTATTTGATCTCTCCTGGTTCACAAGAAGGGTGTCCATGCCACCCTGAATTAGGCAATTTAGGTGCAAGAGAGCTTATTTTGGACACGGACTTGAGCTGTGCCCCTCATGGAAAACTCTAGCCACAGGTTATTATGTGTGTCTATATGGAAGAAGATGAGCGCCACGTTGGAGTGTTTTGGTTTAAATTGTGGTCATTTGGGTGGCGGTTAGAAGAGATGACTTGGTCCACATGTGCTTGAACTCTGGTGTGATTTCCTTAGAGACTGAGTTCTGCAACTGAACTCAGAGAAGTATTGCCATGAATAGTGTTGAGATTTTAGGAAGCCAGGCATGAGTGTCGCCCTTGGAAACTGAGTTTTAGGCCCAGGGTGGCTTTCCACAGAGCACTGGGCCTCTCAGCCAGGATACCACACGATTTTATTCTGAAAGACTTGGCACCCATCGTTGAGAGTCAAAACTCATTTGGACCTCACATTGTAGAGCTAAATGAGCTAAACATCATGTGATCTTTTCACCATTCTTTGGGAAGCCTTACCTGTGAGTGTTCTCAAGAGCTTTCATTGAAATGAGCTTCCTAACCATTTAATGGTTCCTGAATGAATTGATACTCACAGTGCCTCCAACTTCATCCTTGAAAAATGGCTAGATAAATGCCATGAAATTTTTGAAATTCCCATCACCAGGTGGCACTGGAGAACCTTTGGATGACCTGTTGCTGGTCATGAATATTTCAGTGTCTTGTTTTACTGGGTTTCATGTAAATGGTGTAGAACAGAGATGTCAGTAAGTTGGACTCTGTTGAGTAGTGGGCCTAGAGCAGTGTTGGGCAGGTATGTGATAAAACATCTGTGGTGGGGCCATGTGGATCTGCCATTGGCTTCCAAATGGCTTGTGACTGACATGGCACAGCCAGCAGAACCTTCCGTGTAAAGGCAACTTGTTATATGGAGAGATTTCAGGATATTGTTCAGAATCAGGTTGCTATGGTCAAGGGGTCAAGCTATGTGGGATAGAAGCCTGGTTCTTGTATCATCCTGCAGACCCTGACCCACCACACGTGACAGAACTCCCTCTTGCACTTTGTCGCAGTTGAATTCCTTGTATTTCGTGAAGCAAATACCAAACTCCCAGTGCAGCAGGAAGAAACACCACGAAATGGAGAATGACCATATGGCTTCACAGTCCACACTTGGAGACACTAAGCCCCAGTGGCCACAGTTTACCTACAAAGAGAGAATTCAGCACTGCTGCCTCGTGTTCATTGTAAAATAAGAAACTTTGTCCTCCTGGTCACATAGATGCAGACCCAGCTTTGAGGGTCTCACTACAAAGGAAGCTTAACTCGTGACAACAACCTATATTTCAGTGCCCAACCTCAGTGGCAGTTTCTCAAAAAGTTTTAGGCAAGCAGAGGTCCATGTTTGTGGAGTGTGTACCCTGTCCTTATTTTTGGAAACTCCTATTCCACCTCCAAGTTTGTGCACTCTTGAGCATTTTCCATTCCAAAAAATGTAATCACAGATTTTGTAACTCTTCTCCTCTAATTGTGTCTTACTTGGGGCGAAGGTAATGTCAAGGCATGATTCTGGATGAGACTGGGAAGATTTGTTGTAGCACATATTTGCATACACATTGGATTAATTTTCCTATTTTCCATTCGAAATTCTGAATCCCTGACACTAACCCATATTCTACTAGACTCTGACTACTAATCCTAATATGATGGAGAAAAATAACCCAAACAGTACATAAGTACATGCAGTTCAGAGTTCGACTTGCCATTTGCATGATAAAGCGTAGGTGTTATAAATTTAGTCAATTTTTAATTGAAATAGTTCTCCATGTGTTTTCAAAGTTAACAAATATGTGAATTACTGTCTCCCATTCTCTGGAGCCTATTCAGCACATGTATTTTTATATGCACAAATAGAATCCTGCGTGATATCACACGTACATTCTTGTGAGTTACATGACTTAGCAGATACAAAGTGTGAGAAGTGACCACTCCTCCTAAACCCTGTTGGAACTGAAAATTCAACCTATGGGTGAGCTTCCCAGTAGAACAACATTATACATAAACCCATGTTCAGTAAAATGAATGTTTTTGCATCTTTATGATATATATTTCATGATGAATTTCGATTGGCATATATATTGCTACTTATTAATGTCTGTGTTCGTGTGTGTGTGTGTGTATATATATATATATATATATATATATATATATATATATATATATATATTCTCCCGATTTTTTAAAATATGAAATATATGTGTCTTATATACAATCCCTAAATTCATTCATGTTCATGTATGTGGATTAATAATCAACTTTTCACAAGATTATTCTTAGAAATATTCATCCACCCGAAATACATATTTGTTTCCTTGTACTGAAAACTAACTTCAGTGAAAGGTGCATACAAATCCTAATATGTCTACATTAACTGACCCAGTTTAACATCAATGCATGTAGGTTACTATGGAACATGATGTGTATTTTGACGTTAATTTTTATTCCACACTGGTACATTACTATTCCTTCAGTTTATGTACATCATAGAATATATATTTTATTCACTAGTTAACAAATTTATAGGCATTTGTTTCACTTTCAATCACTTCCTGCTCCAGAACACATGAATTTCTCTACGTTTCTTCAGTGGTCTATTCATGAGACTTTTTTTCCAAATACATTTTTTTCGATTTCCATAATCAATTTTGAAACAAAACTCACAAACCCTTCATGATAAACCATAACCCTAAGATGATCATTAGATATATAACTGGTTGGAATGAATGATTGTATATCAATATAACATTTCTTATATATTTTCAGATATCTATTCAATCCATTATTTAAAGTGGATCCAGTTATATTATTTATTCACAGTATGGTCTATTCATGCATTATGTGTATATTCATAGAAACAGGGTACACATCTTCGTACGACCATACTAATTTATAAGTCTTCAAAATATTGCTCCAAGAAATGGTGGAAGAAATACTCATGTCACCTGATCTACATACACATTTTATCACAGAAATATTCTGGACACCAAAAGCAAAGGTCACACTTACAATTGTACCAAAGCCTAAATAGAAAGTGAGCATGGATTACTAAAAACATCCATGTCCAGGTTGCCTAATGCTCTCAAATATCAATCCTATTGGTGACTACATATGTGTTTCTTCCTAATATTATCTATTCAACCTCAAACCTGTTGAAAATGTCTAACCCTATCACACAATTTATACTTTGCTTGATTTCCTAATGTCTCTATTGATATCTGCTTTCCTACATGATTTCCCCAGTTCATCATTGTGACTGACTCTTCACATGTACTGACATTTACATACACTCTCTATCCGAAACCCTATTGCTAAAGAACTTTTGGTCCAAATTCTATACTCACTCTTCTTTCTAAACCTACAGACTACCTTCCTAATCCTACCGACTATCGCTTTTTGACTGGATGTTCTTTTCAACATTCAATCATCCAAAGTACAAGGTCCGATGCCAGTGTATATTGATTTATTTGAGACATCTGTGCAGCACATTACTCAAAGCTAAGTATCCCACTCAAGTCCCCAGTGCCCTTCTGGACTTCAAATCTTACCTAGATTTCTGCTTTCATAGTTATATTTCACATATATACTCTTATAAATATCACAGGTTGCCATTGCCATTATTCATCCCGCAGAATGATTCGTAACCCAAATCAAACCTATTATTAACCTTAACTATACACTGTTCCTTCAATATAACGTACAGAAGAGCAGGGACAGAGTGGGTCTTACAATGTAGGAATGTAGATGATCTTCCACCTGCTGAGAACCTAAAAGATCCATGGAGAAATGATCCTTGGAGAATATGTAGGCAGCTATGTAGGACCTGAGAGAGCAATATTCATCTTCCATGGCAAACAACCTGGTCAGGGTGAATTGATGTGTCTGAATCAGCCTCTGTCTTCTTAAAGTAGAGAAGATGGACCAATCCAGGCCTGTGTGGAGAGCTGTTCCCGGGTGCCTATGGTTGATATACCATTCTAACTTCTGAATGTGTCACAGGATGTTGGGGCAGCCTCCATCTCATGGGAACCTTGGAAGCAACTGTTAGGACAAAGTGGTTACCGAGGCAGTGACCATATTCAGTTCCTGAAAGAAGTGACCTCACTTCACTTCCTTGGTGATGTAATTCTCTGAACTTGGGATCCAGGAAGCCAGGCACCCAGAGTCAGTCTCACTCCGAGTCCCAGTGGGCTAACTTGTTTGCTTTTCCCAAAGACATAGTCAGTCTTTCTTGGTACCTACTGATGTGAGGATGGCCAAATTCCAGCAGAGCTCTGAAGAGGGGCCTTTCCTGAGAAAGCAGGTAGTGGCGAACCACTGGCTCCTGACAACTTCACAGAATTGGCCAAGGAGACCAGAACTGAAACAGGACAGGACATTTTTGGGGAACATAATATGGCCTACCAGTCAGAAGACACTCCGGATAATCACAGACCTACTTGGGGGAAAGAATTGCCTTTGCCATTGTAGGTGTGAGTTTGTGTTTTTTTCTGATGTTCTGAGAATAGCTAGGAAAGGTGGTTTGTTTGGTTTGGAGTGGACTATTTCTAGTAAGTCGTTTGACATGATGAGTGTTTCTATGTCTGTGTATTCCACTGTATCCGTTGTTGTAGACATTAGAAAAGACAATGCATCAATGGATGTGTTGTCTCTAGTTGAAAGCTTCCCCGCATTCTTACTGCCCAATTGATGAATGGACTGCAGCTTGCCTTATGGATGGGCAACATCTACTATCTTCTTAAGTTCCTGTTTTCTTCGTGTTTTCCAGCCACTCTCCAGAATAGGCTCATGGTTTTGAGTCCCAGATATGTTACACCACAAGGCTCTGTGACATGGCCATGTACTGGATAGCTTAAGGGAATGGGAGCATCTCAGAAAAATCAGATATCAGTGTGACCAGTAAAGTCTCAGTGGAGAAACCCTTCTTTGGGCCATTTGCTTACTTCTGTTTCTATTACCCTGAATGTCAGGAAAGTCTTTGCCTCAGGCCACCCTGTTGTGTAGCCTTAAGAAGACTGTTTTCATATGGAAATGAATGGACATCACCTGTGGCTCTTTGCTTAATTGCTTTGGAATGGAATGTGTCTGATTCAGCCTCTTGTCCTTGAATGAGGTTGTGGCTTAGATTCTCATCACCTGATGGATCTAAAGAAAGATCCCATGTGATTTCAAAACCAAAATGACAAAAAGAGAAGTCATTGTGGATGAATATTTTTGCCTTCTTGTTTTATGTTCCTGACCTCCATCAAGTGAGAATAGGGATCCTTTGGGTCAAATGAGTCTTTGAAATCCCTGCAGAGGCTAGCCCATATGTGCTTGGGTTTTCTCATGACTCCAAATCACATCAAGAATTTATAGGCTTCAGCCAGTAGGCCTCAAATTGGAGAAGCGGAACACTTTAACAGCAGCAATATTTGATCACTCCTGGTTCACAGGAATAGTGTTCAGTCCACCATGTTTTTTGGCAAATGAGGGCAAGTGAGCTTATTTTGGACACTACCTTGTGCTCATTGAAACCTCCAGCTAGAGGTTATGATGAGTGTCTACAAGGAAGAAGATTATGGCCCTGTGGGAGTGATTTCATTTTAATTTTGATCATTTTTGTGGCAGTTGAAAGGGATGACTGGGTCCACCTGTGCTTGAACTCTGGTATGATTTACCCTTAGAGACTGAGTTCTGGAACTGACCTCAGAGAAGTATTGCCATGAATTGTGTTGGGATTTTAGGAGGCCACGCATGAGACTCACTCTTGGAAACTGAGATCTAGGCCCAGGGTGGCTTTCCACAGAGGCCTGGGAATCTCAGCCAGAATATCACATGATTTTATTCTGAAAGACTTGGTAGCCATAGTTGAGAGTCAATACACACATGGACCTCACATTGTAGACGTCAATTGGCCTGGCTTCATGTGACCTGTTGGCAACTCTTTGAGAAGCCTTGACTTTAGAGTTCTCCAGAGCATTCATTGAAATGAGCTTTCTCAACACTTAACGGTTCCTGAATGAATTGAAACCCACAGTGCCTCTAACTTCATCCTTGAAAACTTGCTAGATAAATACCATAAAATTTTGGAAATTCCCATGACCAGGTGGCACTGCAGAAACGTTGGATGTCCTGTTGCTGATCATGTGTATACCAGAAAGTGCCTTGTTTGACTGGGTTTCATGAAAATGGTGTAGAATACGAGATGCCAGGAATTTGGAGCCTGCTGAGTAGTGGGCCTAGAGCAGTGGTGGGCAGGTGTGTGATGAAACATCATGGTGGGGCCATGTGGATCGGCTATCGGCTTACAAATGGCTTGTGACTGATATGGCGCAGCCCCCATTCCCTTGTATGTAAAGGCATCTTGTTATATGGAGAGGTTTCAGGGCAATGTTCATAATCAGGTTGCTATGGTTATTGGGACAAGCTATGTGGGATAGAAGCCTGGTTGGTACATTCTCCTGCAGATGCTAACCCACCCCACGTGACAGAACACCCTCCAGCACTGTATCCCAGATGAACTTCTTATATTGTGTGAAGCAAGTACCAAATTCCCAGTGTAGCAGCAAGAAACACCACGAAAATTGGAGGATGATCAAATGTCTTCACTGTCCCCACCGGGAGACACTTAGCCTCCAGTGGACACAGTTTACCTACAAAGAGAAAATTGAGCACTGCTGCCTCATGTTCATTGAAATATAAGAAATCATGTCTTCCAGGTCACATAGATGCAGACCCAGCTTTTATGGTCTCACGACAAAGGAAGCCAAAGCTCATGACAACAACATATATTTCAAGTGCCCAACCTCAGAAGCCGTATTCCAAGAAGTCTTAGGCCAGCAGAGCTCTTTGTTTGTGGAGTGTTTACCCTGTCCTTTACTTTTGGAAACGCCTCTACCACCTCCAAGGTTGTGAACTCCCGAGCATATTCCATTAAATATATGTATTCATAGATTTTCACACTTTTCTACTATAATTGTGTCTTACTTGGGTGAAGGTAATGTCAAGGCATTGTTCTGGATGTGAGTGGGAAGATTTTTGTGTAGCACATATTTACACACACACTGGATTCATTTTTCAATTTTTATTTTGAAATACTGAATCCCTGACACTAACCCATACCCTACTAGACTCTGAATTATGATCCTAATATGATGGTGAAAAATAACCCAAAAAGAATAGAAATACAAGCAGTTCAGAGGAGGCATGGTGTATAGTTGGAATTGCCTTTTGCATTATATTTTGTAGGAGTTATAAATCTAGTCAATTTTTTGTTGAAATAGTTCTACATGTGTTTTTAAAATTAACAAATATATGAATCCCTGTCTCCCTTTCTCTGTAGCCTATTCAGCACATGTATTTTTATATGCACATATAGAATCCTACCTGATATCACTCGTATACACTTGTGAGGTGGCTGAATTTGCAGATGCAAATTGAGAGAAGAGATCACTCCTCCTAAACGCTGTTGGAACTGAAAATTCAACCTATGGGTGAGCTTCCTAGTAGAATAACATTATTCATAATTTAATGTTCAGTAAAATTAATATTTTTCAATCTGTTGATTATATATACTTCATGATAAATTTCTATTGGCATATATATCACTACTTTTTTTATTGGTTGCTCAAAACATTACAAAGCTCTTGACATATCATATTTCATACATTAGATTCAAGTGGGTTATGAACTCCCATTTTTACTCCAAATACAGATTGCAGAATCACATCAGTTACACATCCATATTTTTACATAATGCCCTATTAGTTAATGTTGTATTCTGCTACCTTTCCTATACTCTACAATACCCCCTCCCTTCTCTTCCCATCTTTTCTCTCTACCATACCTACTCTAATTCATTTCTCTCGTTGTTTATTTTCCCACAACCTCTTATATGTAATTTTGTGTAACAATAAGGGTCTCTCTCCATTACCATGCAATTTCCCTCTTCTCTTCCTTTCCCTCCCACCTCATGTTTCTGCTTAATGTTAATATTTTCTTCATGCTCTTCCTCCCTGCTCTGTTCTTAGTTGCTCTCATTATATCAAAGAAGATATTTGGTATTTGTTTTTTAGGGATTGGCTAGCTTCACTAAGCATAATCTTCTCTATTGCCATGCATTTCCCTGCAAATTCCATGATTTTGTCATATTTTAGTGCTGCGTAATCCTCCATAGTATACAAAGGTCACTTTTTTTTATCCATTCATCTATTGAAGGGCATCTGGGTTGGTTCCACAGTGTAGCAATTGTGAATTGTGCTGCTATGAAAATCGATGTGGCAGTATCACTGTAGTACGCTCTTTTAAGGTCTTCAGGGAATAGTCCAAGAAGGGCAATAGCTGGGTCAAATGGTGCTTCCATTCCAAGCTTTCACAGGAGTCTCCATACTCCTTTCCAAATTGGCTGCACCAGTTTCAGTCCCACGAGCAATGTACAAGAGTACCCTTTTCCTCACATCCTCGCCAGCACTTGTTGTTGTTTGACTTCATTATGGCTGCCAATCTCACTGGATTGAGATGATATTTTAGGGTGGTTTTTATTTGCATTTCTCTTACTGCTAGAAATGGAGAGCATTTTTTTCATGTACTTGTTAATTGATTCTATGTCCTCCTCTGAGAAGTTTCTGTTCAGGTCCTTGGCCCATTGGGTTATTGGTTATATTATTGTCTAATTTTCTGAGTTCTTTGTATACTTTGTATACTCTAGATATTAGGGCTCCATGTGAAGGGTGAGGACTAAAAATTTGTTCCCATGATGTAGGCTCCATATTTACCTCTCTTATTGTTTCTCTTTCTGAGAAAAAAAAATTCAGTTTAAGTAAGTCCCATTTCTTGATTCTTGTTATTAACTCTTGTTCTATGGGTGTCCTATTAAGGAATTTGGAGCCTGACCACACAATATGTAGATCTGAGCCAACTTTTTCTTCTATCAGACGCAGAGACTCTGATTTGAATCTAGCTCCTTGATCCACTTTGAGGTAACTTTTGTGCAGGGCGAGAGGAGGGGATTCAGTTTCATTTTGTTGCATATGGATTTCCAGTTTACCCAACACCATTTGATGAAGATGCCATCCTTCCTCCATTGCAGGCCATTAGCTCTTTTATCAAATATAAGATAGTTGTAGCTTTTTGGATTAGTCTCTGTGTCCTCCATTCTGTACCATTGGTCCACCCGCCTGTTTTGGTACCAGTACCATGCTGTTTTTATTATAATTGCTCTGTAATATAGTTTGAAATCTGGTATTGCTATACTGCCTGATTCACACTTCCTGCTTAGAATTGCTTTTCTATTCTGGGTCTTTTATTTTTCCATTTGAATTTCATCATTGCTTTATCTATTTCTACAAAAAATTCCTTTGGGATTTTGATTGGCATTGCATTAAACCTGTAGAGAACTTTTGGTAATATAGCCATATTGATGATGTTAGTTCTTCCTATCCATGAACGGGGTATATTTTTCCATCTTCTGAGATCTTATGCTATTTCTTTTTTTAGGGTACTGTAGTTTGCATTATATAAATCTTTCACCTCTTTTGTTAGGTTGATTCCCAAGTATTTAATTATTTTGAGGAAATTGGGAATGCAGTGTTTTGACTCATTTTTGTTTCAGAAGTTTTGTCGCTAATATACAGAAATGCCTTTGATTTATGCATGTTGATTTTCTATCCTGCCACATTGCTGCATTCATTTATTAGTTCTAGTAGTTTTTTTCTGTAGACCCTTTTGGGTCTTCTATGTATAGAATTATGTCATCTGCAAATAGTGATAAGTTAAGTTCTTCTTTTCCTATTTTTATGCCTTTAATGTCTTTCATCTCTCTAATTGCTCTGGCCAGTTTTTCGAGAACTATATTGAATAGAAGTGGTGATAGAGGACATCCCTGTCTTGTTCCAGATTTTAAAAGGAATGCCTTCAATTTTTCTCCATTCAGAATGATGCTAACCTGAGGCTTAATATAGATAGCTTTTACAATGTCGAGGTAAGTTCCTGTTATCCCTAGTTTTTAAAATGTTTTGAACATAAAGGAATGCTCTACTTTGTTGAATGTTTTTTCTGCGTCTATCGAGATGATCATATGGTTCTTATCTTTAAGTCCAATGATGTTGTGAATAACATTTATTAATTTCCATATATTGAACCAGCCTTGCATCCCAGGGATGAATCCTAGTTGATCATGGTGCACAATTTTTTTGATGTGCCTTTGTATCCAATTCGCCAGAATTTTAATGAGGATTTTTGCATCTAGGTTCATCAGAGATATTTGTCTGTAGTTTTCTTTCTTTGAGGTGTCTTTGTCTGGTTTCAGAATCAGGGTGATGTTGTCCTCATAGAACGAATTTGGCAGAGCTCCCAGTTTTTCTATTTCCTGAATAACTTGAAAAGTAATGATATTAATTCTTCTTTAAAGGTTTTGTAAAACTCTGCTGTATACCCATCCGGTCCTGGGCTTTTCTTGGTTGGTAGTCTTTTGATTGCTTCTTCTACTTCATCCATTGATATTGGTCTGTTTAAATTGTGTGTTCCCTTATGACTCAGTGTGGGCAAATCATATGACTTAAGAAATTTATCGATGTCTTCACTATTTTTTATTTTATTGGAATACAGGTTTCCAAATAATTTCTAATTTTCTTCTGTATTTATGTTGCATCTGTTGTGATATTGCCTTTTTCATCCCGTATGTTAGTAATTTGAGTTCTCTCTCTTCTTCTCTTCATTAGCATGGCTAAGGGTCTGTCGATCTTATTTATCTTTTTGAAGAACCAACTTTTAGTTTTGTTAATTTTTTCAATAGATTCTTTTGTTTCAATTTCGCTCTGATTTTAATTATTTCTTGCCTTCTGCTACATTTGCTGTTGTTTTGCTCTTCCTTTTCTAGGGCTTTGAGATAAAGTGTGAGCTCATTTATTTGTTGATTTTTTTTTCTTTCTTTTTTTGAGGAATGACCTCCAGGAGATGAATTCACCTCTTAAAACTTCTTTCATTTTGTCCCATAGAATCTGATATGTTGTGTCTGTATTTTCATTTATCTCTAAGAATTTTTTGATTTCCTCCTTTATGTCTTCTGTAACCCATTGATCATTCAGTAACATATTGTTCATTTTGCATGTAATGTATGATTTTTTCTTTTTTCTTTTATCATTGGTTTCCAGTTTCATTCCATTATGATCACAAAAAAATTCATGGTATTATCTCCTCCCCTTTATATTTACTGAGGGTTGCCCTATGGCAAAACATATGGTCTATTTTTGAGAAGGATCCATGTGCTGCTGAGAAAAAAGTATATCCACTTGATGATGGTTGATATATTCTATATATGTCACTTAAGTCTAGGGTATTGATTGTGATATTGAGTTCTATAGTTTCTTTATTCAACTTTTGTTTGGAGGATCTGTCCAATGGTGAGAGACGTGAGTTGAAGTCACCCATAATTATTGTACTGTGGTCTATTTGATTCTTGAACTTAAGGAGAATTTGTTTAATGAACGTCGCAGCACCATTATTTGCTGCGTGAATATTGATAATTGTTATGTCTTGTCAGTGAATGGTTTCTTTTAACAGTATATAATGTCCTTCCTTATCCCTTTTGATTAAATTAGTCTTGAGGTCGATTTTATTCTATAGGAGGATGGCCACCCCTGCTTGGTTATGAGGACTGTGTGCATGGTATAAATTTTCCCAATCTTTCACCTTCAGCTTGTGTATGTCTTTTCCATTCAGATGTGTCCCCTGGAGGCAACATATTGTTGGATTTGTTTTTTTTTAATTCAAGTTACAAGTCTATGTCACTTTATTGGAGAGTTTAAGCCATTAACGTTTAGAGTTACTATTAATATATGGTTTGTACTGCCACCCATGTTTGCTTATATCTTTTTTTTAAATTAGTTTGTTTCTTCATGATTAGCTTTTCCCACCCTCTGTCATTACTGAGGCACTTCCCACTGATGGTTTACATTGTTGATTTTCATTTCTTCCTCGTGTAGTGTTTTGCTCAAGATGCTTTCCAATGCTGGTTTTCTGGCTGCAAATTCTTTTAGCTTTTGTTTATCATGAAATATTTTTATTTTGTTGTCTTACATTAAGCTTAATTTTGCTGGATACATAATTCTTGGTTGGCATCCATTGTCTTTCAGTGTTTGAAGTACGTTGTTCCAGGATCTTCTCACTTCCAGCATCTGTGATAAAAAAAAAAAAAAAAACATTGTTAACCTTTTTGTTTTACCCCTGATTGTAATCTGCCTCTTTTCTCTGGTAGGTTTTAATATTTTCTCTTTGTTTTGTATATTGGATATCTTCATAACAATGTGTCTTGGCATTGGTCTACTGTGATTTTGTGTGCTCAGTGTCCTGTAAGCATCTACAATTTGTTTATCTGTTTCCATTTTTATTTTTGGAAAGTTTTCTCTAATTATTTCATTCAGCAGGTTACTCATTCCCTTGGTTTGAATCTCTGTACCTTCCTCTTTCGGGATGACTCATAAGTTTGTTTTTTTAATGTTATCCCATATCTCTTGGATGTTTTCTCATAATTTTTTACAGCATTTCTTTCTTGGATAGAGTTTTTTCAAGATGATATATTTTGTCTTCATTATCTGACATTCTGTCTTCTACTTGCTCCACTCTGTTAGTGATACTCTCAATTGAGTTTTTAATTTGGTTTATCATTTCCTTCATTTCTAGAATTATTGTTTGATTTTTCTAATAATCTCTATCTCCTGATAAAGATGCTTAATTTCTTATTTTATCTGTTTATGTAATTCATTTTCAATGCGTTCTTTCACTGTTTGTTTTTGTTGTCTCGTATCCTCTTTAATGTTCCATTACATCTGTCTAAGGTATTCCTTGAGTTCTTTATATGACCATTTTTCTGATGACTCCAGATGCTCTTGAATATTTAGGCTGTCCTTCATTGTTTGTACTTTTTTTCTTCCTTGCTTTTTTATGCTGCTCATGTTACTTCTTGTTCTGTTTGACTACTGAGTTACTGCTTACTCTTATAAATTTATTTGATGCTTGGAAGGAAAGATATTAGAAGGGAAGGAAAGAAGTCACTAAAGAGAATGAGAGTAGCCAGGTAGAATTCAAGGAAGGGGGTATAATAAAATTGAAAAGAAATGAAAAGACAAAAGAAAAAAATAGAAAATAAAGAAAGAAAATTTTAAGTAATAATGATAATTAAAAAATGAAAATTAAAATTTAAAATAATAATAATAATAATGAAATAAAAAATTAAAAAATAAAAAACATTAAAAAAGTTAAAGAACAACAACAAAAAAGAAAATGAAAGAAAAAGAAAAACATACAAATAATATAATAATAATAATACATGCAGTACTAGAGTTCAATTAACT
The DNA here is from genome assembly GCF_048772815.1 of Callospermophilus lateralis. NCBI lineage: Eukaryota > Metazoa > Chordata > Mammalia > Rodentia > Sciuridae > Callospermophilus > Callospermophilus lateralis. The sequence continues at coordinate 724,451 of NW_027514631.1, forward strand.
TCTCTTCCAGTAGTTGGAGCTGTGCGCACTGGGCCAAGCTTCTCCTCTAAATAAGTGGGAACAAATCACTGTGCAGCAGCTCTTCCTCCAAGACTGGGCGGGTCTCCAATCCTGAGTGCCTAGGGCCTTCTCTTGTGCTTCCTCAAGCCAGGCCCCGCTCACCTTTGACGCTCACCACAATACTGGTTACACGCCAGGCCTCTGCTCCTGGTAGCCCTGTTTTAATGAACGCCTGGGCACACTCTCCCTTTTTGCCTCCCTCAGACCCTAAGTTTGTAGAGCTTTGTCCTGAGAACAGCCAGCGAATTTTCTTGTCTTCCGGGAGCCATGCCCCTGGTAGGTGGTGTAAGAGACCTCAATTGTCAGCACTGGTGGGAGTGGTAGCCGGGAATTCCACGCCACAAGTCCCGAGCCAATCCTGTTTCCCTAGGTCTGGCTATCGTGCTCCTGGGAGAGCTGGGAGGGGCTCTTGAGGTTTCCCAGTGGTGTTGAGAGAGATGGCAATGGGATTACACACTTGTCGCGTTGGTTTCAATGAAGTTATCTCCTCCGCCTGTAATGTCAGTTCTATGCCATGGTGGTATCACATTAAAATGGTGACCGTTCGTTCCCTTTGCTGGGTGACCAATGCAATGGGTGGGTCCTGACTATCTCTCCCAAGCCCCATTTCAATCCTGTGTCCACTGCCTATGAACGCTCAGTTGTCTTTTAACTCTGTCAATTCAGAAAGCCCAACCAGTTATTTCAGTGGGAATGTTAGTGCTGAGTCACAAAAACCAGACGAATCTAAGCTTGAATGCAGCCAATCCGGGCTCTGTGTGTGTTCTGAGGGGCCCAGACTGTTCGCCCCAGATTCACAACAGGTCAACATTGCCTAGTGATTCTGAGCAAACAGCATTTAGACAGTTTACGACTTCCTATGCCCGTGCAGCTGAAGAGATCAGAGACTTGATTTCTCCATGCCTGCCTTAAAAATGGATCTCCTGTATTGCTACTTTTTAATATCTGTGCATGTGCGTGTTTGTATATATATATACATATATATATATATTTATATTTATATATATACACACTCTTCAGATTTTTCAAAATATGAAATATATGTGTCTTATTATACACTCCCTAAATTCATTCATATTCATATCTGTGGATTTATAATCAACTTTCCACAAGATTATTCTCATAATAATCATCCACCTGCAATACATATTGTTTCCTAGTACTGAAAACTAAATTCAGTGAATGGTGCATACAAACCTTATTATTTCTACATTTACTTAGCCGGTTTAAAATCAATGCAAGTAGATTCCTAGGGGACATGATGTGTATTTTGACTTTCATTTTTATTCAACACTTGTACGTTACTATGTCTTCAGTTTATCCACATCATAGGATATATATATTCTATCACAAATTAGAAAATTTATAGGCATTTGTTTCACGATCAATCACTTCCTGATTCAGAACACATGCATTCCTCCATGTTTCTTGACTGGTCTTTTCATGAGACTTCTTTCCAAACACATTACTTTCGTTTAACATCATCACTTATAAAGCAAAACTCAAACACCATTCATCATAAATCATAATCCTAATATTACCATTAGATATATAACTGGTTGGAATGAATGATTGTATATCAATATAAGATTTCTTATATATTTTCACATGTCAATTCAATCCATTATTTAAAGTGGAATCAGTTATGTTATTTATTCATAGTATGGTCTATTCATGCATTATCTCTATATTCATAGACAGAGGTTACACCTCTTTGTGCCCCTAATACTAATGTATGCGTCTTCAAATTATTGCTCCCAGAAATGGTGAAAGAAATACTCATGTCACCTGATCTACATATACATTTTATCACAGTAATATTCTGAACAACAAAAAAATAAAATATCACACTTATGATTGTACCAAAGCCTAAAAGGAAAGTGAATGTTGATAACTAATAACATCCATGTCCAGGTTGCCTAATGCTCTCAAATGTCATTCCCATTCATGACGACATATTTGTTTTTTCCTATGATTATATATTCAAACTCAAGCCTGTTGAAAATGTCTAATCCTATCCCTCACTTTATACTTTGCCTGATTTAGTAATGTCTCTATTGACACCTGCTTTCCTACATATTTTTCCCAGTTCATCATTTTGGCTTACTCTTCACATGTGCTGACATTTACATTCACTCTCTAAACGAAACCCTATTGCTAAAGAAGCTTTTTTTTTTCCAAATCATATACTCACTCTTCTTCCAAAACCTACTGACTATCTTCCTAATCCTACCAACTATCCCTTTTTGACTGGATGTTCTCTTCTACATTCAATCATACAAGGTACAAGGTCCTATGCCATTGTATTTCGATTTAACTGAGACAATTGTACAGAACATTATTCAACACTAAGTATCCAAACCAAGGGCCCAATGCCCTTCTGGGCTTCAAATCTTTCTTAGATTCCCGTTTTTATACATATATTTCACCTATATATTCTTATAAATATCACAGGTTCCCAATCCCATTATTCATCCTGCAGAATGATTCCTAACCCAAATCGAAAATATTATTAACCCTAACCATACACTAACTTTGCAGGAGAGCAGGAACAGTGTGGGTATTAAACTACAGGAATCTAGGGGATCTTCACCTGCTGAGAAACTCAAATGTTCATGCAGAAATAATCCCTGGTGAAGATGAAGGCAGCTATGAAGTACCTCAGAAAGCAAAAGTCAACTTCCATGGCAATCATCCTGGTCAGGATGAAGGGTTGTGTCTGAATCATTCTCTCTCTTCTTAATGTATAGAACATGGACCAAACCAGTCCTGTGTGGAAGCTGTTCCCGGGTGCTTATGGTTGATATAACATTCTAACTAGAGAAAGTGCCACATGAAAATCGGGGCAGCCTCCACCTCATGGTACTTTTGGAAGCAACAAAGTGGTTGCCAAGGCAGTGACATCATTCATATCCTGAAGAAAGTGATCTCACCTCACTTCCTTGGTGAGGGAACTCTCTGAACTTGGGATCCAGGAAGCCAGGCACCCAGAGACAGTTCCTGTTCTAGTCCCAGTGGTCTCACATGTTTGGAATTACCAAGGACAGAGTCAGTCTTTCTTGGTACCTACAGATGTGAGGATGGCCTAATGCCAGGAAACCTCTGAAGAGGGGCTTTCCCTGAGAAAGCAGGTAGTGGATCATTTTCTGAGAATAGGTAGGAAAGTCGGTTTGTTTGGTATGGTGTGGAATATTTCTATTAAGTCCTTTGACAAGGTGAGTGTTTCTATGTGTGTGTATCCCACTGAGTCCATTGTTGTAGACACTAGAAAAGACAATGCATCAATGGATGTGTCCTGTCTAGTAGAAAGCTTCCCAGCATTAATCCTGCCCAATTCATGAGTGGACTCTGGCTTGCCTTATGGATGGGCAACACCTACAATCTTCCTAATTTCCTGTTTTCTCTCTCAATTCCGCCCACTCTCCAGAATAGTATCATGGTTTTGTGTCCAAGATTTGTACCACCTCCAAGATCTGTGACATGGCTATGTACTGGATAGCTGAAGGAAATGGCTAGCATCTCAGAAATCTCAGATATCTGTTGACCAGGAAAGTCTCAGTGGAGAAACCCTGCTTTGGTCCTTTTGCTTAACTATTGTTCTGTTGAATTGCAGGAAGTTTTTTGACTCAAGCCACCACTTTGTGAACCCTGAAGAAAACAGTTTTCAAATGGAAATGAATGGGCATCACCTGTGGCTCTTTGCTTAATTGCTTAGGATTGGGATATGTCTGAATCAGCCTGTTGGCCCTGTGTGAGGCTGTGGCTTAGATTCTCATCACCTGATGGATCTAAAGATAGATCCCATGCGTGCATCCAAAACCAAAATGGCAAAAAGATCAGATACTGTTGATGAACTCTCTTGCCTTCCTCTGGTAGGTTCCAGATATCCATCAAGTGAGAATAGGGATTCTTTGGGTCAAATGAGTTCTTCAAAGCCCTGCAGAGGCTAGGCCATAGGTGCTTGATTATCATGACTCCAATTCACTTAAAGAATCTAAACCCCAAAGCTAGAAGGCCTCAAGTTGGAGAAGCCAAGCAATATTAAAGGTAGGCCTATTTGATCACTCCTGGTTCACAGGAAGAGAGTCCAGGCCACCCTTACTTTAGGCAAATGCGGTGCAAGGAGCTTATTTTGGACACTGTCGTGGGCTGCGTCCCTTATGGAAACCTCCAGCCAGAGGATATAATGAGTGTCTATATGGAAGAAGATGAGGGCCATGTGAGAGTGTTTTGGGTTTAATTGTGGACATTTGTCTGGCGGTTGGAAGAGATCACTGGGTCCACCTAGGCTTGCACTCTGGTGTGATTCCCCTTAGAGACTGAGTTCTTTTACTGATCTCAGAGAATTATTGCCAGGAATTGTGTTGGAATTTTAGATGGCCATGCATGAGAGTTGCCCTTGGAAAGTGACATCTAGGCCCTAGTTGACTTTCCACAGAGCACAGGGAATCTCAGCGAGGATAACACATGATATTATTCTTAAAGACTTGGCAGCCATATTTGAGAGTCAAAACACACATGGACCTTACATTGTAGACCTCAATGGGCCTGGCTTAATCTGACTTTTGGCCACTTTTGGAAGCCTTGCCTGTAAGAATTCTCCAGAGTTTTCATTTAATGGTTTCTGAGTGAATTGAAATCCACAGTGCCTCCAACTTCATCCTTGAAAATTGGCTATATCAATATCATGAAATTTTTGAAATTCCCATGACCGGGTAGCACTGGAGAACATTTGGATGTCCTCTTGCTGATCATGAGTATACAGGACAGTGCCTTGATTGACTGGGTTTTATGAAAATGGTGTAGAACAGAGATTCCAGTAAGTTGGATCTTGCTGAGTAGTTGTTCTAGAGCAGTGGTTGGCAGGTGTGTGATAAAACATCTGTGGTGGGGGCATGTGGATCTGCCATTGGCTTCCAAATGGATTGTGACTGACATTTTGCAGTCAGTAGAACCTTATATGTAAAAGCATATTGTTATATGCAGAGGTTTCAGGGCAATGTTCAGAATCAGGATGCTATGGTCAATAGGGCAAGTTATGTGGGATAGAAGCCTGGTTGGTGCATTCTCCTGCAGAACTCGACACACCACACTTGACAGAACTCACTTCAGCACTGTGTCCCAGGTGAACCCTTGTATTTAATGAAGCTAATACCAAACTCCCAGTGCAGCAGCAAGAAACACCACGAAAGTGGAGGATGACCAAATGAATTTACAGTCCACACGGGGAGACACCTAGAATCCAGTGGCCACAGTATACCTACAAATAGAAAATTCAGCACTGCTGCCTCATGTTTATTGGAAAATAAGAAACCATGTCATCCAGGTCACATAGATGCAGAACCAGATTTGATGGTCTCACTACATATGAAGCTAATGCTTCTGACAACAGCATATATTTCATTGCCCAACCTCACAGGCAGTTTCTTCAGATGTTAGGCTGGCAGAACTTCATGTTTTTGGAGTGATTACCCTGTCCCTTACTTTTGGAAACTCCTCTACCAACTCCAAAATTGTGAACTTCTGAGCATTTTCCATTCCACATATGTATTCACAGATTTTCTAAATGTTCTCCTCTAATTGTGTCTTATGTAGGGCGAAGGTAATGTCAAGGCATTATTCTGAATGAGAGTGGGAAGATTTTTGTGTAGCACATATTTGCATACACATTGGATACATTTTCCAATTTTCCATTCGAAATACTGAATCCCTGACACTAACACATACCCTACTAGACTTTGACTTCTTATCCTAATTTGATGGAGAATAATAACCCAAACAGAATACAAATACAAGAGGTTCACAGGAGGCATGGTGTATAATTGGACTTGCCTTTCGTATGATAAATTGTAGGTGTTATAAATCTAGCGAATTTTAATTGAAATAGTTCTCCATGTGTTTTCAAAGTTAACAAATATGTGAATAACTGTCTCCCTTTCTCTGTAGCCTATTCATCACATGTATTTTTATAAGCACATACAGAATTCTACCTGGTATCAGTCGTACATTTGGTGAGGTGGCTGGCTTGGCAGATACAAATTGTGAGAAGAGATCACTCCTACTTAACGCTGTTGGAACTGAAAATTCAACATATGGGTGAGCTTTTTAGTTAAACAACATGAATCCATGTACATTAAAATGAATATTTTTGGATCTGTGGATGATATATATTTCATGGTGAATTTCAATTCACATACATAATGCTACTTTTTAATGTCTGTGTGTGTGTGTGTCTGTGTGTGTGTATATATATATATATATATATATATATATATATATATATATATATATTCACTCTCCAGATTTTTCAAAATATTTAGTATATTTTTCTTTTTATACCCTCCCTAAATTCATTCATATTCATGTATGTGGATTTATAATCAACTTTTCACAAGATTATTCTCAGAAATATTCCTCCACCTGAAATACATATTTTTTTCCTTGTACTGAAAACTAACTTTGGGGGATCACATGATGGCGGCAAATGGAGTGCATTACCCCCATGTACCACGTCACTGTGCGGGAGAATGACGAGTTAGAACGGCTAAAACCTATCTTGTTAGGAATTTCCAGCAAATTTGGGGTGCTCCAAAACCTAGTGGACATATATCCATCTCACGAGGATCAGCTACGGGGGCTCAAACGCGAGTGATTTTTCCGCACAGAGGGTCATGCTGCTTATTCAGCAAATTGTCCTACAGCTAGAGTGTGTGGCGCGCACTGGGAAAAGACGAGATAGCATCGCAAATATACAGTGGTGCGGATTCTATGGGCTCCTGCCCGCTATGCAATTACTGTGCTCAGTGCTGAATTCTGGGATTGAGACGGGGATGGATGTGGTCCAATTCCGTTCTCCATACCGGTCAGACCACAGAGGAACCCAGCATCCACCATCTTGAAGAGCTGACGTCACCATCCCTGTTTTCGACTGATCGCAGCTCATTCAGCTACAGAACAGGTAATTTCAGGATTCCATTCACCTTTGCTTCGCAGACAAATTACTCAGGCTCAGTGCTAAAGAACCCGCAGAAACTGCGTCTTGGAGCCTGCTCCTATTAGAACATACACTGAGCCCAGAGCGGCCAAATTTGGCCTCCCTGAACTGATCTGGCCCAGGGCTCAAGAACCCGTGGAAACTGCTTCCCGGTGTGGGTCTTGCTGAATAATGTGGAGATAAATATCAACCGAGCCTTCATAGGCAGTGGCAACAGGATTGAGACGAGGCTTGTGAGGGCAAGTCAGGACTCACCCATTGCTTTGGTCACCCAGCAAAGGGAACGAAATGATGCCTTTTGCATGGGATACCAACATGGCAGAGATCTGATGTCATCAGAAAGCAGCGGAGGAGATAACTTCATTAATACCAGCGGTGACAGAAACAGTTGGTCTGCTGGTAAAGAAAGTGAGTCAGAAACACCCGAGTCTCTCTCACTTTGTCATCAAGCCAGAGGGGCAGAGCAGAACCGCTGCCCATGCCTGGAACAGGCCCAGCGACACACCTGCATGATACTCACTTCACCCCAATTGGAATAGAGGCAGAGCAGAGCCGCAACAGGTGCCCAGAACAGGCCTAGCGACCAGCAGGCATGGTAGTCACGTCACCTCAATTGGAGTAATTGCAGAGCAGAGCCTTCTCAAGCACCTAGTACAATCCAAGTGGCCCACCGGCATGGTAGTCACATAACCCCAATAGGAGTAGGGGCAGAGCAGAGTCTTTGCCCATGGTGCCCGGAACAGGCCCAGCAACCTGCCGGCTTCGTACTCACGACACCCCAATTGGAGTAGCGGCAGAGCAGAGCCACCACCCGCGCCCTCAAGGTACACAAATCTGCACCCGACCAGCAGAAGAGGCCCAGCGGCCTGCCAGCGCGGCAGACACTTCACCCCATTTGGACTAGGGGCAGAGCAGATCCATCGCCCATGCCCGTAAGGTAGGCAGACCTGCGACCGACGGCAGAACAGGCCCACCCACCCGCCGGCGTGGTAGTCACGTCACCCCAATTGGAGTAGGGGCAGAGCAGAGCCGCCGCCCGCGCCTCTAAGGTAGGCAGACCTGAGACCGACTGGCAGAACACCCCAGGGGTCCATGGGTGTGGTACACACGTCACAACAATTAGAGGAGGGGCTTAGCAGAGCCGCTTCCCGCGCCTGCAGGGTAGGCAGACCTGCGACCGATTAGGAGAACAGGCCCAGCGGTCCATCAGCATGGTAGATAGATCACCCCAATTGGAAGAGCACAACAGCCACCCCCCGCCCCTGCAAGGAAGACTTTTCAAATATACAAGAGCAATATAAATATATAGGGGGAAAATTTCAAAATCACAACAGTTTCACCAAGCAGAAAGAAACGCGAGCCGTATGAAAAGACAAAGAAAAAAGGACCACAAGCAATGCAGGTCAACACAACTTTAGAAGAGGTAATAGCTGCAGCAGATGGAATGTCAGATAAAAAACTCAGGATATACATGCTTCAGATAATCTGGAGTCTCAAGGAAGACATTAGACAGCAAAATCAGACAATGAAAGATCACTTCGACAATGAATTACACAAACAAATCCAAGAAGCAAAAGATCAATTATACAGGGAGATAGAAGTTGTAAAAAATGACAAACAGAAATCCTAGAAATGCAGGAAGCAATAAAACAACTTAAAAACTCAATTGAGAACACTACCATCAGAGTAGAACACTTAGAAGATAGAACATCAGACAATGAAGACAAAGTATTTCAACTTGAAAAGAACATAGACAGCTCAGCAAGACTGTTAAGAAACCATGAACAGAACATCTGAGAAATATGGGATAACATAAAGAGACCAAACTTAAGAGTCATTGGGATACAGGAAGGTATAGAGGTCCAAACCAAAAGAATGATCAATGTATTTAATGAAATAATACGAGAAAACTTCCCAGACTTGAAGAATGAGACAGACTCCCAAGTCCTAGAAGCCAACAGGACGCCGAATGTGCAAAATCATAAGAGATCCACACCTAGACGCATTATAATGAAGATACCCAACATACAGAATAAAGAGAGAATTTTAAAAGCTACAAGAGAAAGGAAGCAGATTACATTTAGGGGTAAACCAATCAGGATAACAGCTGATATTTCAACACAGACTCTGAAAGCTAGAAGATCCTTGAAATATATGTTTTTGTCAGGAGCTTTAGCTTCATTTCTAGTGAAAGCATCAAAGCTGTGTCTGCATCTATGTAACCTGGAGAACATGGTTTCTTATTTTCCAAAAGACATGAGGCGGCAGTGCTGAATTCACTCTTTGTAGGTAATCTGTGGCCACTGAAGGCTAAGTGTCTCCCCGTGTGGACTGTGAAGCCATTTGGTCATCCTCCACTTTTCATGGTGTTTCTTGCTGCTGCACTGGGAGTTTGGTATTTGTTTCACTAAATAAAATGAGTTCAACTGAGACCCAGTGCTGGAGGGAGTTCTGTCATGTATGGTGGGTCAGGGTCTGCAGGAGAATTCACCAATCAGGATTCTATCCCACATAGATTGCCCCCTTGATCATAGCAACCTGATTCTGAACATTGCCCTGAAAATCTCCATATAAAAAGATGCCTTTACATGGAGAGGTTTCAGACATATAAGGTTCTGCTGGATGCACCATGTCAGTCTCAAGCCCTTTGGAAGTAATGGCAGATCCACATGGCCCCACAAGAGATGTTTTATCACACACCTGCACACCACCTGCACACACACCACTATTCAGTAGGCTACAAGTTACTGGCATTTCTGTTCTACACCATTTTCATGAAACCCAGACAATCAAGGCACTATCTGGTACACTCATGATGAGCAAAAGGACATCAAAGGTTCTCCAGTGCCACCTGGTCATTGGAATGGCAAAAATTTCATGGTATTTATGTAGCCACTTTTCAAGGATGAAGTTGGAAGCACTGTGGGTTTCAATTCATTCAGGAACCATTAAATGGTGAGGAAGCTCATTTCAATAAAAGATCTGGAGAACTCTCACAGGCAATTTTTCCCAAGGAGTGAGCTAGATCTCAGTTTAGAAGGGCGAATCTCATTAGTGGCCTATTCCACTGCCACACAAATGACCGCAATTGAAACCAAAACACTCCCACATGACCCTCATCTTCTGCCATAGAGATACTCATCATAAGCTCTTGCTGCAGGTTTTCATGAGGGATGCAGCCCAAGACAGTGTCCAAAATAAGCTCACTTACCCCTCAATTGCCTAAAGTCAGGGTGGCCTGGACACCCTTCCTGTGAACCAGGAGTGATCAAATAGGCCTGCCCTTAATACTGCTCTGCTTCTCCATTTTGACTGTTACTGATTGTTGAGTATAAATTCTTTGTGTGAATTGGAGTCATGAGAAAATTCAAGCACCTATGCATTAGCCTCTTCAGGGCTTTGAAAAACTCATTTGACCCAAATGATATCTATTCTCACTTGATAGAGGTCAGGACTTACAGAGGAAGGCAAGAGACTTCATCCACATTGACTGCTCTTATGGTCATTTTGGTTTTGGATTCAGAGATGGGATCTTTCTGTAGATCCGTCAGGTGCCGAGAATCTAAGCCCCAGCCTCACATAGGGCCAAGGGGCTGATTCAGACACATCCCTTTTGAAGCAATTAAGCAAACAGCCACAGGTGATGCCCATTCATTTTCATTTGAAAACTGTTTTCTTCAGGCATTACAAAGGGGTTGCCTGAGGCAAAGAAATTCCTGACATTCAGGGCAACAGAACAATAGGTTAGCAAAAGGCGCAAAGCAGGGTTTCTCCACTGAGACTTTACTGGTCACACTGATATCTGAGTTTTCTGAGATGCTCCCATTGCCTTCAGCTATCCAGTACATGGCCATGTAACAAAGCTTGGAGGCGGTATATATCTTGGACACCAAACCATGAGACTATTCCGGAGAGTGGCCAGAATTCAGAAAGAAAACTGGAGCTTAGGAAGATAGTAGGTGTTGTCCATTCATAAGGCAAGCTGCAGTCCATTCATCAATTGCACAGGATGAATGCTGGGTATCTTTCTACTAGACAGGGCACTTCCATTGATGCATTCTCTTTTCAAATGTCAACAACCATGGACACAGTGGGATACACTTTTAGAAACCCTCGCCATTTCAAACGACTTTCTAGAAACAATCCACTCAAAAACAAACAATCCACCATCCCTACCTATTCTCAGAACATGAGACAAAACCACAAACTCACACCCAAACCCACAAAGCACCTCCTTCCCAGAAGTAGGTCTTTGATTATCTGGAGTTTCCTCTTACTGGTGGGCCATACCATGTTCCCCCGAAATGGCCTGTACTTTCTCAGATTTGGTGTCTTTGCCAGAACAACTACCTGCTTTCTCAGGAAACACCTGTCTTCATAGCTTTCCTGGCATTTGGCCATCCTCACATCAGTTGGTACCAATAAAGACTGACTCTGTCCTTGGTAAATCCAATCAAGTGTGCCAACTGGGACTGGCACTGGCTCTGGGGGCCTAGCTTCCTGGTTCCCAAGTTAAGAGAGTTCCACTACAAAGGAAGTGAGGTGAGGTCACTTTTGTCAGGAACTGAATGAGGTCACTGCCTTGGCAACTACTTTGCCCTAACAGTTGCTTCCAAGGGTCCCATGAGATGGATGCTGCCCAAATTCCTGTGACATTTTTACAAGTTAGAATGGTATATCAACCATAGTCACCCAGGAACAGCTCTCCACACAGGCTTGGTTTGGTCCATCTTCTCTACATTAAGAAGAGAGAGGCTGATTCAGTCACAACCCTTCATCCTGACCAGGCTGTTTGCCATGGAAGATGACCTTTGCTCTCTCAGGTCCTTCATACCTGCCTACATGTTTTCCAGGGATAATTTCTGCATGGACCATTGAGGTTCTAAGTAGGTGGAAGATCCCCTCCATCCCTGCATTGTAAGACCAACTCTGTTCCAGCTCTTCTGTAATGTTATATTGAGGGAACAGTGTATGGTTATGCTTAATAACCAGTTCGATTTGGGTTAGGAATCATTCTACGGGATGTATAATGGTATTGGGTAACTGCAATACTTACAAGAATATATAGGTGAAATATAAGTATGAAAACAGAAATCCAGGTAAGATTTGAAGTCCAGAAAGTCATTGGGTCCTTGAGTGGATTACTTAGCTTGAATTACGTTCTGCACAGGTATCTCAGATAAATTGATATACAATGGCATAGGAACTTGTACCTTGGATGATTGAATGTAGAAGAGAACATCCCCTCAAACAGAGATAGTCAGTAGGATCAGGAAGATAGTTGGTAAGTATCGGAAGAACAATGAGTATAGGATTTGGACCAAAAGTTATTTAGCAATAGGGTTTCGGTTAGAGAGTGAATTTCAATAACAGCACATGTGAAGGGTCTCTAACAATGATGAAGTGGGGAAAATATGTAGGAATGCAGATATCAATAGAGACATTAGGAAATCAGGCAAAGTATAAAGTGAGTGATAGGATTAGATATTTTCAACAGGGTTGAGGTTGAACATATAATCTTAGGAAGAAACAAATATGTAGTCACCAATCGGATTGACATTTGAGAGCATAAGGCACCCTGGACATGGATGTTTTTAGTAATCCATGTTCACTTTCTATTTAGGATTTGGTAGAATCATAAGTGTGACCTTTGAATTTTGTGTCTAGAATATTACTGTGATGAAATGTATATGTAGATCAGGTTACATGAGTATTTCTTCCACCATTTCTGGAAGCAATATTTTGAAGATGTATAAATTTGTATTGGGGCTACAAAAAGGTGCACCCTGTGTCTATGAATACAGAGGAAATGCATGAATAGACCATACTGTGAATAAATAATAAAACTGGTTTCAACTTGAAATAATAGATTGAAATAAATTTGAAAACAAATAAGAAATCTTATATTAATATACAATCATTCATTCCAACCCATTATACATCTAATGGAAATATGAGGATTTTGGTTTAACATGAAAAGTGTGTGACTTTGCTTCAAATTGATTATGAAAATCGAAAATAATTTGTTTGGAAAGAAGTCTCATGAAAAGACCAGTCAAGAAACCTGGAGGAATACATGTGTTCTGAAGCAGGAAGCGATTGAAAGTGAAACAAATGCCTATAAATTTGTGAAATTGTTGATGAAATATATGTCCTATGATGTCCATAAACTTAAGAAAGAGTAATGTACCAGTGTGGAATAAAAACGAACGTCAAAATACACATCACGTCCAATAGAATTCTACATGCATTGATGTTAAACTGGTTCAGTTACTGTAGAAATATTAGGATTTGAAGGCACCAATCACTGTAGTTAGTTTTCAGTACTAGGAAACAAATATGTACTTCAGGTGGATGAATATTTCTGAGAATAATCTTGTGAAAATTTTATTATAAATCCACATACATGAACATGAATGAATTTTGGGACTCTAAATAAGACACAAGTATTTCATATTTTGAAAAATATGGAGAATATATATATATATATATATATATATATATATATATATATATATATATATACACACACACACACAAAACACACACACAGACTTTAAAATGTAGTAATATATGCCAATCGAAATTCATCATGAAATATATATCATCCACAAATGCAAAAATATATATTTTACAGAATATGGATTTATGTATAATTTTGTTCAACTAGGAAGCTCACCCATAGGTTGAATATTCAGTTCCAAAGCGTTTAGGAGGAATGATTTCTTCTCACAATTTGTATTTGCTGAGGAAGCCACCTCACAAAAATGTAGGTGTGATACCAGGTAGCTTTCGGTATGTGCATATAAAAATACATATGTTGAATAGGCTACAGAGAAAGGGAGTCAGTGATACACATATTTTGAACTTTAAAAACACATGGAGAACTATTTAATTAAAATTTGACTAGATTTATAACACATAAACTTTATCATGTAAAAGGCAAGTCCAAATATACATCATGCTTCCTTTGAACTGCTTGTATTTATATTCTGTTTGTGTTATTTTTCTCCATCATATTAGGATTAGTAGCCAGAGTCAAGTAGGGTATGGGATAGTGTCAGGGATTCTGTATTTTGAACGGAAAATTGGAAATTGTATCAAATGTGTGTGCAAATATGTGCAACCCAAAACTTCCCACTCTGATCCAGAACAATGCCTTGACATTACCTTCGCTCCAAGTAAGACACAATTAGAGGAGAAGAGTTAGAAAATTTGTGAATACATGTCTGGAATGGAAAATGCTCAGGAGTTCACAAACTTCGAGATGGTAGAGGAGTTTCCAAAAGCAAGGGACATGGTAAACACAACACCAACATGGAGCTCTTCTGGCCTAAAGACTGTTTGAGAAACTGCATGTGAGATTGGGCACTTGAAATATAAGTTGTTGTCAGAAGTTTTAACTTTCTTTCTAGTGAGACCATCAAAGATGGGTCTGCATCTATGTGACCTGGACGACATGTTTTCTTATTTTCCAATGAACATGGGGCAGCAGTGCTGAATTCTCTCTTTGTAGGTAAACTGTGGCCACTGGGGGCTTAGTGTCTCCCCGTGTCGCTGTGAAGACATTTGGTCATCCTCCACTTTACGTGGTGTTACTTGCTGCTGCTGCACAGTGAGTTTGATATTTGCTTTACATAATACAAGGAGTTCAACTAGGACACAGTGCTGCAGGGAGTTCTGTCACTTGTGGTGGGTTAGAGTCTGCAGGAGAATGCACCATCCAGGCTTCTATCACTCATTGCTTGCTACATTGCCCCCTTTTCCATTGCAACCCAATTCTGAACATTGCCCTGAAACCTCTCTATATAACAAGGTGCCTTTACATAAATGGGTCTGCTGGCTGCTGCAAGTCAATCACATGCTATTTGGAAGCCAATGGCAGATCCACATGGCCCCACCACAGATGTTTTGTCACACACCTGCCCACAACTGCTCAAGGCGCACTACTCAGAAGGTTCCAACTTACTGGCATCTCTGTTCTATGCCATTTTCATGAAACCCAGTAAATCAAGGCCCAGTCTGGTACACTCATGATGAGCATCAGGAGATCTAACTGTTCTCCAGTGCCACCTGGTCATTAGAATTTAAAAAATTTCATGGTATTTATCTAGCCATTTTTCAAAGAGGAATTTGGAGCCACAGTGGGTTTCAATTCATTCATGAACCATTAAATGTTGTGGAAGCTCATTTCAATGAAAGATCTGGAGAACTCTCACAGGCAATGCTTCCCAAAGAGTGGCCTAAAGGTCACATGAGGCCAGGCCCATTGAGGTCTACAATGTGAGGTCCATGGGTGTTTTGACTCTCAAATATGCCTGCCAAGTCTTTCAGAATAAAATCCGGGTATATCCTGGCTGACATTCTCAGTGCTTTGTGGAAAGCCACCCTGGGCTTAGATCTCAGTTTCCAAGGACAAGTCTAATGCGTGGCCTCCTAAAATCCCAACACAATTCATGTCAATACTTCTCTGAGGTCAGTTCCAGAACTCAGTCTCTAAGGTGAATCAAACCCGAGTTAAAGCCCAGGTGGACCCAGTCTTATCTTCCAACAGCCAAATAAATGACCACAATTAAATCCAAAACACTCCCACATTGCCCTCATCTTCTTCCATATAGACACTCATCATTACCTCTGGCTGGAGGTTTCCATGAGGGGTAAAGCACAAGACAGAGTCTGAAATAATCTCCCTTGCCCTCATTTGCCTAAAGTCAGTGTGACCTGGACACCCTTCCTGTAAACAAGGAGTGATTTAATAGGCCTGCCACTAATACTGCTCTGCTTCTCCAATTTGAGGCCTACTGACTGTCATGTATAGATTCTTTATGTGATTTGGATTCATTAGAAAACCCAAGCACATATGGGCTAGCCTCAAAGGATCCCCAAATTCACTTGTTGGAGGTCAGGAACCTAACAGAGAAAGGCAATAAACTTCATCTACAATGACTGATTTTTTAGACATTTTGGTTTTGGATGAACACATGGGATCTTTCTTAAGATCCATTAGGCGCTGAATATCTAAGACACAGCCTCACACACGGCCAAGAGGCTGATTCACACACATATCTCTCAAAGCATTTTAGCAAACAGCCACAGGTGATGTCCATTCATTTCCATTTGAAAACTGTTTTCTTCAGGATTCACAAAGGGGTGGCCTGAGGCAAAGACCTTCCTGACATTCAGGGCAACAGAGGAATAGGAAAGCAAAAGGCCCAAAGCCGGTTTTCTCCACTGAGACTTTCCTTGTCACACTGATATCTGAGTTTTCTGAGATGCTCCCTTTCCTTTCAGCTATAGAATACATGGCCATGTCACAGAGGTTGGAGGTGGTACATAACTTGGACAAAAAACCATGAGCCTACTCTGGAGAGTGGCCAGATTCATAAAGAAAACAGGAACTTAGGAAGATAGTACGTGTTGCCCATTGATAAGGCAAGTCACAGTCCATTCATAAATTAGGCAGGATAAATGCTGGAATTCTTTCTACTAGACAGGACACATCCATAGATGAATTCTCTTTTCTAATGAATACAACCACGGACACAGAGAGTTACACAGACATAGAAACACTCACATTGTCAAAGGAATTACTAGACACAGTCCACTCCAAACCCAACAAACTGCCTTTCCTACTTATTCTCAGAACATGAGAAAAAACCACAAACTCACTCCCACACCCACAAAGACACCTCCTTCCCCCAAGTAATTCTGTGACTATCCTGAGTGTCGTCTGACTGGTAGGCCATACTATGTACCCCCAAATGGCCTGTCCTGTCTCAGATATGGTCTCCTTGGCCAAATCTGTGATGTTGTCAGGAGCCAGAAATGGGAAAGTACCTTTTTCTCAGGAAAGGCCCCTCTACAAAGCTCTCCTGGCATTTGGCCATCCTCACATCAGTAGGTTCCAGGAAACACTGATTCTGTCCTTGGTAAATCCAAACAAGTGATCTCAATGGGACTGGGACTGGGACTGGCTCTGGTTGCCTGGCTTCTGCACACAAGTTCAGAGAGTTCCATCACCAAGGAAGAGGGGTGAGATCACTTACTTCAGGTAGTGAATGAGGACACTGCCTTGGCAATCACTTTGTCCTAACAGTTGCTTCCAAGGGTCCCATGAGATAGAGGCTGCCCCTACTTCCTGTGACACTTTCACAAGTTAGAATGGTGAATCAACCATAGGCACACAGGAACAGCTCTCCACACAGGCCTGGTTTGGTCCATTTTCTCTACATTGAGAACAGAGAGGCTCATTAAGATACAACCCTTCATCCTGACCAGGTTGTTTGCAATGGAAGATGAGTTTTGCTCTTTAAGGTCCTTCATAGCTGCCTATATCTTCTCCAGGGATCACATCTGCATGGACCTTTGAGTTTTTCAGCATATGGAATATCCCCTACATTCCTGTATTGTAAGACCAACACTGTCCCTGGTCTTTTGTTAAGTGAGATTGTGGGAACAGTGTATGTTTAGGGTTTAATAACATGTTTGATTTGGGTTAGGAATCATTCTGCTGGATGAATAATGGTATTGGAAACCTGTGATATTTATTAAAACATAGACATAAAATATAAGTATGAAAACAGAAATCTAGGTAAGATTTGAAGCTCAGAAGGGCATTGAGCTGTTGATTGTGATACTTAGCTTTGAATTATGTTCCGCATATATGTCTCAGATAAATCGATAATCAATGGCATAGGACCTTGTACCTTGGATGATTGAATGGAAAAGAGAACTTCCACTCAAACAGGGAAACTCAGTAAGATTAGGAAGATAGTCAGTAGCTTTCAGAAGAAGAGTGTGTACAGGATTTGGACCAAAAATTCTTTATCAATAGGGTTTCGCTTAGAGAGTGAAAGTAAATATCATCACATGTGAAGAGTCACTCACATGGTGAACTGGGGAAAATATTTAGGAAAACAGACATCAATAGAGACATTAGGAAATCAGGCAAAGTATAGAGTGAGTGATAGGATTAGACATTATTAACTGCATTTAGGTTGAATATATAATTTTAGGAAGAAACAAATACGTAGTCACCAATAGGATTGATATTTGAGACTATTAGGCAAACTGGACCTGGATGTTTTTAGGAATCCATGTTCAGTTTCCATTTAGGCTTTGGTACAATCATAAGTGTGACTTTTGCTTTTTGTGTCCAGAATATTACTGTGATACAATGTATATGTAGATAAGGTGACCTGAGTATTTCTTCCACCATTTCTGCGAGCAATATTTTGAAGATGTATAAATTAGTATTCGGGGTACAAACAGGTGTACTCTTTGTCTTTGAATATGGAGAATATGCATGTATAGACCATACTGTGAATAAATAATATAACTGGTTCCAACTTCAAATAATGGATTGAATTGAAATGTGAAAATATACAGGAAATCTTATATTGATATACAACCATTCATTCCAACCCGTTTTACATCTAATGGTAATATGAGGATTATGGTTTATCATGAAGAGTGTGTGAGTTTTGCTTAAAATTGATTATGGAAATTGAAAATATTTTTTTTGGAAAAAAGTCTCATAAAAAGACCAGTCAAGAAACCTGGAGAAATACATGTGTTCTGAAGCAGGAAGTGACTGAAAGTGAAACAAATGCGTATAAATTTGTGAAATTGTAGATGAAATACATATCCTCTGATGTGCATTAACTGAAGGAATAGTAATGTACCAGTGTTGAGTAAAAATGAACGTCAAAATAAACATCATGTCCCATAGGAATCTTCTTACATTGATGTTAAACTGAGTCAGTTAATGTAGAAATATTAGGATTTGAATGCACCATTCACTGAATTTAGTTTTCAGTCCTAAGAAACAAATATGTATTTCAGGTGGATGAATATTTCTGAGAATAATCTTGTGAAAATTTGATTATAATTCCACATACATGAACATGAATGAATTTTGGGACTGTACATAAGACACATCTATTTCATATTTTGAAATATATGGAGAGTGTGCATATATATACATATATATATATATATATATATATATATATATATATATATATACAAGAGTGTGTATACACACACACACACACACACACACAAAACAGACATTAAAAAGTAGCAATATATATGCCAATTGAAATTCTTCATGAAATATATATCATCCACAGATCCAAAAATCTTCATTTTACTGAGCGTGGATTTATGTGTAATATTGTTTAACTAGGAAGCTCACCCATAGCTTAAATTTTCAGTTACAACATCGTTTACGAGGAGTGATCTCTTCTAATAATTTGTATCTGCCAAGTCAGCAACCTCACAAAAATGTACGTGTGATACCAGGTAGGATTCTATATGTGCATATAAAAATACATGTGCTGAATATGCTACAGAGAAAGGGAGACAGGAATTCACATATTTGTCAACTTTAAAAACACATTGAGAGAGGGAGGGGCAGATCTGCCAATCGCTCCTTCAAGGTAGGCGGACCTGCGACCCACCGGCTGAACAGGACCAGTGGCCCGCCACCGTGGAAAACACATCACCCTGGTTGGGGAAGGGGCAATGCCACCGGGCCTGCAAGGTAGGCAGACCTGTGACCCACAGCAGGACAGGCCCAGCAATCTGCAGAGGGGCAGAGACGCCCTCTGCGCCTGCAAGGTAGGTGGACCTGCAACCACCGACAGACCAGGCCTATGGCCCGCCAGCATGGTATACACATCGTCCCGGTTGGGGGAGGGGCGGAGCAGCCACAGGCGCCTGCAAGGTAGACAGACCTGCAAGGGACAGACAAAACAGACCCAGTGGCCTGCGGATGGTCAAAGCTGCCGCCCACGCCTGCAAAGTAGCCCGACTTGCGACCCACTGGCAGAACAGGCCCAGTGCCTGCAGAGGGGCAGAGCTGCTGCTCGCACCTTCAAGGTAGGCGGACCAGCTACCGACTTACAGAACAGGCCCAGCAGCCTGCTGGTGTGGTAGGCACATTGTCCCAATTGTAGGAGGGGCAGAGCCACCACCCGTGCCTGCGAGAGAGACTTTGAAACTATACAAGAGCAATATAAATATATAGGGGAAAAATTCAATAACACAACAGTTTCACCAATCAGAAAGAAATATGAACAGTATGAAAAGACAAGGAAAGAAAGGACCATAAGCAATGCAGGTAAAGTCAACGTTAGAAGAGGTAATATCTGCAGCAGATGGAATATCAGATAAAGAACTCAGGATATACATGCTTCAGATGATCTGGAGTCTCAAGGAAGACATTAGAGAGCAAAATCAGACAATGAAAGATCACCTTGATAATGAATTACATAAAAAAAATCCAAGAAGCATAAGATCAACTATACAGGGAGATAAAGATTATAAAATCAAACAAACAGAAATCCTAGGAATGCAGGAATCAATAAACCAACTTAAAAACTCAATTGAGAATACTACCAGCAGAGTAGAACACTTAGAAGATAGAACATCAGACAATGAAGACAAATTATTTCAACTTGAAAAGAACACAGACAGCTCAGCAAGACTTTTAAGAAACCATGAGCAGAACATCCAAGAAATATGGGATAACATAAAAAGACCAAACTTAAGAGTCATTGGGATACAGGAAGGTATAGAGGTCCAAACAAAAGGAATGAGCAATATATTCAATGAAATATAGGAGAAAACTTCCCAGACTTGTAGAATGAGACAGAATCGCAAATCCTAGAAGCTTAGAGGATTCCAAATGTGCAAAATCATAAGAGATCCACACCTAGACATATTATAATGAAGTTGCCCAACATACAGAAAAAGGAGAGAATTTTAAAAGCTACAAGATAAAGGAAGCAGATTACATTTAGTGGTAAACCATTCAGGATAACAGCTGATCTTTCAACACAGATTCTGAAAGCTAGAAGATCCTGCAATAACATTTTTCAAACACTGAAAGAAAATGGGTTCCATCCAAGAATTGTGTATCCAGCGAAATTAAGCTTCAGGATAGAAGATGAAATTAAAACTTTCCACGATAAACAAAAGTTAAAAGAATTTGCAGCTAGAAAACGATTTCTTAAAAACATCCTTGGCAAAACATCACAGGAAGGGGAAATGGAAAATAACAATGACAACCAACAGTGGGAGGTAGAGGAGTAAAGGGGGGAAAATAATCAAGGAGGAAAACAAACCATGTTTAGTAACATAAATATACAAATATGGCTGGAAGAACAACCCATATCTCAATAATAACCCTAAATGTTAATGGCTTAAACTCACCAATTAAGAGACACAGGCTAGTAGAATGGATCATAAAACAAGACCCAACAATATGCTGCCTACTGGAGACGCATTTGTTAGGAAAAGATAAACATAGACTGAAGGTGAAAAGTTGGGAAAAATCATATCACTCATATGGACTTCGGAAACAAGCAGAAGTGTCCATACTCATATCAAATAAAATAGATTTCAAGCCAAAGTTAATCAAAAGGGATAAAGAGGGACACTACATACTGCTCAAGGAAACCATACACCAACAAGACATAACAATCATAAATATATATGCCCCAAACATTGGTGCAGCTATGTTCATCAAACAAATTCTTCTCAAGTTCAAGATTCTAATGAACCAATATACAATACTCATGGGAGACTCAAACACACCTCTCTCACTAATGGACTGATCTTCCAAACAAAAGTTGAATAATGAAACTATAGAACTCAATAACACAATTAATAACCCAGACTTATGATATATATATAGAATATACCACCCAACATCAAGCAGTTACACTTTTTTCTCAGCAGCACATGGATACTTCTCACAAAATAAATGATATATTATGTCACAGAGCTACTCTTAGACAATATAAAGGAGTAGATATAATACCAGGCATCTTATCTGATCATAAGGAAATGAAACTGAAAATCAACAATGAAAGAAAGAAGGAAAAATCATGTATCACATGGAGAATGAAAAATAGGTTACTGAATGATCAATGGGTTATAGAAGACACCAAGGAGGAAATTAAAAAATTCTTAGAGATAAATGAAAACACAGACATTACATATCAGAATCTATGGGACACATTGAAAGCAGTTCTAAGAACAAAATTCATTGCTTGGATTTCATTCCTTAAAAAAAGGAAAAAAAAAAAAGACAAATAAATGATCTCATACTTCATCTCAGAATCCAAGAAAAAGAAGAGCAAAACAACAGCAAAAGAAGTAGAAGCCAAGAAATAATTAAAATCAGAGCTGAAATTAATGAAATCGAAACAAAGAAACAATTGAAAAAATTGACAAAACTAAAAGATGGTTCTTTGAAAAAATAAATAAAATCTACCGACCCTTAGCCAAGCTAACAAAGAAAAGAAGAGGGAGAATTCAGTATCACAACAGATAGTTCAGAAATACAGAAGATAATCCGAAATTATTTTGAATTCTTATTCTTCAATAAAATAGAAGATAGTGAAGGCATCGATAAATTTCTCAAGTCATATAATCTGCCCAGATTGAGTCAGGAGGATATAGGCAACCTAAACAGACCCATAACAATTGAGGAAATAGAATAAACCATCAAAAGACTACCAACTAAGAAAAGCCCAGGACCGGATGGGTATACAGCAGAGTTTTACAAAACCTTTAAAGAGGAACTAATACCAATACTTTTCAAGCTATTTCAGGAAAAATGCAAAAATCCTCAATAAAATTGTGGCGAATCGGATACAAAAACATATTAAAAAAATTGTGCACCATGATCAAGTAGAATTCATCCCTGGGATGCAAGGCTGGTTCAATATACAGAAATCAATAAATGTTATTCATCACATGAATAGACTTAAAAATAAGAACCATTTGATCATCTCGATAGATGCAGAAAAAGCATTCGACAATGTACAGCATCCCTTTATGTTCAAAACTCTGGAAAAACTAGGGATAACAGGAACATACCTCAATAATGTAAAAGCAATCTATGCTAAGCCTCAGGCTAGCATCATTCTGAATGGAGAAAAATTGAAGGCATTCCCTCTAAAATCTGGAAGAAGATAGGGATGCCCTCTCTCACTACTTCTGTTCAACATAGTTCTCGAAACACTGGCCAGAGCAATTAGAGAGATTAAAGAAATCAAAGGCATAAAAATAGGTAAAGAAGAACGTAAATTATCACTATTTGAAGATGACATGATTCTATACTTAGCAGACCCAAAAAGGTACACAAAGAAACTATTAGAGCTAATAAATGAATTCACCAAAGTGGCAGGATATAAAATCAATATGCATAAATCAAAGGCATTCCTGTATATCAGCAACAAATCCTCTGAAATAGAAATGAGGACAACCATTCCATTCAAAATATCCACACACACACACACAAAAAAAAATACTTGGGAATCAACCTAACAAAAGAGGTGAAAGACTTATAAAATGAAAACTACAGAACCCTAAAGAGAGAAATAGAAGAAGATCTTAGAAGATGGAAAAATATACTATGTTCATGGATAGGCAGAACTAACATCATCAAAATGGCAACATAACCAAAATTCTCTATATGTTAAATGCAATGTCAATCGGGTCTAAAAGCATGCAATGGAGGAAGGATAGCATCTTCAACAAATGGTTCTGGGAAAACTGGAAATTCATATGCAACAAAATGAAAGTGAATCCATTTCTCTCATCATGCACAAAAGTTAACTCAAAATGGATCAAGGAGCTTGATATCAAATCAGAGACACTGCATCTGATACAAGAAAAAGTTGGCTATGATCTACATACTGTGGGGTTGGGCTCCTAATTCCTCAATAGGACATCCATAGCACAAGAGTTAATAACAAGAGTTAATAACTAGAATCAACACATGGGACTTACTCAAAGCAAAAAGTTTTTTCTCAGCAAAAGAAACAATAAGAGAGGTAAATAGGGAGCCTAAATTCTGGGAACAAATCTTTACTCCTCACACTTCAGATAGAGCCATAATATCCAGAGTATACAAAGAACTCAAAAAATTAAACAATAAGAAAATGAATAACCCAATCAACAAATGGTCCAAGGACCTGAACAGACACTTCTCAGATGAGGACATACAATCAATCAATAAGTACATGAAAAAATGCTCACCATCTCTTGCAGTCAGAAAAATGGAAAACAAACCCACCCTAAGATACCATCTCACTCCAGTATGATTGGTAGCAATTATGAAGTCAAACAACAAGTGCTGGCGACGATGTGGGGAAAAGGGTACACCTGTACATTGCTGGTGGGACTGCAAATTGGTGCAGCCAATTTGAAAGAAGTATGGAGATTTTTTGGAAGCTAGGAATGGAACAACCATTTGACCCAGCTATTCCCCTTCTCAGTGTATTCCCTAAGACCTAAAAAGTGCATGCTGCATTGACACTGCTACATTGACGTTTATAGCAGCACAATTCAAAATAGCAAGAGTGTGGAACCAACCTAGATGCCCTTCAATAGACGAAGGAAAAAAAATGTGGCATTTATACACAATGGAGTAATACTCTGCATTAAAAAATGTCAAAATCATAGAATTTGCCGGGAAATAGATGGCATTAGAACAGATTATGCTAAGTGAAGCTAGCCAATCCCTAAAAAAAAAAACAAATGCAAATAGTTTTATTTGATATAAGGAGAGTAACTAAGAACAGAGTTGGGAGGAAGAGCATGAGAAGAAAATTAACATTAAACGGGGGTGAGAGTTGGAAGAGAAAAGGAAAGAGAAGGAAAATTGCATGGAAATGGAAGGAGACCCTCATGGTTATACAAAATTACATACAAGAGGAAGTGAGGGGAAAGGGGGGGAAAAAACCAAGGGGGAGAAATGAATTACAGTAGATGGAGTAGAGAGAGAAGATGGGAGGGGAGGGGATGGGGGATAGTAGAGGATAGGAAAGACAGCAGACTACAACAGACACTACTATTGCAATACGTACAACAGTGGATGTGTAACAGATGTGATGCTGAAACCTGTATACGGGGTAAAAATGGGAGTTCATAACCCACTTGAATCAAAGTATGAAATATGATATGTCAAGCAAAAGGTAAAGTTTTGAACAACCAACAATAAAAATTAAAGGAAAAAACACATAGAGAACTATTTCAATGAAAAATGGACTAGATATATAACACCTACCCGTTGTCATGCAAAAGGCAATTCCAACTATACACCATGCTTCCTCTGAACGGCTTGTATTTCTATTCTGTTTGTGTTATTATTCTCCATCATAGTAGGATTAGTAGTCAGAGTCTAGTAGGGTATGGGTTAGTGTCAGGGATTCAGTATTTTGAATGGAAAATCGGAAAATGAATCCAATGTGCATGCAAATATGGGCTAAATAATAAATTTCCCACTCTCATCCAGAACAATGGCTTCACATTACCTTCGCCCCAAATAAGACGCAATTAGAGGAGAAGAGTTGGAAAATCTGTGAATATATATCTGGAATGGAAAATTCAAAGGAGTTCACAACCTTGGATGTGGTAGAGGAGTTTCCAAATGTAAGGGACAAGGTAAACACTCCACATACTTGTAGCTCTTCTGGCCTAAAGACTTCTTGAGAAACTGCCTCTGAGGTTGGGAACTCAAAATATATGTTGTTGTCAGGAGCTTTAGCTTTCTTTCTAGTGAGACCATCAGAGCTGGGTCTACATCTATGTGACCTGGAGGACGTGGTTTCTTATTTTCCAATGAACACTAGGCTACAGTACTGAATTCTCTCTTTGTAAGTAAACTGTGACCACTGGGGTCTAAGAGTCTCCCCGTGTGGACTGTGAAGGCATTTGGTCATTCTCCACTTTTCGTGGTGTTTCTTGCTGCTACACTGGGAGATTGGTATTTTCTAGACGAAATACAAGGAGTTGAACTGGGACACAGTGCTGAAGGGAGTTCTGTCATGTGTAGTGGGTCATGGTCTGCAGGAGAATGCACCAACCAGGCTTCTAGCCCACATAGATTGTCCCCTTGTCCATAGCAACTTGATTATGAACATTGCCCTAAAAATTCTCCATATACCAATATGCCTTTACATATAAGGGTTTCCTGGCTGCACCACGTCAGTCACATGCCATTTGGAAGCAATGGCAGATCCACATGGCCCCACCACGGATGTTTTATCACAAACCTGCACACCAAAGCTTGCGCCTACAATTGAGGAGTATCCAACTTACTAGCATCTCTGTTCTACACCATTTTAATGAAACTCAGTCAATAAAGGCACTCATGATCAGCAATAGGGCATACAAAGATTCTCCAGTGCCACCTGGTCATAGGAATTTCAAAAATTTTATGGTATTTATCTAGCCATTTTTTAAGGTGGAAGTTGGAGGCACTGTGGGTTTCAATTCATTTAGGAACCATTAAATTGTGAGGAAGCTCATTTCAATGAAATCTCTGGAGGACACTCAAAGGCAAGTCTTCCCAAAGAGTCGCCAAAAGGTCACATGAAGCCAGGCCCATTGAGGTCTACAGTGTGAGGTCTATGTGTGTTTTGACTATGGCTGCCAAGTCTTTCAGAATAAAATCTTGTGATATCCTGGGTGAGATTCCCAGTGCTCTGTGGAAAGCCAGCCTGGGCCTAGGTCTCAGTTTCCAAGAGCGAGTCTCATGTGTGGCCTCCTAAAAACTCAACACAATTCATGAAAATAATTCTCTGAGTTCAGTTCCATAACTCAGTCTCTAAGGGGAATCAGACCAGATTTCAAGTCCTGGTTGACCTACTCATCTCTTCCAACCCCAACACAAATGACCAAAATTAAACCAAAACATTCCCACATGACCCTCATCTTATTGCATATAGACACTCATCTTAACCTCTGCCTGGAAGTTTCCATGAAGGACACAGCCCAAGACAGTGTCCAAAATAGGCTTCCTTGCCCCTTATTTTCCTAATGTCAGGGTGGCCTGGACACCCTTCCTGTAACCCAGGAGTGATCAAATAGGCATGCCGTAATACTGCTCTGCTTCTCCAATTTGAGGCCTACTGACAGTGGGGTTTAGAATCTTTATGTGAATTGGAGTCATAAGAATACACAAACACCACTGGGCTCGCATGTGCAGGGCTTTGAAGAAATCATTTGACCCAAAGGATCCCTATTCTCACTTGATGGAGTTCAGGAACCTTACAGTGGAAGGCAAGAGACTTTATGCTCAATGACTCCTCTTTTGGGCATTTTGGTTTTGGATTCACACATGGGATCTTTCTTTATATCAATCAGGTGCTAAGAATCTAAGCCACAGCCTCACACAGGGCCAAGAGGCTGATTCAGACATACCCCTTTCTAAAGCAATTAGGCAAAGAGCCACAGGTGAGGCCCATTCATTTCCATTTGAAAAGTGTTTTGTTCCGGCTTCACGAAGGTGTGGCCTGAGGCAAAGAAATTCCTGACATACACTGGAATAGAACAAAAGGTAAGCAAAAGGCCCAAAGCACGGTTTTTCCACTGAGACTTTACTGGTCACACTGATATCTGAGTTTACTTAGTTGCTCGCCATTCCCTTCAGCTATCCAGTACATGGCCATGTCACAGAGCTTGAAGTTGGTACTTCTCTTGGACACAAAACCTTGAGCCTATTCTGGAAAGTGGCTAGAATTCAAAAATAAAACCAGAACTTAGGAAAATAGCAGGTGTTGCCCATCGATAAGGGAAGCTGCAGTGCATTCATATATTCGGCTGGATGAATGCTGGGAAGCTTTCTACCAGACAGGACACATCCATTCATGCATTCTCTTTTCTAATGTCTACAACCACGGACACAATGGGATACACAGACATAGAAACACTTGCTTTATCAAATCACTTATTAGAAACAGTTCACTCCAAACCAAACAAACCGCCATTCCTACCTATTCTGAGAACATGAGACAAAAGCACAAACACACACCCACACCCACAAAGCACCTTCTTCCCCCAAGTAGGTCTCTGACTATCCGGAGTGTCCTCTGACTATTGGGCCAAACTATGTTCCCCCGAAATTGCCTGTCCTGTTTCAGATCTGGTTTCCTTGGCCAACTCTGTAAAGTTGTCAGGAGGCAGCGGTGATCCACTACCTGCTTTCTCAGGAAAGGCCACTCTTCAGAGCTTTCCTGGCTTTTGGCAATCCTCATATCAGTAGGTACCAACAAAGACTGATTCTGTCCTTGGTAAATCCAAAGAAGTGAGACCACTGCTACTGGGACTGGAATGGGATTTGGGTGCCTGGATTCCTTGATCCCAAATTCAGAGAGTTCTATCACCAAGGATGTGAGGTGAGGTCTGAGGTCACTTCCTTCAGGAACTGAATGAGCTCACACCATTTGCAACCACTTTGTCCTAACAGTTGCTTCCAAAGGTCCCCTGAAATGAAGGCTGCCCCTACTTCCTGTTACAGTTTCACAAGTTTCAATGGTATATTAACCATAGGCAACCGGGAACAGCTCTCCACACAGCCTGGTTTGGTTCTTCTTCTCTACATTAAGAAGAGAGAGGCTGATTCAGACTTATCCCTTCATCCTTACCAGGTTGTTTGCAAGAGAAGATGACTTTTGCTCACTCAGTTCCTTCATAGCTGCCTACAACTTCTCCAGGGATCATTTTTGCATGTACCTTTGAGTTTCTTAGCAATAGGAAGTTCCCCTACAATCCTGTATTGTAAGTCCTACTCTGTCCCTGCTCTTCTGTAAAGTTATATTGAGGGAACAGTGTATGGTTAGGGTTAATAACAGGTTCAATTTGCATTAGGAATCATTCTGCTGGATGAATAATGGTATTGGAAACCTGCGATATTTACAAGAATATATAGGTGAAACATAAGTATGATAACAGAAATCTATTTAAGATTTGAAGCCCAGAAGAGCATTGGGACCTTGATTGTGATACTGAGCTTTGATTTATTTTCTGCA
This sequence comes from Callospermophilus lateralis, assembly GCF_048772815.1. NCBI lineage: Eukaryota > Metazoa > Chordata > Mammalia > Rodentia > Sciuridae > Callospermophilus > Callospermophilus lateralis. Next base: position 753,338 of record NW_027514631.1, read on the forward strand.
CAGATGTCTCAGATACATCAATATACAATGGCAAAGTTACGTGTATTTTGGATGATTGATTGTCAAAGAGAACTTCCAGTCAAAAAGGGATAATCAGTAGGATTAGGAAGATAGTCGGTAGGTTTAGAAAGAGAGTGAGCATAGGATTTGGACCAAAAGTTCTTTAGATATAGTGTTTTGGGTATAGAGTGAATGTAAATGTCACCACATGTGAAGAGTCAGTCACAATGATGAACTGGGGAAAATATGTAGGAAAGCAGATATCAATAGAGACATTAGGAAATCTGGCAAAGTGTAGTCGGTAGTGAAAGGTTAATATAATAGGTACTTATCACTTCCTGTTTTCTGTATGCTTAATAAAACACTGTTGAAATCTTGAGAACTGTTTGCTAATCTTGTTCCCAGAATGTTCTGTCCTCAACTGCCAAACTGCAGAAAGTACTTCCTCACTCAGTTGCCCACAAACAGCTCACTCGCCCGGACCCATCAATAAACATCCTGCCATGCCCTCTCAAAGGAAAGTATATAAGCTCTGCTTAAGCTGTTCTCAGGGCTCTCTGCTCTATTCAAGTGAACTCTGAGCCCCAGCATGCTGGACCCATAATAAACCCTTTGCTTTTGCATGAGACATTCTCTTGGTGGTTTCTTCCCCGGAAGCTCGCCCGACCTTTACATATGGAGGTTCCACCGAGATCCAGCAGCGGCAGATGAGAGACCCCAACGGGCTCCTCTCGGGGTATGTAAGGCGCCTCTTTCTGGTTTCAGGTTTCAGGTTAGGGCTTGGCAAAATGGCTGTTGATGAAGAGTGTGAGTTCTCTCCGACGATGGCTGACAGACATGTCATAGAGCCACAGGCCACGTCACTGGGGGACTCCCCAGAGAACTCGGGAAATCGAGGAACAATAGTCTCCTCGACTCAGTGATATTTTGTTTCAGATTCGGCATATCCAGCCCATCAGGTTTTGCCGGCTACTCAGTCCTGGTCTCAGTGTTGGACGTCCATTGCCTGTCTTTATTGTATTGTCTTGTCTGTGTCGTGTGTCGTTGCTTTTACTGATTGTTTGTCTTTCATAATGGGATAGAGCACTTCAATGCCTCTTTCCCTGACCCTTGATCATTGCACCAAAGTCCGCTTAAGGGCTCAGAATCTTTCTTTTTCAGTAAAACGCTGGACCTGGCAGACTCTCTGTGCCTCAGAATGGCCCACCTTTGGATTCAGATAGCCCCTAGAAGGATCTTTCTACTTCCCACTAATTTAAAAAGTCAGAGATATTGACTTTCAGCCAGCGCCACATAGACATCAGGATCAAGAGACATATATCTTAACTTTTCAGGACATCTGCAATTCTCCTCCTCCATGTGTGAAGCTTTTCTTGCCCCTGCCCCCACTCCTACTCCTTCCCTCATGCTCTCTCAAACCTTCTGCTCCTCCTCCTCCTTCAACCTCTGTTCTCCCTGAGTCACAAGATTTGACTCTACTGGACTCTCGTCCTACTACTTATTCCCTGCCCTCGTCCCCCAGCCCCCAACACCCTCTAAGTAATTCCCCTGCTGCTGACTCAGCCTGTCCGCCATTGGAGGAAGCTAAGAGAGCCCAGCGCACTCCAAATAACTCCCCTGCAACAAACACACCCCCTCCTCCCCTGGAGGATGCTGGCCAGGCTAAAGGAATTTGCCGGCGTTGAATGATTGAAATCCCTGGAACTCCCGTGATGCTCCCTCTCCATTTCTAAGGAACAATGATTGATGACAACCATGGGGGAAAAATGCAAGCCTACCAGTTTTTACCTTTCTCCTCTTCAGACCTAAATAACTGGAAAAATAACAATCCCCCTTTTACCGAGGACCCCACCTGGGTCTCAGGTGTGGTTGAATCATTGATGTTTTCACACCAGCCTACTTGGGATGACTGACAACAACTCCTAGGGACTCTCTTCATGACAGAGGAACAAAAGAGAATCTTCCTGGATTCTAGAAAAAAATATTCTCGGACCAGATGGGTGACCGACAAAACTTCCCAACATATGCAAAGCTGCCTTTCTCTTGCACAGACCCAACTGGGACCCCAAAACCTGTGAAGGTAATGAGCATCCTTCCTCTTATTGCCGGGCTCTAATAGTGGGTATCTTAGTGGCCCCTAGGCGATCAACTATTTTGGCCAAGGTAAGAGAGATTATTCAAGGGACTGATGAATGTCCCTCCATGTTCCTACAGGGAATTATGGAGGCATATAAGAGATTTACTCCTTTCGATCCTCAGGCAGAGAATCAAAAGGCATCTGTCATGGTGGCCTTTATTGGGCAAGCTGTTCTGGATATTAAAAAACAGTTACAATGCTTAGATGGATTACAAGATATGACTTTGAGAGGTTTAGTCAGAGAAGCCAAGAAGGTATACTAAGAGAGAAACTGAGGAAGAGTATGGAGCAAAGGGAGGATAAAAGAAACAAAAGACAGACTAAGGCATTGACTAAGATCCTGGTCACAACAACAAATAGACCAGAAATTAAGAAACATGGAGACAGGAAGGGACACCGGGGACCACACTAGAGGCCACCCCTGGCCTCAATTCAATGTGCCTACTCTAAAAAAAGAGGATACTGGGCTAAAGAGTGCCCTAGAAAGAGACAGCCAGGCCAGCTGGACATTCTGACTCTGTAGGATTACTAAGAAAGTCGGGGCTCAGATCCTCTCCTTGACCTCAGGTTAACTTTTGAAGTGGAGGGGACCCCAGTATACATTGAAGTGGATACAGGGGCAATATATTCTGCCTTTAAGACCCCATTGGAACCTCTATCAAATAAAAGGTCTCTAATTCAAGGGGCTAATGGCACTAAATATCAGGCTTGGACAACTAAGAGGACCATGGACGAGGGGAAAGGAAAAATCCATCACTCCTTCCTAGTAATCCCAGAATGAACGGCCCCATTGATTGGCAGAGATCTGCTCACAAAACTCTGGGCCAAAATAACTTTTAACCCTGAAGGCCCCCAAGTGGAATTTCTAAATCCTTCAGTAAAAACTCCTATAATCACGGCTCTAACTATGTCAGTAGAAGATGTACATCAAATCACTCACCTTGGTTCAAAGAAACTGCATTCATTTTTGAAGGATCAAAAACAGAGTTTTCCACTAACCGACTCACAGTGAAAGGAAACAACTGAATGGATAACAAAAGCCTGTTGGGTCCATCAATTGGTTAATTCTTACCCTTCCAAGCTTCCTGCAGGAAAGCACCTACGAGGAACCAGACCAGGACAATTCTGGGAAGTGGACTTTACTGAAATTAAGCCAGCAAGGAATGGACTTAAATATCTCCTAGTCTTTGTAGATACATTTTCAGGATGGATTGAAGCTTTCCCCCCAAAAAAAAAGAAAAGAAAAAAAAATGAAACAGCGCAAATGGTGGTCAAGAAGATCCTGGAAGATATTTTTCCAAGGTATGGCCTGCCTAAAGTAATAGGGTCTGATAATGGACCGGCGTTCGTGGCCAAGGTAACTCAGAGGTTAGCAAGGACCCTGGGGATTAATTGGAAATTACATTGTGTTTACAGACCCCCGAGTTAAGGACAGGTAGAAAGAATGAATAGAACCATTTAAGAGACCATAACGAAATTAAGCTTAGAGACCGGCATAAAAGATTGGACTATGCTCCTGCTTTATGTACTGTTTCATGCAAGAAATACTCAATCTATTTCTTTGTGTAACCTCACACCCTGTGAAATTCTTTATGGTGTCCCTCCTCCAGTAAGGGTCCTACCCCAACTCTAAGACCTAACGATTCCTTCCACACCCCCTTGCTTAACAGACTTAAAGCTCTTGAAAGAACTCAGAGATACCTGTGAAAACAGATGGCCACTGCCTACCAACCTGGGGATGAGGGGACTCTACAGCGATATCAAATAGAGACTTCATCTATGTAAGACGACATCTGGTGTCATCCCTGGAACTCCACTGAAAAGGACCATACCAGGTGCTACTTATAACACCTACAGGGTAAAGGTAGTCAAAATCACTTCCTGGATCCCTACCTCTCATCTCAAGCCTGTGCCCTGTCCAGACTCTGGCTGGAAACTGGAAAAGACTGGAAACCCTTTCAAATTGTGGATTCGCTGTGTGGATAAGGCTATAGACTCTCCCCTTGACCACCAGTAGTCCTAACCCTCATAAGCCTGTTCAGCAGCGATGTCTGATCACAAATTCTACTGTAAAGGAAGTATGGTCTATCTTGCATACACCCCGCTTAGGGACTGGTGGCCATCTCTCCAGCCAGACAATTGTCAGCTGCGTATAGGTCTTCCCAATTGGGATATCCCTAATGAAGAGGATCCCACTAAAATTCCATTAAATTCCTTTGTAGGGTATGGGTTAGTGTCAGGGATTCAGTATTTTGAATGGAAAAAAGGAAAATGAATCCAATGTGCATGCAAATATGGGCTACACAATAAATTTCCCACTCTCATCCAGAACAATGGCTTCACATTACCTTCGCCCCAAATAAGACGCAATTAGAGGAGAAGAGTTGGAAAATCTGTGAATATATATCTGGAATGGAAAATTCAAAGGAGTTCACAACCTTGGATGTGGTAGAGGAATTTCCAAATGTAAGGGACAAGGTAAACACTCCACATACTTGTAGCTCTTCTGGCCTAAAGACTTCTTGAGAAACTGCCTCTGAGGTTGGGAACTCAAAATATATGTTGTTGTCAGGAGCTTTAGCTTTCTTTCTAGTGAGACCATCAGAGCTGGGTCTACATCTATGAGACCTGGAGGACGTGGTTTCTTATTTTCCAGTGAACACTAGGCTACAGTACTGAATTATCTCTATGTAGGTAAACTGTGACCACTGGGGTCTAAGAGTCTCCCCGTGTGGACTGTGAGGGCATTTGGTCATTCTCCACTTTTCGTGGTGTTTCTTGCTGCTGCACTGGGAGTTTGGTATTTTCTTCATGAAATACAAGGAGTTGAACTGGGACACAGTGCTGGAGGGAGTACTGTCATGTGTAGTGGGTCATGGTCTGCAGGAGAATGCACCAACCAGGCTTCTAGCCCACATTGATTGTCCCCTTGTCCATAGCAACCCGATTCTGAACATTGCCCTAAAAATTCTCCATATACCAATATGCATTTACATATAAGAATTTCCTGGCTGCACCACGTCAGTCACATGCCATTTGGAAGCAATGGCAGATACACATGGCCCCACCACGGATGTTTTATCACAAATATGCACACCACAGCTTGCGCCTACAATTGAGGAGTATTCAACTTACTGGCATCTCTGTTCTACACCAATTTAATGAAACTCAGTCAATTAGGGCACTTTCTGGTACACTCATGATCAGCAACAGGGCATACAAAGGTTCTCCAGTGCCACCTGGTCATAGGAATTTCAAAAATTTCATGGTATTTATCTAGCCATTTTTCAAGGTGGAAGTTGGAGGCACTGTAGGTTTCAATTCATTTAGGAACCATTAAATTGTGAGGAAGCTCATTTCAATGAAATCTCTGTAGGACACTCACAGGCAAGTCTTCCCAAAGAGTCGCCAAAAGGTCACATGAAGCCAGGCCCATTGAGGTCTACAGTGTGAGGTCTATGTGTGTTTTGACTATGGCTGCCAAGTCTTTCAGAATAAAATCTTGTGATATCCTGGGTGAGATTCCCAGTGCTCTGTGGAAAGCCACCCTCGGCCTAGGTCTCAGTTTCCAAGGGCGAGTCTCATGTGTGGCCTCCTAAAAACTCAACACAATTCATGCCAATACTTCTCTGAGTTCAGTTCCATAACTCAGTCTCTAAGGGGAATCAGACCAGATTTCAAGTCCTGGTTGACCTACTCATCTCTTCCAACCCCAACACAAATGACCAAAATTAAACCAAAACATTCCCACATGACCCTCATCTTATTGCATATAGACACTCATCTTAACCTCTGCCTGGAAGTTTCCATGAAGGACACAGCCCAAGACAGTGTCCAAAATAGGCTTCCTTGCCCCTTATTTTCCTAATGTAAGGGTGGCCTGGACACCCTTCCTGTGACCCAGGAGTGATCAAATAGGCCTGCCGTAATACTGCTCTGCTTCTCCAATTTGAGGCCTACTGACAGTGGGGTTTAGAATCTTTATGTGAATTGGAGTCATGAGAAAACACAAGCACCTCTGGGCTAGCATGTGCAGGGCTTTGAAGAAATCATTTGACCCAAAGGATCCCTATTCTCACTTGATGGAGGTCAGGAACCTTACAGTGGAAGGCAAGAGACTTTATGCTCAATGACTCCTCTTTTGGGCATTTCGGTTTTGGATTCACACATGGGATCTTTCTTTATATCGATCAGGTGCTAAGAATCTAAGCCAAAGCCTCACACAGGGCCAAGAGGCTGATTCAGACACACCCCTTTCTAAAGCAATTAGGCAAAGAGCCACAGGTGAGGCACATTCATTTCCATTTGAAAAATGTTTTCTTCCAGCTTCACAAAGGGGTGGCCTGAGGCAAAGAAATTCCTGAAATACAGGGAAATAGAACAAAAGGTAAGCAAAAGGCCCAAAGCACGGTTTTTCCACTGAGACTTTACTGGTCACACTGATATCTGAGTTTTCTTAGTTGCTCGCCATTCCCTTCAGCTATCCAGTACATGGCCATGTCACAGAGCTTGAAGGTGGTACTTCGCTTGGACACAAAACCATGAGCCTATTCTGGAGAGTGGCCACAATTCAAAAATAAAACCAGACCTTAGGAAAATAGCAGGTGTTGCCCATCGATAAGGGAAGTCACAGTGCATTCATATATTCGGCTGGATGAATGCTGGGAAGGTTTCTACCAGACAGGACACATCCATTCATGCATTCTCTTTTCTAATGTTTACAACCACGGACCCAATGGGATACACAGACATAGAAACACTTGCCTTATCAAATCACTTATTAGAAACAGTTCACTCCAAACCAAACAAACCGCCATTCCTACCTATTCTGAGAACATGAGACAAAAGCACAAACACACACCCACACCCACAAAGCACCTTCTTCCCCCAAGTAGGTCTCTGACTATCCGGAGTGTCCTCTGACTATTGGGCCATACTATGTTCCCCTGAAATTGCCTGCCCTGTTTCAGATCTGGTTTCCTTGGCCAACTCTGTAAAGTTGTCAGGAGGCAGCGGTGATCCACTACCTGCTTTCTCAGGAAAGGCCACTCTTCAGAGCTTTCCTGGCTTTGGCCATCCTCATATCACTAGGTACCAACAAAGACTGATTCTGTCCTTGATAAATCCAAAGAAGTGAGACCACTGCTACTGCTACTGGAATGGGATTTGGGTGCCTGGCTTCCTTGATCCCAAGTTCAGAGAGTTCTATCACCAAGGATGTGAGGTGAGGTCTGAGGTCACTTCCTTCAGAAACTGAATGAGCTCACACACTTGGCAACCACTTTGTCCTAACAGTTGCTTACAAGGGTCCCCTGAAATGAAGGCTGCCCCAACTTTCTGTGACAGTTTCACAAGTTTGAATGGTATATTAACCATAGGCAACCGGGAACAGCTCTCCACACAGCCTGGTTTGGTCCTTCTTCTCTACATTAAGAAGAGAGAGGATGATTCAGACATATCCCTTCATCCTGACCAGGTTGTTTGCAAGAGAAGATGACTTTTGCTCACTCAGTTCCTTCATAGCTGCCTACAACTTCTCCAGGGATCATTTTTGCATGTACCTTTGAGTTTCTTAGCAATAGGAAGTTCCCCTACATTCCTGTATTGTAAGACCTACTCTGTCCCTACTCTTCTGTAAAGTTAGATTGAGGGAACAGTGTATGGTTAGGGTTAATAACAGGTTCAATTTGCATTAGGAATCATTCTGCTGGATGAATAATGGTATTGAAAACCTGCGATATTTACAAGAATATATAGGTGAAAATTAAGTATGAAAACAGAAATCTAGGTAAGATTTGAAGCCCAGAAGAGCATTGGGACCTTGATTGTGATACTGAGCTTTGATTTATTTTCTGCACAGATGTCTCAGATACATCAATATACAATGGCAAAGGTCCGTGTATTTTGGATGATTGATTGTCAAAGAGAACTTCCAGTCAAAAAGGGATAATCAGTAGGATTAGGAAGATAGTCGGTAGGTTTAGAAAGGAGAGTGAGCATAGGATTTGGACCAAAAGTTCTTTAGCTATAGGGTTTTGGGTATTGAGTGAATGTAAATGTCACCACATGTGAAGAGTCAGTCACAATGATGAACTGGGGAAAATATGTAGGAAAGCAGATATCAATAGAGACATTAGGAAATCTGGCAAAGTGTAGTCCGTAGTGAAAGGTTAATAAAATAGGTACTTATCACTTCCTGTTTTCTGTATGCTTAATAAAACACTGTTGAAATCTTGAGAAATGTTTGCTAGTCTTGTTCCCAGAATGTGCTCTCCTCAGCTGCCAAACTGCAGAAAGTAATTCCTCACCCGGTTGCCCACAAACAGCTCACTCGCCCGGACCCATCAATAAACATCCTGCCCTGCCCTCTCCAAGGAAAGTATATAAGCTCTGCTTAAGCTGTTCTCAGGGCTCTCTGCTCTATTCAAGTGAACTCTGAGCCCCAGCATGCTGGACCCATAATAAACCCTTTGCTTTTGCATGAGACAGTCTCTTGGTGGTTTCTTCCCCGGACGCTCGCCCGACCTTTACATATGGAGGTTCCACTGAGATCCAGCAGCGGCAGATGAGAGACCCCAACGGGCTCCTCTCGGGGTATGTAAGGTGCCTCTTTCTAGTTTCAGGTTTCAGGTTAGGGCTTGGCAAATGGCTGTTGATGAAGAGTGTGAGCTCTCTCCGACGGTGGCTGAGAGACATGTCATAGAGCCACAGGCCACGTCACTGGGAGACTCCCCAGAGGACTCGGGAAATCGAGGAACAATAGTCTCCTGGCCTCAGTGATATTTTGTTTCAGATTCGGTATTGCCAGCCCATCGGGTTTTGCCGGCTACTCAGTCCTGGTCTCAGTGTTGGACGTCCATTGCCTGTCTTTATTGTATTGTCTTGTCTGTGTCGTGTGTCGTTGCTTTTACTGATTGTTTATCTTTCATTATGGGATAGAGCACTTCAATGCCTCTTTTGCTGACCCTTGATCATTGCACCAAAGTCCGCTTAAGGGCTCAGAATCTTTCTTTTTCAGTTAAACGCTGGACCTGGCAGACTCTCTGTGCCTCAGAATGGCCCACCTTTGGATTCAGATGGCCCCTAGAAGGATCTTTCTACTTCCCACTAATTTAAAAAGTCAGAGATATTGACTTTCAGCCAGCGCCACATAGACATCAGGATCAAGAGACATATATCTTAACTTTGCAGGACCTCTGCAATTCTCCTCCTCCATGTGTGAAGCTTTTCCTTGCCCCTGCCCCCGCTCCTACTCTTTCCGTCATGCTCTCTCAAACCTTCTGCTTCTCCTCCTCCTTCAACCTCTGTTCTCCCTGAGTCACAAGATTTTACTCTACTGGACTCTCGTCCTACTACTTATTCCCTGCCCTCGTTCCCCAACCCCCAACACCCTCTAAGTAATTCCCCTGCTGCTGTCTCAGCCTCTCCGCCATTGGAGGAAGCTAAGGGAGCCCAGCGCACTCCAGATAACTCCCCTGCGGAAAACACAGCCCCTCCTTTCCTGGAGGTTGCTGGCCCGGCTAAAGGAATTTGCCAGCGTTGAATGATTGAAATCCCTGGAACTCACGTGATGCTCCCTCTCCATTTCTAAGGAACAATGATTGATGACAACCATGGGGGAAAAATGCAAGCCTACCAATATTTACCTTTCTCCTCTTCAGACCTAAATAACTGGAAAAATAACAATCCCCCTTTTACCGAGGACCCCACCTGGGTCTCAGGTGTGGTTGAGTCATTGATGTTTTCACACCAGCCTACTTGGGATGACTGCCAACAACTCCTAGGGACTCTCTTCATGACAGAGGAACAAAAGAGAATCTTCCTGGATTCTAGAAAAAAATATTCTCGGACCAGATGGGTGACCGACAAAACTTCCCAACATATGCAAAGCTGCCTTTCCCTTGCACCGACCCAACTGGGACCCCAAAACCTGTGAAGGTAATGAGCATCCTTCCTCTTATTGCCGGGCTCTAATAGTGGGTATCTTAGTGGCCGCCAGGCGACCAACTATTTTGGCCAAGGTAAGAGAGATTATTCAAGGGACTGATGAATGTCCCTCCATGTTCCTACAGAGAATTATGGAGGCATATAGGAAATTTAATCCTTTCGATCCTCAGGGAGAGAATCAAAAGGCATCTGTCATTGTGGCCTTTATTGGGCAAGCTGTTCTGGATATTAAAAGACAGTTACAATGCTTAGATGGATTACAAGATATGACTTTGAGAGGTTTAGTCAGAGAAGCCAAGAAGGTATACTATAAGAGAGAAACTGAGGAAGACTAGGGAGCAAAGGGAGGATAAAAGAAACAAAAGACAGACTAAGGCATTGACTAAGATCCTGGTCACAACAACAAATAGACCAGAAATTAAGAAACATGGAGACAGGAAGGGACACCGGGGCCCACACAAGAGGCCACCCCTGGCCTCAATTCAATGTGCCTACTCTAAAAAAAAGGACACTGGGCTAAAGAGTGCCCTAGAAAGAGACAGCCAGGCCAGCTGGACATTCTGACTCTGTAGGATTACTAAGAAAGTCGGGGCTCAGATCCTCTCCCCGAGCTCAGGGTAACTTTTGAAGTGGAGGGGACCCCAGTATACTTTGAAGTGGATACAGGGACAAGATATTCTGCCTTTAAGGCCCCATTGGAACCTCTATCAAATAAAAGGTCTCTAATTCAAGGGGCTAATGGCAGTAAATATCGGGCTTGGACAACTAAGAGGACCATGGACCAGGGGAAAGGAAAAATCCATCACTCATTCCTAGTAATCCCAGAATGCACGGCCCCATTGATTGGCAGAGATCTGCTCACAAAGCTCTGGGCCAAAATAACTTTTTACCCTGAAGGCCCCCAAGTGGAATTTCTAAATCCTTCAGTAAAAACTCCTATAATCACGGCTCTAACTATGTCAGTAGAAAATGTACATCAAATCACTCACCTTGGTTCAAAGAAACTGCATTCATTTCTGAAGGATCAAGAACAGAGTTTTCCATTAACCAACTCACAGTGAAAGGAAAAAACTGAATGGATTACAAAAGCCAGTTGGGTCCATCAATTGGTTAATTCTTACCCTTCCAAGCTCCCTGCAGGAGAACACCTACGAGGAACCAGACCAGGACAATTCTGGGAAGTGGACTTTACTGAAATTAAGCCAGCAAGGAATGGACTTAAATATCTCCTAGTCTTTGTAGATACATTTTCAGGATGGATTGAAGCCTCCCCCCCCCCCAAAAAAAAAAGAAAAGAAATAAAAAATGAAACAGCGCAAATGGTGGTCAAGAAGATCCTGGAAGATATTTTTCCAAGGTACGGCCTGCCTAAAGTAATAGGGTCTGATAATGGACCGGCGTTCCTGGCCCAGGTAACTCAGAGGTTAGCAAGGACCCTGGGGATTAATTGGAAGTTACATTGTGTTTACAGACCCCCGAGTTCAGGACAGGTAGAAAGAATGAATAGAACCATTAAAGAGACCATAACGAAATTAAACTTAGAGACTGGCATAAAAGATTGGACTATGCTCCTGCTTTATGTACTGTTTCATGCAAGAAATACTCAATCTATTTCTTTGTGTAACCTCACACCCTGTGAAATTCTCTATGGTGTCCCTCCTCCAGTAAGGGACCTACCCCAACTCTAAGACCTAACGATTCCTTCCACACCCCCTTGCTTAACAGACTTAAAGCTCTTGAAAGAACTCAGGGATACCTGTGAAAACAGATGGCCACTGCCTGCCAACCTGGGGATGAGGGGACTCTACAGCGATATCAAGTAGAGACTTCGTCTATGTAAGACGACATCTGGTGTCATCCCTGGAACTCCGCTGAAAAGTTCCATACCAGGTGCTACTTATAACACCTACAGGGTAAAGGTAGTCAAAATCACTTCCTGGATCCCTACCTCTCATCTCAAGCCTGTGCCCTGTCCAGACTCTGGCTGGAAACTGGAAAAGACTGGAAACCCTTTAAAATTGTGGATTCGCTGTGTGGATAAGGCTATAGACTCTCCCCTTGACCACCAGTAGTCCTAACCCTCATAAGCCTGTTCAGCAGCGATGGCTGATCACAAATCCTACTGGAATGGAAGTATGGTCTATCTTGCATACAGCCCGCTTAGGGACCTGGTGGCCATCTCTCCAGCCAGACATTTGTCAGCTGCGTATAGGTCTTCCCGATTGGGATATCCCTAATGAAGAGGATCCCACTAAAATTCCCTTATATTCCTTCCATAACATAGATAATGGAAACAAACATTATTGATGTAGGGACACGCGAGCCAGATGCTGGTTGGCTTGCCTAGATTACTATGTTTGCCCAGTGTACTATCAAAGCCACAAACAGTCAAGGCTGTGTGCGGGGAACGCCGACATCTTCTGTAAGTCATGGGGATGTGAGCATACAGGGACTGCCACATGGAACCCAAACTACTCATGAAATTCTCTACACAGCATTGGCCATATTACCAATTAGACAACCAAAACCGATGGCCCCCAGAGGGGTCTCTAGATCCTCAAATTCTGTGTGACCTTTTTAACTTCTGCAAGTGCTCAAAAGGGTGAAAGGAGATTCCTCTATGTGGAGGCCTTTTCTCTCCTTTGCTCACATTGTGAACTATGCTTCTCCAATACATGCTCACCCTCAGCCTTCTGCTCTAGACTCTCTGTTGTCACTCCCACCTCATCAACTTGATTTCTCCCCTCCAATTACTATATTAAAAACCCAAACCTCCACCGTTTCTCAGACCATTGCCCCCTTGCTGAGGTAGCAGGTACTGAGGTAACCCTCCACTCACTCACTCCTCTCTTCTCCTGTCAGTGCCCACACTGGGTCCCACCAGGTCCTCTTACCAGCTAACCCAAAGCTCAAACCAGCTGAGAAGAGCCCTCAGACCCCTATCCAAGATGTAATGAAAATGGCCTTTAAAGTTGCTTTGCCATCACTGAAAACAGGTTACTAAGAATTTAAAGTCCCTTACAGGCTTTTTGGGATACTCACTCCCATCTCCCGCTCTGTTCTACCCGTTCTACTACTCATGTTTTGTTGCTAGGAAGATCTCAAAACCCTTTTCCATTATTTTTTTACATCTCTCCTTCCTCATTCTCAGATCCAAAGAGCTGCTCTCAGCCCTGCATTCCCCGTCTTCCCCCTCTGTACCAGGCCCACAGGAAAGTCTTAACTGACCTTATCCAGAAGTTTTCACCATGGCTAACTTTAGGACTTTCAGCGAAAGAGTCCCTATAAAAGAGTTCAGTGTAGATAAACTTCCTCTTTTTGTGTTGCCCTGGTCTACCTGGCAACTGGCTGAAAAAAAATCAGCACTCCTGAGCTAGACACACCCTTACTAGTTTTTCACAACATATGTGATCAAGGCCTCTGTCCTTGAGCTGGGGCTTCATAGAGATGGCTACACTTGTAAGATGGATAAGTTGCAAACTGGGCTCCGTGGAAACAGCTGGCAGAGGGAAAAAAGCGGAAAAAAAAGCTCTCCCCCACCCAGGTTTCCTTGAAAATTTAACTTGCCCAGAACTGAGGAAAAATCAGAAACAAAAACTGCTCTTTGTGAACTTCTGCAGACTGTGAACTTCAGAGCCCTTTCCCTTACATGTTGGGTACAAAATTCTGAAACTACCTAAACTTGGGTTTCAGGGGATTAATTGATTACAACAGAAGCAATGCCCTCTGAATCTGGTTGCAACCAAATATGACTGTTTCCTTGTCTTTGGTGCTATCTTACGTGCCTTGCCTTTTCCGTCCCTACAACAATATAATTCTATATACTTAAACGTTGTTTATGTTTTTATGAAATGGTCAACAGAAGTGATTAATTGTGTAATGGTGCAGATGTTTCCCAGAGTGCTCTATTATGACGCAGGTTCATTTGAAGATCAAATAGAGGGGCATACAACCCGGTTCAGGTGGGAACATATATCTCTCACCTTAGCCATTCTATTATGAATAGGAGTTGCTGCCCGGGTTCGCACAGGAACCACTGCCCTGGTCCATGGGACACAACAAATGACCCAATTAGAAGCAGCAATAGATCAAAACTTAAAGATATTAAAAAATTCCATCACAGCTTTGCAGGAATCTTTTACCTCTCTCTTTGAAGTTTGCTGGGAGCCATCAGCCAAGTAGGTATGACAAATTCCTTGCCAGCTTACTCCCATGCTGTCTAGTGGAAGGACTTCTGAAAGGTGACCTTGCTCAAGGACCAGGGCAGGATCCGTGTTTAGGGTGTTCCCCCTTTAGAATAGGGCGGTTTAGCATAATAGGAGATTAGGGTGTTCCCCCTTTAGAATAGGGCAGTTTAGCATAATAGGAGATTAGGGTGTTCCCCCTTTAGAATAGGGCATATCCTGATGCTGAGTTCCTCTTGAGTGCTTAGGGTCAGACAGTATATTTTGGGAGACAGAAGCCCATGTGGAGTGGATTTGGGAGAGAGTGGATTTGGGCAGAGAACGTGGATTCCCCCAGAGCGTGTTTGTAGACGGCCGGTGTGAGTTCGGGAATAAAGAATTGCTGTTTGAATCTACAAGCTGTGTGGAGACTCGTGATTTGTGCCCAGCCAAAGACTGCGGCAGAAGTTGTTTTACAGAAAAGTCGAGGGTTGGACCTCCATTTCATGAGAGAAGGGAGCCTTTGTGCTGCATTGAGGAAAGAATGTTTTTTTTTTTTTTTTTTTTTTTTTTTTTTTTTTTTTTTTTATGTAGACCATACTGGAGTTGTAACAAACTCTATGAGTAAATTGAAAAGATGCCTTGAAGAGCATCAAAGAGAGATAGAGACCCAAAATTGGTGGTTTGAGTCTTGGTTTACAGTCCCCCTGGTTAACTACATTTTAATCAACCCTGGCCGGTCCAATAATAATCCTCATTTTATTGCTTACTATAAAACCCTGTTTCTCAACCATGTAATTTCTTTTCTCCAAGCTCAAATTGGACAAGTTAAACTTATGTTAATACCCCACTAGCATACATAAAATGTGACACCCCCCAACAATCACTTTTATGATTAAAAGTAGCCAGAATAAGAAGTGGGGAATGAAATGTTAATAAAATATGTACTTGTCACTTCCTGTTTTTCTGTATGCTTAACAAAACACTGTTGAAATGTTGAGAAATGTTTCCTAATCTTGTTCCCAGAATGTGCTGTCCCCAACTGCCAAACTGCAGAATGTACTCCCTCACGCGTTTACACACAAACCGCTTACTCGCCCTGACCCATCAATAAACTTCCCTCCCTGCCCTCTCCAAGAAAATTATATATGCTCTGCTTAAGATGTTCTCAGGGCTCTCTGCTCTATTCAAGTGAGCTCTGAGCCCCAGCATGCTGGACCCCAAATAAACCCTTTCTGTTGCATGAGATAGTCTCTTGGTGGTCTCATCCTCTGACACTCGCCCTACATTTACTTGGATGATTGAATGTAGATGAGAACATCCATTCAAAAGTGATAGTCGGTAAAATTAGGAAGATAGTCAGTAGGTTTAGGAAGAAGAGTTAGTATAAAATTTGGAACAAAAGTTCTTTAGCAATAGGGTTTCGGTTACAGAGTGAATGAAAATGTCAACACAAGTGAAGAGTCAGTCACAATGATGAATTGGAGAAAATATGTTGGAAAGTAGATATCAATACAGACATTACAAAATCAGGCAAAGTATAAAGTCAGTGGTAGGATTAGACATTTTCAACAGGGTTGAGTTTGAATATATAATCTTAGGAAGAAAAGAATATGTAGTCATCAATAGGATTGATATTTGAAAGCATTAGGCAAATTGGAAATTGATGATTTTAGTAATCCATGTTCACTTTCCATTTAGGCTTTGGTACAAATATAAGTTTGACCTTTGAATTTTGTGTCCAAAATATTACTGTGATAAAATGTATATATAGATCGGGTGACATAAGAATTTCTTCCACCATTTTTGGGAGCAATATTTTGAAGACTTATAAATTAGTATTTGGGGTACAAACAGGTTTACCCTGTGTCTATGAATATAGAGATAATGCATGAATAGACCAACTGTGAATAAGTAATATAACTGGTTCCACTTTAAATGGTGGATTGAATTGATATCTGAAAATATGAAAAATCTTATATTGATATACAATCATTCATTTCAACAAGTTATACATCAATGTTAATATTAGGGTTATGGTTTATCATGAAGGGTGTGTGAGTTTTGCTTCAATGTGATTATGAAAATCGAAAATAATGTGTTTGGAAAAAAGAATCTTGAGAAGACCAGTTAAGAAATATGGAAGAATACATGTGTTCTAAAGTAGGAAGTGATTGAAAGTGAAAAAATGCCTATAATTTTGTCATCTTTTTGATGAAATATATATCCTATGATGTGCATAAACTGAAGAAGTAGTAATGTACCAGTGTTGAATTAAAATGAACATCAAAATACACATCATGTTCCATATGAATCTTCTTGCATTGAGGTTAAACTGGGTCAGTTACTCTAGATATATTAGGATTTGTATGCAACATTCACTGAAGTTAGTTTTCAGTACAAAAAACAAAAAAGTATTTCAGGTGGATGAATATTTCTGAGAATAATATTTAGAAAAGATCATCATAAATCCACATACATGAATATGAATGAATTAAGGGAGTGTATATTAAGATACAAATATTTCATATTTTGAAAAATCTGGAGAATGTGTGTATGTATATATATACATATATATATACATACACACAAACACATTAAAAACTCGCAATATATATGCTATTCGAAATTCATCATGAAATATATATCATTCACAGATCTAAAATATTCATTTTACTGAACATGGATTTATGTATAATGTTGTAAAACTAGGAAGCTCATCCATTGGTTATATTTTCAGTTCCAACGGTGTTTAGGAGGAGTGATCTTCTCTCACAATTTGTATCTGCCAAGTCGTTCACCTCACAAGAATGTAGGTGTGGTACCAGGTAGGATTCTATATGTGTTTATTGCTGTTGCATTGGGAGTTTAGTAATTGCTTCATGGAATCCAAGGAGTTCAACTGGGACACAGTGCTGGAGCGAGTTCTGTCAGGCGTGGTGGGTCAGGGTATGCGGGAGAATGCACCAACCAGGCTTCTATCCCACATAGCTTGCCCCCTTAAACATAGCAACCTGATTCTAAACATTGCCCTGAAACCTCACCATATAACAAGATGCCTTTGCATAGGAGGGTCTGCTGACTACACCATGTCAGTCACAAGCCATTTGGAAGCCAATGGCAGATCCAAATGGCCCCACCACAGATGTTTTTCATACACTTGCCAACCACTACTCTAGGACAACTACTCAGCAGGCTCCAACTTATTTTCATGAAACCCAATCAATCAAGGCACTGTCTGGTACACTCATGATCAGCAACAGAATATCCAATGGTTCTCCAGTGCCACCTGGTCATGGGAAATTGAAAATTTTCATGGTATTTATCTAGCCATTTTTCAAGGATGAAGTTGGATGCACTGTGGGTTTCAATTCATTCAGGAACCATTAAATGTTGAGGAAGCTCATTTCAATGAAAGTTCTGGAGAATTCTCACAGGCAAGGCTTCCCAAAGAGTGGCCAAAAGGTCACATGAAGCCAGGGCCATTGAGGTCTAAAATGTGATGTCATTGTCTGTTTTGACTCTCAACAATGGCTTCCAAGTCTTTCAGAATAAAATCATGTGATATCCTGGTTGAGATCAGAGTGCCCTCTGAAAAGCTACCCTGGGCCTTGATCTCAGTTTCCAAAGATGACTCTCATGCGTGGCTTCCTCAAATCCCAACACAATTCATGGCAATACTTCTCTGAGGTGAGTTCCAGAACTCAATCTCTAAGGGGAATCACACCAGAGTTCAAGCCCAGGTGGACCCAGTCATCTCTTCCAACTGCCACACAAATGACCACAATAAAACCGATATTCTCCCACATGGCCCTCATCTTCTTCCATATTGACACTCATCATAACGTCTGGCTGGAGGTGTCCATGAGGGACGCAGCCCAAGACAGTGTCCAAAATAAGCTCCATTGCTCCTCATTTGCCTAAATTCGGGGTGGCCTGGACACCCTTCCTTTGTACCAGGAGTGATCAAAAAGGCCTGCCCGTAATACTGCACCACTTTTCCCATTTGAGGCCTATTGAGTGTCGGTTAAAGATACTTTATGTGAATTGGAGTGATGAGAAAACCTAAGCACCTACGGGATAGCCTCTGAAGGGCTTTGATGAACTCATCTGACCCAAATGATCCCTATTCTCACTTGATGGAATTCAGGAACCTTATAGAGGAAGGCAAGAGACTTCATCCACAATGACAGCTCTTTTTGGCATTTTTGATTTGGATGCACACATGGGATCTTTCTTTAGATCCATCAGGTGCTGAGAATCTAAGTCAAAGAATCACACTGGGCCAAGAGGCTGATTCAGACACAACTCTTTCCAAATCAATTAACGAAAGAGCCAAAGGTGAAGCCTATTTATTTCCATTTGAAAACTATTTTGTTCAGGATTCACAAAGGGGTGGCGTGAGACAAAGACCTCCTGACTCTCAGGGCAACAGAACAATAGGTAAGCAAATGGCCCAAAGCAGGGTTTCTCCACTGAGACTTTCCTGGTCAACTGATATCTGAGTTTTCTCAGATGCTCGTCATTTCCTTCAGCTATCCAGAACATTGCCTTGTCACAGAGCTTGGAGGTTGTACATAACTTAGACACAAAACCATGAGCCTATTCTGGAGAGTGTCCAGAATTCTGGAAGAAAGCAGCAAATTAGGAAGGTAGCAGGTATTGCCCATTAATAAGGCAATCCACAGTCCATTCATAAAATGGGCAGGATGAATGCTGGGAAGCTTTCTACTAGACAGGACATATCCATTGATGCATTCTCTTTTCTAATGTCTACAACCTCGGACACAGTGTGATACACAGACCCAGAAACACTTGCCTTGTAAAACGACTTACTAAAAACAGTTCACTCCAAACCAAACAAACTGACTTTCCTTCCTATTCTCAGAACATGAGACAAAACCACAAACCCACAGCCACACTGACAATGACACCTTCTTCCCCCAAATAGGTATGAGACTATCCGGAGTATCCTCCAACTGGTGGGCCATACTATGTTCCCGCAAAATGTCCTGTTCTGTCTCAGATCTGGTCTCCTTGGCCAACTCTGTGAAGTTGTCAAGAACCAGGAGTGAGCCGCTACCTGCTTTTCCAGGAAAAGCCCATCTTCCGAGGTTTCCAGGCATTTGGCCTCCTCACCTTAGGAGGAACCAAGAAAGACTGATTCTGTCCTTGGTAAATCCAAACAAGTGAGACCACTGGGACTGGGACTGGGACTGGATCTGGGTGCCTGGCGTCCTGGATCCCATGTTCAGAGAGTTCCATCAATAAGGAAGTGAGTTGAGGTCACTTTTTTCAGGAACTGAATGAGATCACTGCCTCGGCAACCACTTTGTCCTAAGAGTTTCTTTCAACGGTCCCATGAGATGGAGGCTGCCCCTACTTCCTGTGACACTTTCACAAATTAGAATGGTATATCAACCATAGGGAACCAGGAACAGCTCTCCACACAGTCTTGGTTTGGTCCATATTCTCTACATTAAGATGAGAGAGGCTGATTCAGAAACATCCCTTCATCCTGACCAGGTTGTTTGCGATGGAAGATGACTTTTGCTCTCTCAGGTCTTTCATACCTGCCTACATCTTCTCCAGGGATCATTTCTGCATGGCGCTTTGAGGTTCTCAGCAGATGGAAGATCCACTACATTCCTGTATTGTAAGATCAACACTGTCCCTGCTCTTCTGTAAACATGTTATTAACACAAACAGTGTATGGTTAGTGTTAATAACATGTTCCATTTGGGTTAGGAATTATTCTGCTGCATGAATAATGGTATTGGAAACTTGTGATTATTTTAAGAATATAGAGATGAAATATATGTATGAAAAAAGAAATCTAAGTAAGATTTGAAGCCCAGAAGGGCATTGGGCCCTTGATTGTGATACTTAGCGTTGAATTACATTCTGCACCGATGTCTCAGATAAATCAATACACAATAGCATAAGACCTTGTTACTTGAATGATTGAATGTAGAAGAGAACATCCAGTCAAAAAGGGATACTCGGTAGGATTAAGAAGATAGTTAGTATGTTTAGGAAGAAGAGTGAGTATAGGATTTGGAACAAAAGTTCTTTAGCAATAGGTTATTTATTAGAGTGTGAAAGTAAATGTCAGCACATGTGAAGAGTCAGTCACAATGATGAACTGGGGAATATATGTAGGAAAGCAGATAGCAATAGAGACATTATGAAATCAGGCAAATTATAAAGTGAGGGATAGGATTAGACATTTTCCATTGGGTTGAGTTTGAATATATAATTTTAAGAAGAAACACATGTGTAGTCACCAATAGGATTGACATTTGAGAGCATTAGGGAACCTGGACATGGATGTTTTTAGTAATCCATGTTTTCTTTCCATTTGGGCTTTTATATAATCATAAGTGTGACCTTTGCATTTTGTGTCCAGAATATTTTTGTGATTAAATGTATATGAAGATCAGGTGACATGAGTCCACTTCCACCATTTCAGGGAGCAATATTTTGAAGACATATAAATTAGTATTGGGGGTACAAAGAGGTGTACACTGTGTCTATGAATATAGAGATAATGCATGAATAGACCATAGTGTGAATAAATAATATAACTGGTTCCACTTTAAATAATGGATAGAATTGATATCTGAAAAGATATAAGAAATCTTATATTGATATACAATCATTCATTCAAACCAGTTATACATCTAATGGTAACATCAGAGTGATTATTAATATGAATGGTATGTGAGTTTTGCTTCCAAAGTGATTATGGAAATCAAAATTAATGTGTTTGGTATGAAATCTCATGAAAAGACCAGTCAAGAAACTTAGAGGAATACATGTGTTCTGAAGCAGGACGTGATTAAAAGTGAAACAAATGCCTATAAATTTTTGAACTTGTGGATGAAATCATATATCCTATGATGTCCATAAACTGAAAAAAATAATAATGTACCAATATTGAATAAAAATGAACTTCAAAATACACATCATGTCCCGTAGGATTCTACTTGCATTGATGTTTAACTGATTCAGTTACTGTAAAAATATTAGGATTTGTAAGCTCCATTCACTGAAGTTAGTTTTCAGTACTAGGAAATAATTATGTATTTCAGGCAGATGAATATTTCTGAGAATTATCTTGTGAAAAGTTGATTATAAACCACATATAGAAACATGAGTGAATTTAGGGAGTGTATAATAAGAAACATATATTTCACATTTTGAAAAATCTGGACAGTATATATATATATATATATATATATATATATATATATATATATATATATATAGACAGACACACACAGACATTATAATGTAGCAATCTATATGCTAATCGAAATTCACCGTGTAATACATATCATCCACATATCCAAAAATATTCATTTTACTGAACATCGATTTATATATAATGTTGTTCATCTAGGAAATTGACCAATAGGTTTAATTTTCAGTTCCATCATGATTTAGGGGGATTGATATCTTATCAAAATATGTATCTTTCAAAATCAGTGAGCTTACAAAAATGTACTTGTGATACCAGGTAGGATTCTAAATATGCATAAAAAATACATGTGATGAATAGGCTACAGAGAATGGGAGACAGAAATTTACATATGTGTTAACTTTAAAAACTCATTGAGAACTATTACAATGAAAAGTTGACTAGATTTATAACACATACCCTTGATAAAGCAGAAGGGAAGTCCAAGTATACACCATGCCTCCTATGAACGGCCTGTATTTCTATTCTGTTAGGTTTCTTGTTCTCCATCATATTAGGATTAGTAGTCAGAGTCTAGTAGGTTATGGGTTAATGTCAGGGATTCAGTATTTCAAATGGAAAATATGAAAATGAATCTAATGTGTATGCAAATATGTGCTACACAAAAATCATCCCACTCTCATCCAGAACAATGCCTTGACATAACCTTCGCCCCAATTAAGACACAATTAGTGTAGAAGAGTTAGAAAATCTGTGAATACATATGTGGAAATGAAAATGCTCAGGAGTTCACAGCCTTGGAGGCGGTAGAGGAATTTCCAAAAGTATGGGATAGGGTAAATACTCCACAAATATGGAGTTCTGCTGGCCTAATGACTCTTTGAGAAACTGCCTTTGAGGTTGGGCCCTTGTAATATATTTTGTTGTCAAGAGCTTCAGCTTCCTTTGTAGTGAGACAATCAAAGCTGGATCTGCATATATGTGACCTGAAGGACATGGTATCTTCTTTTCTAGTGAACATGAGGCAGCAGTTCTAAATTTCCTCATTGTAGGTAAACTGTGGCCACTGGGAGCTAAGTGTCTCCTCGTGTGGACTGAGAAGCCATTTGGTCATCCTCCACTTTTCCTGGTGATTCTTACTGCTGCACTGGGAGTTTGGTATTGGCATCAGTAAATACCATGAGTTCAACGGGGACACAGTGCTGGAGGGAGTACTCTCACGTGTGGTGGGTCAGGGTGTGCAGGAGAATGCCCCAACCAGGCTTCTATTCAACAAAGCTTGCCTCCTTGTCTGCAGCAACCCAATTCTGAACATTGCCCTAAAACCTCTCAATGTAACAAGATGCCTTAACATATAAGGGTCTGCTGGCTGCACCATGTCAGTCACAAGGCATTTGGAAGCCAATTGCAGATCCATGTGGCCCCATCACAGATGTTTTATCATACACCTGCAAACCACTGCTCTAGGCCCACTACTAAGCAGGTTCCAACGTACTGGCACCTTTGTTCTACACCATTTTCATGAAACCCAGTAAATCAAGGCACTGTCTGGTACACTCATGATCAGCAACAGAACATCCAAAGATTCTCCAGTGCCACCTGCTCTTGGGAATTTCAAATATTCCATGGTATTTATCTAGCCATTTTTCAAGGATGAAGTTGGTGTCACTGTGGGTTTCAATTCATTCAGGAACCATTAAATGGTGAGGAAGCTCATTTCAATGAAAGCTCAGGAGAACTCTCACAGGCAAGTCTTCCCAAAGAGTGGCCAAAAGGTCAAATGAAGCCTGGCCCATTGAGGTCTACAATGTGAGTTCCATGTGTGATTTGACTCTCAAGTATGGCTGCCAAGTTTTTCAGAATAAAATCATGTGATATCCTAGCTGAGATTCCCAGTGCTCTGTGGAAAGCCATCCTGGGCCTAAATCTCAGTCTCCAAGGGCAATTCTCATGCGTGACCTTCTAATATCCCAACAGAATTCATGGTAATACTTCTCTGAGTTCAGTTCCAAAACTCAGTCTCTAAGGGGAATCACACCATAGTTCAAGCCCAGGTTGACCCAGGAATCTCTTCCTACTGCCACACAACTGACCACAATTAATACCAAAACACTCCCACATGGCCCTCATCTTCTTTTATATAGACACTCATCTTAACCCCTGGGTTGAGGTTTCCATGAGGGGTGCATACCAAGACAGTGCCCAAAATAATCTCCCTTGCCTCTAATTTGCCTAAAGTCAGGGTGGCCTGGAAACCCTTCCTGTTAACCAGGAATGATCAAATAGGCCTGCCATTAATACTGATCTACTTCTCCAAATAATCACACTGGGAAAATATGCTGATTAAGACACATCTCTTTACAAAGCAATAAAACAAAGAGCCACAGGTGATGCCTATTCATTTCCATTTGAAAACTCTTTTCTTCAGGATTCACAAAGGGGTGGCCTAAGGCAAAGACCTTCTAGATATTCACAGCACCAGAACCATAGGTAAGCAAAATTCCCAAAGCAGGGTTTCTCCACATAGTCTTTACTGTTCACACTGATATCTGAGTTTCCTGAGATGCTCCCATTTCCTTCAGCTCTCCAGTACATGGCCATGTCACAGAGCTTGGACGTGGTACATACCTTGGACAGAAAACCATGAGGCTATTCCGGAGAGTGGCCAGAATTCAGGAATAAAACAGGAAATTAGGAAGTTAGTCATTGCTACCCATCCATAAGGAAAGCTGCAGTCCAATCATGAATCGGGCAGTATGAATTTTGGGAAGCATTGTACTAGACAGGACACAATCATTGATGCATTATGTTTTCTAATGTCTACAACTACAAACACAGTGGGATACATAGACATAGAAACACTTGCCTTGTCAAACGACTTACTAGAAACAGTCCACTTCAAATCAAACAAACTGCCTTTCCTACCAATTCTCAGAACATGAGACAAAACAACAAACTCACACCCACAACAACATAGGACTTTCTTCCCCCAAGTAGGTCTTTGACTCTCGGAATTTCCTCTGACTGTTGTACCATACTATGTTCCCCCAAAATGCCCTGTACTGTCTCAGAGCTGGAATTTTTGGCCAACTCTTTGAAGTTGTCAGGAGCCAGCTTTGAGCCACTACCTTCTTTCTCAGGAAAGGCCACTCTCCAAAGCTCTCCTGGCATTTGGCCATTCTCAAATCAGTAGGTACCAAGAAAGACTGATTCTGTCCTTGGTAAAACCAAACAAGTGAGCCCACTGGGACTGGGTCTGGGACTGGTTCTGTGTGCCTGGCTTCCGGGATTCCAAGTTCAGAGTGTTTCAAGACCAAGGAAGTGAGATAGGTCACTTCCGTTCGGAACTGAATGAGGTCACTGGTTTGGCAACCACTTTGTCCTAACAGTTCCTTCAAAGGGTCCCATGAGATGGAGGCTGCCCCTACTTTCTGTGACACTTTCACAACTTAGAATGGTATATCAACCATAGGCACCCAGGAACAGCTCTCACACAGAACTGGTTTGGTCCATCTTCTCTACATTAAGAAGAGAGAGCCTGATTCACACACATCCCTTCATCCTAACCAGGTTGTTTGCCTTACAAGATGACTTTTGCCCTCTCAGGTCCTTTATAGCTGCCTTCATCTTCCCCAGGGATAATTTCTGCATGGACCTTTGAGGTTCTCAGCGGGTGGAAGATCCCCTATATTCCTCTATATTAGGACCAACTCTGTCCCTGTTCTTCTATAAAGTTAGATTGAGGGAACAATGTATGATTAGGGTTAATAACATGTTCGATTTGAGTTAGGAATCATTCTGCTGGATGAATAATGGTATTGGGAACCTGAGATATTTATAAGAATATAGATGTGAAATATAAGTATGAAAACAGAAATCTAGGTAAGATTTTAATCCCAGAAGGGCATTGGGTCCTTGATTGGAATACATAGCATTGAATTTCGTTCGCACAGATGTCTCAGATAAATCAATATACAATGCCATATCACCTTGTACCCTGGATGATTGAATGTAGAAGAGTTCATCCAGTCAAAAAGGGATAGTTGTTAGGATTAGGAAGATAGTCGGTCTGTTTCGGAAGAAGAGTGAGTATAGGATTTGGACCAAAAGTTCAATAGCCCTAGGTTTTCGGTTAGAGAGTGAATGTAAATTTCAGCACATGTGGAGAATCAGTCACAATGATGAACTGGGAAAATTATGTAGGAAATCAGATATCAATACACACATTATGAAACCAGGCAAAGTATAAAGTGAATGATAGGATTAGACATTATCAATAAGGTTGAGTTTCAATATATAATCTTAGGAAGAAACAAATATGTAGTCACCAATATGATTGACATTGGAGAGCATTAGGCAACCTGGACATGGATGTTTTTAGTAATCCAGGATCACTTTCCATCTAGGATTTGCTACAATCAGAAGTGTGACCTTTGCATTTTGTGATCAGAATATTACTGTGATAAAATGTATATGTAGATCAGGTGACATGAGTATTTCTTCTAACATTTCTTGGAGCAATATTTTGAAGAGATATAACTTAGTATTGGGGGTACACAGAGTTGTACCCTGTGTCTATGAATGTAGAAGAAATGCATGAATTGACAATACTGTGAATAAATAATATACTGTTTCCACTTTAAATCATGGATTGAATTGATATCTGAAAATACGTAAGAAATCTTATATTGATATACAATCATTCATTCCAACGAGTTATACATCTAATGGTAATATTAGGGTTATGTTTTATCATGAAGGGTGTGTGAGTTTAGCTTCAAAAGTTATTATGGAAATGGAAAATAATGTGTTTGGAAAGAAATCTCATAAAAAGATGAGTCAAGAAATATAGAGGAATTCATATGTTCTGAAGCAGGATTTGATGGTAAGTATAAAAAAAGCCTATAAATTTCCTAATTTGTGGATGAAATATATATCCTATGATGTGCAAAAACTGAAAAAATAGTAATGCACCAGTGTTGAATGAAAATGAACGTCAAAATACACATCATATCCCATAGGAATCTACTTGCATTGATGCTAAACTTTGTCAGTTACTGTAGAAATATTATGATTTGTATGCACTATTCACTGAAGTTAGTTTTCAGTAGTAGGAAACAAATACGTATTTCAAGTGGATGAATTTTTATGAGAATAATCTTGTGAAATGTTGACTATAAATTTACATATATGAACACAAATGAATTTAGGGAGTGTATAATAAGAAACATATATTTCATATTTTGAAAAATCTTGAGAGTGTATATATATATAGATATGTGTGTGTGCATTTATGTATATATATATATATATATATATATATATACACACACACACACACACACACACACACACACACACAGACACTAAAATGTATCAATATGCATGCCAATCGAAATTCACTATGAAACATATATCATCCACAGATCCAAAAATAATCATTTTACTGAACATGGATTTATGTATAATATTGTTCAACTAGGAAGTTCACTCATAGGTTGAATTTTAAGTTCCAACAGCGTTTAGGAGGAGTGATCTTTTCCCATGATTTGTATCTCCCAAGACAGCCAAACTCACAAGGATGTACGTGTGATACCAGTTATGTTTCTATATTTACATATAAAAATACATGTGCTGAACAGGCTACAGAGAAAGGGAGACAGGAATTCACATATTTGTTAAATTTAAAAACACATGGAGATCTATTTCAATTAAAAATTGACTAGATTTATAACACCTACACTTTATCATGCAAAAGGAAAGTCCAACTATACACCATGCCTTCTCTGAACTGCTTTCATTTCCATTCTGTTTGGTTATTTTTGTCCATCATTTTAGGATTAGTAGTCAGAGTCTATTAGGGTATGGGTTAGTATCAGGAATTCAGTAATTCGAATGGAAAATAGGAAAAAGAATCCAATGTGTAGGCAAATATGTGCTACTCAAAAATATTCCCACTCTCATCCAGAACATTGCCTTTACATTACCTTTGCCCCAAATAAGACACGATTAGAGAAGAAGAGTTAGGAAATCTGTGAATACATATCTGAAATGGAAAATATTCAGGAGTTCACAATATTGGATGTGGTAGAGGAGTTTCCAAAAGTAAGGGACAGGGTTAACACTTCACAAACATGGAGCTCATTGGGCCTAAAGACTCTTGAGAAACTGCCTCTGAGGTTGGGCACTTGAAATATATGTTGTTGTCAGGAATTTTAGCATCCTTTCTAGTGAGACCAACAAAGCTGGGTCTGATCTCTGTGACCTGGAGGATATGTTTTTTTTTTTTTTTTTTTTTTTTTTTTTTATTTTCCAATGAACATGAGGAAGCAGTGCTGAATTCTCTCTTTGTAGGTAAACTGTGGCCACTGGGGTCTAAGTGTCTCCCCATGTGGACTGTGAAGCCATTTGATCATCTTCCACTTTTCGAGGTGTTTCTTGCTTCTGCATGGTGAATTTGGTATTTGCTTCAGGAAATACAAGGAGTTCAACAGGTACCAGTTATGGAGGGAGTTCTGTCACGTGTGGTGGGTCAAGGTCTGCAGGAAAATGCACCAACCAGGCTTCTACCCCACATAGCTTGCCCGCTTGTCCATAGCAATCTGATTCTGAACATTGCCCTGAAACCTCTCCATATAACAAGATGCTTTTATATATAAGGGTCTGCTGACATCACCATGTCAGTCTCAAGCCATTTGGAATCCAAGGGCAGATCCACATGGTACCACCACAGATGTTTTATCACATACCTGCACACCACTGCTCTAGGCCCACTACTCAGCAGTCTCCAACTTACAGGGATCTCTTTTCTACACTGTTTTCATGAAACCAAGTAAATCCAAGCACAGTCTGGTACACTCATGATCAGCAACAAGTCATCCAAAGTTTCTC
The DNA here is from genome assembly GCF_048772815.1 of Callospermophilus lateralis. NCBI lineage: Eukaryota > Metazoa > Chordata > Mammalia > Rodentia > Sciuridae > Callospermophilus > Callospermophilus lateralis. Next base: position 781,680 of record NW_027514631.1, read on the forward strand.
CATTGCCACCTGGTCATGGAAATTTCAAAAAATCCATGGTATGTACATAGCTATTTTTCAAAGATGAAGTTGGAGGCACTGTGGGTTTCAATTTATTTAGGAAACATTAAATGGTGAGGAAGCTCATTTCAAAGAAATCTCTGGAGAACTCTCACAGGCAAGGCTTCCCAAAGAGTGGCCAATATTTCAAATGAATCCAGGCCCATTGAGGTCTAAAATGTGAGGTCCATGTGTGTTTTGACTCTCAATTATGGCTGCCAAGACTTTCAGAATAAAATCACGTGAAATCCTGGCTGAGATTCCCAGTGCTCTGTGGAAGCCACCTTGGCCTAGATCTCAGATTTCAGGGAGACTCTCATGTGTTGCCTCCTAAAATCCCAACACAATTCATGGCAATACTTCTCTGAGGACAGTTCCAGAATTCAGTCTCTAAGGGGAATAACACCAGAGTTCAAGCCCAGGTGAACTAAGTCATCTCTTTCAACCGCCACACAAATGACCAGAATTAAAACCAAAACACTCCCACATGGCCCTCAACATCCTCCATATAGACACTTATCATAACCTCTGGCTGGAAATTTCCATGAGGGGTGCAGACAAAGAAAGTATCCAAATAAGTTCCCTTGCCCCTCATTTGCCTAAAGTCAGGGTGGCCTGGACACCCTTCCTGAGAACCAAGAGTGATTAAATAGGCCTGCATTTAATACTGCTCTTCATCTCCAATTTGGGGCCTACTTACTCTCAGGTATAGATTCTTTATGTGATTTGGAGTCATGAGAAAAGCCAAGCACCTCTGGGCTAGTCTCTGCAGGGTTTGAAGAACTCATTTGACCCAAATTATCCCTATTCTCACTTGATGGATTTCAGGAACCTAACAGAGGAAAGCAAAAGACTTAATCTACAATGACTGCTCATTTGGCCATTTTGGTTTTGGATGCACACATGGTATCTTTCTTTAGATCCATCAGGTGCTAAGAATCTAAGCCACAGCCTCACATAGGGTCATGAGGCTGATTCAGACACATCCCTTTCCAAAGCAATCAAGCAAAGAGCCACAGGTGATGCCCATTCATTTGCATTTGACAACTCATTTCTTCAGGCTTCACAAAGGGGTGGTCTGAGGCAAAAAGCTTCCTGAAATTCAGGGCAACAGAACAATAGGTAAGCAAATGGCCCAAAGCAGGATTTCTCCACTGAGACTTTCCTGGTCACACTGATATCTGAGTTTTCTGAGATGCTCGCCATTCCCTTTAGCTATCCAGTACATGGCCATGTCACAGAGCTTGGAGGTGGTATATATATTGGACACATAACCATGAGCCTATTCTGGAGAGTGGAGTGGATTCAGGAACAAAATAGAATCTTAGGAAGATAGTAGGTGTTGCCCATTCATAAGGTAAGCCGCAGTCCATTCATAAATTGGCAGGATGAATGTTGGGAAGATTTCTACTAGACAGGAGACATCCATTGATGCATTCTCTTTTCTAATGTCTAGAACCACGGACACAGTGGGATACACAGACTTAGAAACACTCGCCTTTTCAAAAGACTTATTAGAAACAATTCACTTCAAACCAAAAAACCGCCTTTATTACCTATTCTCACAACATGAGACAAAACCACAAACCAACAGCCACATCCACAAAGACAACTTCTTCCCCCAAGTCAGTCTGTGACTATCCATAGTGTCCTCTGATTGGTGGGCCATACTATGTTACCCCGAAATGGCCTGTCCTGTCTCAGATCTGGTCTCCTTGGTCAACACTGTGAAGTTCTCAGGAGCCAGCGGTGATCCACTAACTGCTTTCTCAGGAAAGGCCACTCTTCAGAGCTTTCCTGGCATTTGGGCATCCTCACCTCCGTAGGTACCAACAAAGACTGACTCTGTCCTTGGTAAATCTGAACAATTGAAACCACTGCGACTGGGACTGGGACTGAGACTGAATTTGGGTGCCTGGCTTCCTGGATCCCAAGTTCAGAGAGTTCCATCACAAAGGATGTTAGGTGAGGTCACTTCCTTTAAGATCTGAATGAGGTCACTGCCTTGGCAACCACTTTGTCCTAACAGTTGCTTCAAAGTGTCCCATAAAATGGAGGCTGCCCCTACATCCTGTGACACTTTCACAAGTTAGAATGGTATATCAACCATAGGCACCCTGGAAGTGCTCTCCACACTGGCCTAGTTTGGTCCTTCTTCTCCATATTAAGAAGAGAGAGGCTGATTCAGACACATCCCTTCATCCTGACCAGGTTGTTTTCAATGGAAGATGACTTTTGCTCTCTCAGTTCGTACATATGTGCCTACAACTTCTCCAGGGATCATTTTTGCGTGGACCTTTGAGTTTCTCAGCAGTTGGAAGAAACCGTAAATTCCTGTATTGTAAGACCAACTCTGTCCCTGCTCTTCTGTAAAGTTAGATTGAGGGAAGAGTGTATGGTTAGGGTTAATAACAGTTTCGATTGGGGTTAGGAATCATTCTGCTGGATGAATAATGGTATGGCGAACCTTCGATATTTTCAAGAATATATAGGTGAAATATAAGCACGAAAACAGAAATAAAGGTAATATTTGAAGCCCAGAAGGGCGTTGGGCCCTTGATTGCAATATTTAGCATTGATTTATTTTCTGCACAGATGTCTCAGATAAATCAATATACAAATGCATAGGACCTTGTACTTTGGATTATTTATTGTCAAAGAGAACTTCCAGTCATAAAGGGATAGTTGGGGGCTGGGGATGTGGCTCAAGTGGTAGCGCACTCGCCTGGCATGCGTGCGGCCCGAGTTCGATCCTCAGCACCATGTACAAACAAAGATGTTGTGTCTGCCAAGTACTAAAAAAAATAAATGTTAAAAAATTCTCTCTCTCTCTCTCCCTCTCTCTCTAACTCTTTCTTTAAGAAAAAAAAAATTAAAAAAAAGAATAGTCGGTAGGATTAGGACGATAGTCGGTAAGTTTAGAACGGAGAGTGAGTATAGGATTTGCACCAAAAGTTCTTTAGCTATGGGGTTTCGGGTATAGAGTGAATGTAAATGTCAGCACATGTGAAGAGTCAGTCACAATGATGAAATGGGGAAAATATGTAGGAAAGCAGATTTCAATAGAGACATTAGGAAATCTGGCAAAGTATATTTGGTAATGAAAATTTAGTAAAATAGGTAAATGTCACTTCCCGTTTTTCTGTATGCTTAACAAAACACTTTTGAAATCTTGAGAACTGTTTGCTAATCTTGTTCCCAGAATGTGCTGTCCCCAACTGCCAACCTGCAGAATGTACTCATTCACCCGGTTGCACGCAAACTGCTCACTCGCCCAGACCAAACAATAAAGTTCCCTCTCTGCCCTCTCCAAGCAAAGTATATAAGCTCTGCTTAAGCTGTTCTCAGGGCTCTCTGCTCTATTCAAGTGAGCTCTGAGCCCCAGCATGCTGGACCCCCAATAAACCCTTTGCTTTTGCATGAGACAGTCTTTTGGTGGTCTCTTCACCCGATGCTCGTCTGACCTTTACATATGGAGGTTCCAGTGAGATCCGGCAGCGGCGAACGAGAGACCCCAACAGGCTCCTCTTGGGGTATGTATGGTGCCTCTTTCTGGTTTCAGGTTTCAGGTTAGGGCTTCGCAAAATGGCTGTCAATGAAGAGTGTGACCTCTCTCCGATGGTGGCTGACATACGTGTCACAGAGCCACAGGCCACATCCCTGGGGGATGCACCAGAGTACTAGGGAAATCGAGGAGCAATAGTCTCCTCAACTCACTGATATTTTGTTTCAGATTCGGTATCGCCAGCCCATCGGGTTTGGCCAGATACTTAGTCCTGGTCTCAGTGTTGGAAGTTCCATTGTCTGTCTTTATTTTCTTGTCTTGTCTGTGTCGTGTGTCATCGCTTTTACTGTTTGTGTATCTTTCATTATGGGACAGAGCACTTCAATGCCTCTGTCCCTGACCCTTGATCACTGGACCAAAGTACCCTTAAGGGCTCAGAATCTTTATTTTTCAGTAAAATTCTGGACCTGGCAGACTCTCTGTGCCTCAGAATGGCCCACCTTTGGATTCGGATGGCCCCTAGAAGGATCTTTCTACTTCCCACTAATTTAAAAAGTCAGAGGATATTGTCTTTCAGCCAGGGCCACATATCCATCCGGATCAACAGCCATATATCTTAACTTGGCAGGACCTCTGCAAATCTCCTCCATGGGTGAAGCATTTCCTTGCCCCTACCCCCGCTCCTACTCCTTCCCCCATGATCTCTCAAACCCTCTGCTTCTCCTCCTCCTCCACCCTCTGTTCTCCCTGAGTCACAAGATTTGACTCTACTGGACTCTCGTCCCCCTCCTTATCTCCTGCCCACGTCCCCCAAAGACCAACACCCTCTAAGTGATTCCCCTGCTGCTGACTCAACCTCTCCACCATTGGAGGAAGATAAGCCAGCGCAGCGCCCTCCAGATAATTTCCCCGCAGCACACACAGCCCCTCCTCCACTGGAGGAAGCTAGCCCAGCTAAAGGTACTCACCAGCAGTGAATGATTGAAAAACCTGGAACTCGAATGATGCTCCCCCTCATTCCTAGGGGCCAATGATTGACAACGGCCTTGGGGGAAAAATGCAAGCCTACCAGTATTAACCTTTCTCCTCTTCAGACCAATATAACTGGAAAAATATATATCCCCCTTTTACCGAGGACCCCACCCGGCTCCTAGGTGTGGTTGAGTCATTGATGTTTTCACACCAGCCTACTTGGGATGACTGTCAACAACACCTAGGGTTGTCTCTTCATGATAGAGAAACAAAAGAGAATCCTCCTGGATGCTGGAGAAAATATCCTCTGACCAGATGGGTGACCGACAAAACTTCCCAACATATTCAACCCGGCTTTCCCTTGAATCGACGAAACTGGGACCCCAACACCTTTGAAGGTAGGGAGCATCTGTCCACTTATCGCTGGTCTCTAATTGTGGGTATCTTAGTGGCCGCTAGGCGACTAACAAATTTTGCCAAGTTAAGAGAGATAATTCAAGGGCCTGATGAATCTCCCTCTATGTTTTTAGAGAGAATTATGGAGGCATATAGGAGATATACTCCTTTCGATCCTCAGGCAGAGGATCAAAACGCATCTGTCAAGATGGCCTTTATGGGCAAGCTGCCCTGGATATTAAAAGAAAGTTACAATGCTTAGATGGATTACAAGATATGACTTTGAGAGATTTAGTCAGAGTAGAGGAGAAGGTATACTATAAGAGAGAAACTGAGGAAGAGTAGGGAGCAAAGGGAGGATAAAAGAAACAAAAGACAGACTAAGGCATTGACTAAGGTCCTGGTCACAACAACAAATAGGCCAGAAATAAGAAACATGGAGACAGGAATGGATATCGGGGCCCATACTAGAGGCCACCCCTGGCCTCAATTTAATGTGCCTACTGTAAAGAAAAAGGACACTGCTTCAAAGAGTGCCATTGAAAGAGACAGCCACTCTAGCCAGCCATTCTGACTCTGGAGGATGACTAAGAACGTTGGGGCTCAGATCCCCTCCAAAAGCTCAGGGTAAATTTTGAAGTGGAGGGGACCCCAGCAAACTTTGAAGTGGATACAGGGGCAATATACTCTGCCCTTAAGGCCCCATTGGTCTCTCTATCAAATAAAAGGTTTCTAATTCAAGGGGCTAATGGCAGAAAATATCGGGCTTGGACAACTAAGAGGACCATGGACCAGGGGAAAGGAAAAATCCATCACTCGTTCTTAGTAATCCCAGAATGCCCGGCCCCATTGATGGGCAGAGATCTGCTCACCAAGCTCCGGGCCAAAATAACTTTTAACCCTGAAGGACCACAAGTGGAATTTCTAAATCCTTCAGTAAAAACTCCTATAGTCACGGCTCTATATATGTCAGTAGAAAATGTACAACAACTCACTCAACTTGGTTCAAAGAAATTGCACTCATTCCTGAAGGATCAAGAACAGAGTTTTTTACTAACCGACTCAAAGCAAAAGGAAATAACTGAATGGGTAACAAAAGCCTGTCAGGTCTGTCATGGATAATGCTTACCATTCCATGCTTCCTTCAAAAAAGCACCTACGAGGAACCAGACCAGGACAATTCTGGGAAGTGGAATTTACTAAAATTAAGCCAGTAATGTTTGAAATTAAATATCGCCTAGTCTTTGTAGATATATTTTGAGGATGGATTGAAGCCTTTTCCAGGAAAAAAGAAAAAAAAAACGAAACAGCGCAAATGGTCGTCAAGAAGATCCTGAAAGATATTTTTACAAGATACGGCCTTCCTTAAGTAATAAGGTCTGATAATGGACTGGCGTTTGTAGACCAGGTAAGTCAGGGGTTAGGCAAAACCCTGGGGATTAATTAAAAGTTACATTGTGCTTATAGACCACCGAGTTCAGGACAGGTAGAAAGAATGAATAGAACCATTAAAGAGACCATAACGAAATTAAGCTTAGCAACCTGCATAATAGATTGTACTATGCTCCTGCCTTATGCACTATTTCATGGAAGAAATACTCCCTCTGTTTCTTCGTGTAACCTCACCCCCTATGAAATTGTCCATGGTGCCCCTCCTTCAGTAAGGGACCTAACCCCAACTCTAAGACCTAACAATTCCTTCCACACCCCATTGCTTGACTGAATTAAAGCTCTTGAAAGAACTCAGGGATACCTGTGAAAACAGATGGCCAATGCCTATCAACCTGGGGACGAGTGGACTCTACATCGATATCAAGTAAGAGACTTCATCTATGTAAGTCGACATCAGGTGTCATCCCTGGAACCCCACTGGAAATGACGATACAAGTTGCTACTTATAACACCTACAGCGGTAAAGGTAGAAAGAATCACTTCCTGGATCCATACCTCTCATCTCAAGCCTGACCCTGTCCAGACTCTGGCTTGAAACAGGAAAAAATTGGTAAAACTTTCAAATTGTGTATTTACCCTGTGTCTAAGGCTATACACTCTCCCCTTGACCACCAGTAGTCCTAAACCTCTTCAACCCGTTCAGCAGCGATGGCTGATCACAAATCCTACTGGTAAAGAAGTATGATCTATCTCGCATACAGCCCACTTAGGGACTTGGTGGACATCTATCCACCCAGACATTTGTCAGCTGGCTATAGGTCTTTCCTATTGGGATATACCTGGTGAAGAAGATCCCACTAAATTTCCATTAAATCCATTCTGCACCATTGATAATGGAAACAATCATTATGGATGTAGGGACACGCAAGCCAGATGCAGGTTGGCTAGCCTAGATTACTATGTTTGCCCGGTGGACTACCAAAGCCACAAACAGTCACGGTTGTGTGGGGGGAATGCCGACTTCTTCTGTAAGTCATAGGGTTGTGATCATACAGGCAGTGCATGGTGGAACCCAAACTCCTCATCAACTTCTGTACACAGCATTGGCCCTATTACCAATTAGATCACCTAAACCGATGGCCCCTAGAGGGGTCTCTAGATCCTCAAATTCTGCCTGACCTTTTTAACTTCTGAAAGTCCTCAAAAGGGTGAAAGGAGATTTCCCTATGTGGAGGCCTTTTCCCTCCTTCGCTCACATCCTGAACTATGCTTCTCCAATAGGTCCTCACACTCAGCCTTCTGCTCCAGACTCTCTGCTGTCACTCTCACCTCAGCAACATGATTTCTCCCCTCCAATTACTAGATCAAAAACCCAAACATCCGCCAGATCTAAGACCATTGCCCCCTTGGTGAGGTAGCAGGTACTAAGGTAACCCTCCACCGAATCACTCCTCTCTTCTCCAGTCAGTGCCCGCACCGGGTCCCACCAGTTCCTCTTACCAGCTAACCCAAAGCTCAAACCAGCTGAGAAGAACCCTCAGACCCCTATCCAAGATTTAGTGAAAATAGCCTTTAAAGTTTCTTTGTCATCACTGAAAACAGATTACTAAAAATTTAAAGTCCCTCACAGGCTTTTAGGGATACTAACTCCCATCTTCCCCTCTGCTCTACCTGTTCTACTGCTCACCTTTTTGTTGCTAGGAAAATCACAAAGCCCTTTCCCAGTATTCTTTCACATCTCTGCTACCTCATTCTCAGATCCACGGAGCTGCTCAAAGCCACGCCTTCCCCATCTCCCCCCTCTGTTCCAGGCCCACAGAAAAACATTAACTGAAATTCTACAGAAGTCTTCAGCATGGCTGACTTTAGGACTTTCAGCAAAAGAGTCCCCATGAAAGACTTCAAAGTAGATAAACTTCCTCTTTTCCTGTTGCCCTGTTGTACTTGGCCACTGGCTAAAAATATCAGCACTCCTAAGTTAGACACCCCCTTACTAGTTTTTCACAAAATATGTGAACAAGGCCTTTGGCATTGAGCTGGGGCTTCACAGAGATGGCTACATTTCTAAGATAAAGAAGTTACCAACTGGGCTCCATGGTAACAGCTGGAAGGGGGAAAAATAAAGGGAAGAAAAAGCTCTCCTTCACCCAGGTGGCCTTGAAAAGTTAACTTGCCCAGAACAGAGGAAAAAAACAGAAAAAATCTGCTTTTTGTGAACTTCTGCAGGCTGTGAACTTCTGCACCCCTTCCCTTATATGTTGGGTACAAAATTCTGAAACTACCTAAACGTGGGTTTCAGGGAATTAATTGATTATAACAGAAGTAATGCCCTCTGAATCCGGTTGCAAATAAAATGGAAAGTTTTCCTGGTTTTGGTAGTATCTTAGGTGCCTTGCCATGTCCGTTTCTACAACAGTATAATTCTATAGACTTAAACATTGTTTATGTTTTCATGAAATTGTCAAGACGATGTGATTAATTTTGTAAAGGTGCAGAGGTTTCCCAGAGTGCTTTATCATAATGCAGGTTCATTTGAAGATCAAATAAGGGGGCATAAAACCCGGTTCCACTGAGAACATATATCCATCACTTTAGCCATCCTATTAGGAATAGGAGTTGCTGCAGGCGTGAGCACAAGAACCACTGCCTTGGTCCATGGGATACAACAAATGACACAATTAGAAGCAGCAATAGACCAAAACTTAAAGATATTAGGAACCTCCATCTTGGCTTTGCAGGAATCTTTAACCTCTCTCTCTGAACTTGTTTTACAGAACAGGCGAGGGTTGAAACTCCTCTTCATGAGAGAAGGGGGCCTTTCTTCTGCATTGATGGAGAATCTTGTGTTTTTGCCGACCATACTGGAGTTTTAAAAAAATCTAGGAGTAAATTTAAAAGATGCCTTGAAGAGTGTCATTGAGAGAGAGAGGCCCAAAAAGGGTGGTTTGAGTCTTGGTTCACACAGTCCCCCTGGTTAACTACGCATTTATCAACCCTGGCCATTTCAATAATAATCCTCATATTATTGCTAACTATAAAACCCTGTTTGCTCAACCGTGTAATTTCTTTTCTCCAAGCTCAAATTAGACGAGTTAAACTTATGGTAATACCCCACTAGCAAACATAGAATGTGACACCCCGCAATGATCACTTTTATGATTAAAAGTAGCCAGAAGAAGAAGTGGGGAATGAAAGGTTAATAAAATAGGCACTTTTAACTTCCTTTTTTCCTGTATGCTTAACAAAACACTGTTGAAATCTTGAGAAATGTTTGCTAATCTTGTTCCCAGAATATGCTGTCCTCAACTGACTAACTGCAGAATGTGCTCCCTCACTGGGTTGCATGCAAACTGACCACTCGCCCTGACCCATCAATAAACTTCCCTCCCTGCCGTCACCAAGGAAAGTGTAAAAGCTCTGCTTAAGCTGTTCTAAGGGCTCTCTACTCTATTCAAGTGAGCTCTGAGCATCAGCATGCTGGACCCCCAATAAACCCTTTGCTGTTGGATGAGATAGTCTCTTGGTGGTCTCTTCCTTCGACCTCACCCGACCTTTACTTGGATAATTAAATGTAGAAGAGAACATGCATTCAAAAAGGGATAGTCGGTAGGATTAGGAATATAGTTGGTAGGTTTAGGAAGAAGACTGTGTATAGGTTTTGGAACAAAAGTTCCTTAGCAATAGGGTTTCGGTTAGAGAGTGAATGTAAATGTCAGCACATGTGAAGAGTCAGTCACAATGATGAACTGGAGAAAATATGTAGGAAATCACATATCAATACACACATTATGAAATCAGGCAACGTATAAAGTGAATGATAGGATTAGACATGATCAACCAGGTTGAGTTTCAATATATAATCTTAGGAAGAAACAAATATGTAGTCACAAATATGATTGACATTGGAGAGCATTAGGCAACCTGGACATGGATGTTTTTAATAATCCAGGATCACTTTCCATTTAGGATGTGCTACAATCATAAGTTTGACTTTTGCATTTTGTGATCAGAATATTACAGTGATAAAATGTATATGTAGATCAGGTGACATGCATATTTTTTCTAACATTTCTGGGAGCAATATTTTGAAGAGGTATAAATTAGTGTTGGGGGTACACAGAGTTGTTCCCTGTGTCTATGAATATAGAAGTAATGCATTAATTGACAATACTGTGAATAAATAATATAACTGTTTCCACTTTAAATCATGGATTGAATTGATATCTGAAAATATATAAGAAATCTTATATTGATATACAATCATTCATTCCAACGAGTAATGCATCTAATGGTCATATTAGGGTTATGTTTTATCATGAAGGGTGTGTGAGTTTAGTTTCAAAAGTGATTATGAAAATGAAAAATTATGTGTTTGGAAAGAAGTCTCATGAAAAGACGAGTCAAGAAACATAGAGGAATACATGTGTTCTGAAGCAGGAAGTGATTGTAAGTATAAAAAAACGTATAAATTTACTAACTTGTGGATGAAATATATATCCTATGATGTGCAAAAACTGAAAAAAATAGTAATGTACCAGTGTTGAATGAAAATGAATGTCAAAATACATATCATGTCCCATAGGAATCTACTTGCATTGATGTTAAACTGGGTCAGTTACTGTAGAAACATTAGGATTTGAAAGGACCATTTACTAAAGTTAGTTTTCAGTACTAGGAATCAAATATATATTTCAGGTGGATGAATATATCTGAGCATAATCTTGTGAACATTTTATTATAAATCAACATTCATGACATGAATAAATTTAGGGAGTGTATATAAGACACATATATTTCATATTTTGAAAAATCGTAGGGTGTATAATATATATATAAATATATATATATATATATATATATATATATATATATATATATATATATCTCACAGATACATTAAAAAGTAGCAATATATAAATATATATGCATATCAAAATTTATCATGAAATATATATCATCCACAGATTAAAAAGTATTCATTTTAGTGAACATGGATTTATGTATAATGTTGTTCAACTAGGAACCTCACCCATAGGTGGAATTTTAAGATCCAAAAGCGTTTAGGAGGAGTGATCTCTTGTCACAATTTGTATCTGCAAAGTCAGCCACCTCACAAAAATGTATGTGTGATACCAGGTAGGATTCTATATGTGCATATAAAAATACATGTGCTGAATAGGCTCCAGAGAAATGGAGACAGGAATTCAGAAATAAGTTAACATTAAAAACAATGGAGAACTATTTCAATTAACAATTGACTATATTTATAACACCTACCATTTATCATGCAAAACGCAAGTCCAACTATACACCATGCCTCCTCTGAACTGCTTATGTTTCTATAATGTTTGGGTTACTTTCCTCCATCATATTAGGATTAGTAATCAGAGTCTAGTAGGGTGTGAGTTAGTGTCAGGGATTCAGTATATCGAATGGAAAATAGGAAAATGAATCCAATGTGTATGCAAATATGTGGTACACAAAAATCTTCCCACTCTCATCAAGAACAACACCTAGATATCACCTTCGCCCCAAGTAAGACACAATTAGAGGAGAAGAGTTAGAAAATCCGTGACTACATATCTGGAATGGAATACGATCAGGAGTTTACAACCTTGGAAGTGGTAGAGGAGTTTCCAAAAGTAAGGGACAGGGTAAAAACTCCACAAACATGGACCTCTGCCTGCCTAAAGACTTCTTGAGAAACTGTCTCTGAGGTTGGGCACTTAAAACATATGTTGTTGTCAGGAGCTTTAGCTTCCTTTCTAGGGAGACCATCAAAGCTGGGTCTTCATCTCTTTGACCTTGTGGATATGGTTTCTTATTTTCCAATGAACATGAGGCAGCAGTGCTGAATTCTCTCTTTGTAGGTAAACTGTGGCCACGGGGAGCTAAGTGTATCCACATGTTGACTGTGAAACCATTTGGTCATCCTCCACATTTCGTGGTGATTCTTGGTGCTGCACTGGGAATTTGGTATTTGCTTCATGGAATACAAGGAGCTCAACTGGAACACAGTGCTGGAGGGAGTTCTGTCATGTGTGGTGGGTCAGGGTCAGCAGGAGAATGCACCAACCAGGTTTCTAGCCCACATAGTTTGCCCCCTTGACCATAATAACCTGATTGTGAACATTTCCCTTAAACCTCTTCTTATAAAAAGATGCCTTTACATATAAGGGTCTGCTGGATGCACCATGTCAGCCACATGCCATTTGGAAGTCAAAGGCAGATCCACAAGGTCCCACGACAGAAGTTTTATCACAAAACTGCACATCTCTGCTCTAGGTCCACTAATCAGCAGGCTTGAACTTACTGGCATCTCTATTCTACACCATTTTCATGAAACTTAGTCAATCAAGGAACTGTCTGGTACACTCATCGTCAGCAACAGTACATCCAAAGGTTCTCCTGTGCAACCTGGTCAAAGGAATTTAAAAAATTTCATGGTATTTATCGAGCCATTATTCAAGCATGAGGTTGGAGGCACTGTTGGTTTCAATTTTTTCAGGAAACATTAAATGGTGAGGAAGCTCATTTCAATGAAACCTCTGGAAAACTCTCACAGGCAAGTCTTCCCAAGGAGTGGCCAAAAGGTCACAGAAATCCAGGACTATTGAGGTCTACAATGTGAGGTCCATGTGTGTTTTGACGCTCAAGTATGCCTGCCAAGTGTTTCAGAAAAAATCATGTGATATCCAGGCTGAGATTCTCAGTGCTCTGTGGAAAGCCACCCTGGACCTAGATCTCAGTTTATAAGGGCGACTCTCATGTGTGGCCTGCTAAAATCCCAACACAATTCATGGCAATACTTCTCTGAGTTTAGTTCCAGAACTCAGTCTCTAAGTCCCCTTGAACTCACACCAGAGTTCAAGCCCAGTTGGACCCAGTCATTTCTTCCAATCGCCACACAAATGACCAAAATTAAAACCTAAACACTCCCACAAGGCCCTCATCTTCTCCATATAGACACTCATCATAACCTCTGGCTGAAGGTTTCCATGAGGGGCGCAGCCCAAGACAGTGACCAAAATGAGCACCCTTGGCCCTCATTTGCCTAAAGTCAGGGTGGCCTGGACACCATTCCTGTGAACCAGGAGGGATTAAATAGACCTGCCATTAATACTCCTCTGCTTCTCCATTTTGAGGCCTACTGAATGTCAGGTATAGATTCTTTATGTGGTTTGGAGTCATGAGAAAACCCAAGCACTTCTGCATGGCTTTGAAGAACTCATTTGACCCAAAGGATCCCTATTCTCACTTGATGGAGTCAGGAACATCACAGAAAAAGGCTAGAGACTTCATCCACAATGACTGATCTTTTTGCCATTTTGGTTTTGGATGCACACACGGGATCTTTCTTTAGATCCATCATGTGCTAAGCTGGAGCCTCACACAGGGCCAAGTGGCTGATTCAGACACCTCCCTTTCCAAAGCAATTATGCCAAGAGCCACAGGTGATCCTCATTCATTTCCATTTGATAACTGTTTTTTTCAGTCTTCACAAATGGGTGGCCAGAGGCAAATACCTTCCTGACATTCAGGGCAACAGAACAAAATGTAAGCAAAAGGCCCAAAGCAGGGTTTCTCCACTGAGAGTTTCCTGGCCACACTGATATCTGAGTTTTCTGAGATGCTCTCCATGCCATTCCCTTCAGCTATTCAGTACATGGTCATGTCACAGTGATTGGAGGTGGTACATATCATGGATAAAAAACGATGAGCCTATTCTGGCTAGTGGCCAGAATTCTGGAAGAAAACAGGAACTTAGGAAGGTTGTAGGTGTTTCCCATTGGTAAGGCAAGCCGCAGTCCTTTCATTAATTGGACAGGTTGATTGGTGGGAGGCATTCTACTACACAGGACATATTCATTGATGCATTCTCTTTTCTAATGTGTACAACCACGGACACAGTGGGATACACAGAAATAGAAACACTCACCATGTCAAATGACTTATTAGAAACAGTCCATTCCAAAAGAAATAAATCACGTTTTTTTACCTATTCTCAGAACATGAGACAAAACCACAAACTGACATACACACACCCAGGCACCTCCTTCCCCCAAGTAGGTCTGTGACTCTTCTGAGTGTCCTCTGACTGGTAGGCCATACGATGTTCCTCCGAAATGGCCTTTCCTGTCTCAGATCTGGTGTCATTCACCAACTCTGTGAAGTTGTCAGGAGGCAGTGGTGAGCCAATTCCAGTCTTGTCAGTAAAGGCCCCTCTTCAGAGCTTTCTTGGAATTTGGCCACCATCACATGAATAGGTACCTAGAAAGACTGATTCTATCCTTGGTAAATCCAAACAAGTGAGACCACTGGGACTTGGATGGGTAATGGCTCTGGGTGCCTGGCTTCCTGGATCCCAAATTCAGAGAATTCCATCACCAAGGAAGTATGTGAGGTCACTTCCTTCAGGAACTGAATGAGGTCACTGACTTGGCCACCAATATGTCCTAACAGTTGCTTCCTAGGTTCTCATAAGATGGAGGCTTCCCCTATTTCCTGTGACACATTCACAAATTAGAATGGTATAGAAACCACAGGCACCTGGGAACAGCTCTCCACAAAGGCCTGGTTTGGTCCGACTTCTCTACATTAAGAAGAGAGAGGCTGATTCAGAAACATCCCTTCATCCTGATTAGGTTGTTTGCCATGGAAGATGACTTTTGCTCTCTCAGGTCCTAAATAGCTGCCTAAATCTTCTCCATGGATCATTTCTGCATGGACCTTTGAGGTTTTCAGCAGATGGAAGATCCCCTACATTCCTGTATTGTAAGACCAACTCGGTCCCTGCTCTTCTGTAAAGTTATATTGACGGAACATTGTATGGTTAGGGTTAATAGCATGTTCGATTTTGGTTAGGAATCATTCTGGTGAATGAATAATGGTTTGGGAACCTGTGATACTTATAAGAATATAGACTTGAAATATAAGTACAAAAACAGAAATCTAGGTAAGATTTGAAGCCCAGAAGGGCATTTGGCAATTGATTGGCATACTAAGCTTGAATTATGTTCTGTACCGAGGTCTCAGATAAATTCATTTACAATGGCATAGGATGCTGTACCTCAGATGACTGAATTTAGAAGAGATCATCCAGTCCAAAAGGGATAGTCCAAAGGATTAGGAAGATTGTCAGTAGGATTAGGAAGATGAGTGAGTCTAGGAGTTGGACCAAAAGTTCTTTAGCAATAGGGTTTTAGTTAGAGAGTGAATGTAAATGTCAGCACATGTGAAGAGTCAGTCACAATGATGAACTGGGGAAAATATGTAGGAAAGAGAGTAAAAATGTATCAATAGACACATTAGGAAATCAGGCAACGTCTAAAGTGAGTGATAGGATTAGACATTTTCAACAGGGTTGAGGTTGAATATATAATCTTAGGAAGAAACAATTATTTTGTCACCAATAGGATTGACATTTGAGCGCATTAGGGAACCTAGACATGGAGGTTTTTAGTAATCCATGCTCACTTTAAATTTAGGCTTTAGTACAATCATAAGTGTGACCTTTGCATTTTGTGTCAAGAATATTACTGTGGTAAAATATATATTTAGATCAGATTACATGAGTATTTCTTCCACCAATATGAGGAGCAATATTTTGAAAACTTATAAATTAGTATTGCGGATAAAATAGGCGTACCCTGTGTTGATGAATAAGAGATGATGCATGAATAGACCATATTGTGAATTAATTATATAACTGGTTCCAACTTTAAATAATGCATTGAAATTATATTTGAAAATATATAGGAAATCTTATATTGATATATATACATTCATTCCAACCAGTTATACATCTAATGGTAATATTAGGGTTACGGTTTATCATGAAGAGTGTGTGAGTTTTGCTTCAAAAATGAGTATAGAATCGAAAATAATGTTTTTAGAAAGAAGTCTAGTGAAAAGACCACTAAAGAATCATAGAGGAATACATGTTTTCTGAAAGAGGAAGTGATTGAAAGTGAACCACATGCCTATAAATTTGTGAATTTGTGGATGAAAGGTTATATCCTATGATGTCCATAAACTTAAGAAATAGTAATGTTCCAGTGTGGAATAAAAATGAACTTCAAAATACATTTCATGTCCCATAGGAATCTAACTGCATTCATGTTAAACTTGGTCAGTTACTATAGAAATATTAGGATATATAAGGACCATTCACTGAAGTTAGTTTTCAGTACTAGGAAACAAATATGTATTTTAGGTGGTTAAATATTTCTGAGAATAATCTGTTGAGAGCCACAGCCAAAGGAGCCCCAGTAAACTTGCAGCTGCCAGCAAACTTCCATCTGCCGGCTGATGATTGGCTCACAGCGGCCCCAGCATCATCTAGCTGATTTGCTTCTCTGTGGTGATGCTCATTGGAGATGCTCAATGAGCGGTTTCCCCAACCTTTCAGACTGCCAGCAGATGATTGGCTCACAGCGGCCCCAGCAACATCTAGCTGATTGGCTCCTCTGTGGTGATGCACATTGGGCTGGTTCCCTGCCCTTTCAGACCACGGAACTGCTCATTGGGGGACTTTTTTGGCTCCGCCCATGCGACCCAGCCAATCGGCCTCAAGAGGAGGAGACTTGTGTTTGAGGGAGAGGCTTGTGGGAAGCCTGTGGTGGCAGTTGGGCTCTGACGGCTATTCCTGAGGAGCTGTTTTGTTTGGTGTCATCTTGTTGGGTTGTATTATAGTAGAAATGCGGAATCAGAAATTATTAAAAAAAAAAAAACTGAAAGAGTGTTCAGTAAATTGTTAGATGCAATTAAGGCATGGAAGACTTTACAAGGACATGGAGGTTTACAAGGTTAATTATCTAAGGTAATACAAGGAGCTAATGAACCTTATGCTGAATTTGTAGATAGGCTTATTCAAACAGCTACCAGAGTTTTTGGAAATACACAACAAGCAATGCCATTACTAAAACAACTGGCTTATGAGCAAGCGAATCTTTGGTGCAATGATATCATTAGACCATGGAAACATGAAGATTTAAACACATATATTAAATTATGTAGAGACATTAAAGAACAAGAGCAAGTCGTGGAAGCTGCAGTAAAACAGGCTTTAGATGCCAGAGACATTAATGAACAAGGGCAAATTGTGGCAGCTGCAGTAAAACAGGCTTTAGATGCCAGGCCAAGAACATGCTACAATTGTGAAGAAACAGGACATTTTAAAAGGAATTGTCCCATAGGAGGAGGGTTTAACAAAACTAGGTATCAAAGGAGTAGAATACCAGGTATTTGTCCACGATGCCGTAGAGGGAGACTTTGGGCTAATGAATGATGTTCTCAAACCACCATAGAGGGTACACCATTATCAAAAAACGAACAAGGACCAGGTGTTTATCCACAATATTGTGGACAAAGACATGGAGCTCCATTGCCAAAAATGGACAAGGGGGCTCAATGCTCCGGGGCCCAAAACCACAAATATACGCAGCACTGGAGAAACCCAGCAACCCCATCAGGGTAGTGCCCAGGACACATTGTCCATCAGATCCCTCATCAGACAAACCAGAGGGAGCTCAGGGTTGGACATCTGTGCCTCCGCCAGAGCAGTACTAACTGCAGAGATGGGAGTTCAATTCATTTCCACATGGGTAAAAGGACCTCTTCCCAAAGGAACAGTAGGCTTATTATTGGGACGCAGCTCTTCTACTCTAAAAGGACTTATGATAAGTCCTGGGGTAATTGATCTCGACTATGAAGGTGAAATAAAAATTATAGCCAGTTCTCCAAAGGGTATATCAGTAATTTCACCAGGAGATAGAATATCACAGTTACTAATAATACCCAGCCTACATGAAAAATTTTCCAGTTGTACTGTAGAAAGAGGTTCCAAGTGATTAGGCTCCACAGGTGTAGATTGGGCTATGCTTTCTTTAAATTTAGATTCTGGCCCCATGCTAAAACTAAATATTCAAGGGCATAAATTTAATGGGCTACTGGATACAGATGCAGACCTTAGCATCATCTCTCGTCAAGAATGGCCAAAACATTGGCCGTTACAACAAGCCACTCAAACGCTTCGAGGCCTAGGAGTGGCGTCTAATCCCCATAGAAGTGCAATGGTATTAGATTGGAAGGATCCTGAAGGATGTGAAGGAACTCTACAGCCATATGTATTGGATCATATTCCCGTAAATTTATGGGGACGAGATAGTCTTCTGGACTCAGTGATATTTTTTTTCGGATTCAGTATTGCCAGTCAATCGGGTTTTGCCGGCTCCTCAGTCCTGGTCTCAGTGTTGGACGTCCATGGCCTGTCTTCATTGCCTTCTCTTGTCTGTGTCATGTTTCATTGCTTTAACTGTTTGAGTATCTTTCATTATGGGACAGAGCACTTCAATGCCTCTTTCCCTGATCCTCGATCACTGGACCAAAGTCCGCTTAAGGGCTCAGAATCTTTCTTTTTCAGTAAAGCCCCGGATGTGGCAGACTCTCTGTGCTTCAGAATGGCCCACCTTTGGATTTGGATTACCCCTAGAAGGATCTTTCTACTTCCCACTAATTTAAAAAAGTCAGAGATATTGTCTTTCAGCCGGGGCCACATAGCCATCTGGATCAACAGCCATATATCTTAACTCGGCGGGAACTCTGCATATCTCCTTTTCCATGGGTGAAGCCTTTCTTGCCCCTGCCCCCACTCTGACTCCTTCCCCCAGGAACTCTCAAATCCTCTGCTCCTCCTCCTCCTACACCCTCTGTTCTCCTTGTGTCACCAGATTTCACTCTACTGGACTCTCCTTCCCCTCCTTATCCCCTGCCCTTGTCCCCCAACCTCCAACACCCTCTAAGTGATTCCCCTGCTGCTGACTCAGCCTCTCCTCCATTGGAGGAAGCTATGCCGGCCCAGCGCCCTCCAGATAATTCCCTTGCGGCACACACAGCACCTCTTCCTTTGGAGGAAGCTGACCCGTCTAAAGGAACTCGCTGGCGGTGAATGATTGAAAACCCTGGAACTCTCGGGATGCTCACCCTCCATCCCTATGGGCCAATGATTGACGATGGCCACGGGGAAAAAATGCAAGCCTACCAGTATTAGCCTTTCTCCTCGTCAGACCTAAATAACTTAAAAAAATTATAATCCCCCTTTTTCTGAGGACCCTACTTGGCTCTCAGGTCTGGTTGAGTCATTGATGTTTTCACACCAGCCTACTTCAGAAGACTGCCAAAAACTCCTAGGGATTCTCTTCATGACAGAGGAACAACAGTGAATCCTCCAGGAAGCTAGAAAAAAATATCCTCAAACAAGATGTGCGTCCGACACAACTTCCCAACATAATCAAAGGCAGCTTTCCCTTGAACCCACCCAACTGAGACCCCAAAATCTTTGAAGGTAGGGAGCATCTGTCCACTTATCACCGGGCTCTAATAGTGTGTCTCCAAGCAGCCGCTAGCGACAAACTAATTTGGACAAGGTAAGAGAGATTATTCAAGGGCCTGATGAATCTCCCACTATGTTTCTAGAGAGAATTATAGAGGCATATAGGAGATATACTCCTTTTGATGCTCAGGCAGAGAATCAAAAGGCATCTGTCACGATGGACTTTATTGGGCAAACTGGCCTGGATATTAAAACAAAGTTACAAAGCTAGATTGATTACAAGATAAGACTTTGAGAGATTTAGTCAGAGAAGTCAAGAACGTATACTATAAGAGAGAAACTGAGGAAGAGAAGGGAGCAAAGGGAGGATAAAAGAAACAAAAGGCAGACTAAGGCGTTGACTAAGGTCCTGGTCACAACAACAAATAGGCCAGAAATTAAGAAACAGGTAGACAAGAAGGGATAACATTGGCCCATGCCAGAGGGCACCCTGCCCTCAGATCAATGTGCCTACCCTAAAGAAAAAAGGACACTGGGCCAAAATTGCCCTAAAAAGCGACAGCCACACCAGCCAGCCATACTGACTCTGGAGGATGACTAAGAAAGTCGGGGCTCAGTTTCTCTCCCCAAGCTCAAGGTAACTTTTGAAGTGTTTCAAAAGTGATTATGGAAATCGAAAATAATGTGTTTGGAAAGAAGTCTCATGAAAAGGTCAGTCAAGAAACATGGATGAATACATGTGTTCTGAAGCACGAAGTGATTGAAAGTGAGACAAATGCCTATAAATTTGCTAACTTGTGGATGAAATATATATTCCATGATGTGCATAAAGTGAATAAATAGTAATGTAGAAATGTTGAATAAAATTGAACATCAAAATACACATCATGTCCCATAGTAATCTACTTGAATTGATTTTATACAGGGTCAGTTAGTGTAGAAATGTTAGGATATGTTTGCACCATTCAAAGAAGTTAGTTTTCAGTACTAGGAAACAAATATGTATTTCAGGTGGATGAATATTACTGAGAAAAATCTTGTGAAAAGTTGATTAAAAATCCAAATACATCAATATGAATGAATTTAGGGAGTGTATAATAAGACACATGTTTTATATATATATATATATATATATATATATATATATATATATATATATATATATATATATATCACAGACATTAAAAATAGCAATATATATGCCAATTGAAATTCATCATGAAATATATATCATCATCATATCCAAAAATATTCATTTTAATGAATATGGATTTTTATATGTTTGTTCAAATAGGAAGCTCACCCATGGGTTGAATTTTCAGTTCCAACAGTGTTTAGGACGAGTGATCACTTCTCGCAATTTGTATGTGCCATGTCAGCCACCTCACGAGAATGTACGTGTGACACCAGGTAGGATTCTATATGTGCATATTAAAACACATGTGCTGAATAGGCTACTGTGAAAGGAAGACAGTAATTCATATATTTGTTAACTTTAAAAACACATGTAGAACTATTTCAATTAAAAATTGACTAGATTTATAACTCCTACCCTATATATTTCAAAAGGCATGTTCAACAATACACCATGCCTCCTCTGAAATGCTTGTATTTCTATTCTGTTTGGGTTATGTTTCTCCATCATTTTAGGATTAGTAGTCAGAGTCTAGTAGGGAATGGGTTAGTGTCAGGGATTCACAAAAATCTTTCCACTCTCATTCTGAACAATGCCTAGACATTACCCTCGTCCCAAGTAAGACACAATTAGAGGATAAGAGTTAAAAATTCTGTGAATACATATCTGGAAATGAATATTCTCATGAGTTCACAACCTTGGATGTCGTAAAGGAGTTTCCAAAAGTATGGGACAGGGTAAGCACTCCACAAACATGGAGCTCTGCTGCCCTAAAGACTTCTTGAGAAACTGCCTCTGAGCTTGGACACTTGATATATATGTTTTCGTAAGGAGCTTTCTTTGTACTGAGACCATCAAAGCTGGGTGTGCATCTATGCGACCTGGAGGACATGGTTTCATATTTTCCAATGAACATGAGGCAGCAGTGCTGAATTCTCTCTATGTAGGTAAACTGTGTCCACTGGGGCCTAAGTGTCTCCGCGTGTGGACTGTGAAGCCATTTGGTCATCCTTCACTTTTCCTGGTGTTTCTTGCTGCTGCACTGGGAGTTTGGTATTTGCTTATGAAGTAAAAAAAAGATCACCTGGGACACAGTGCTTGAGGGAGTTCTGTCACGTGTGGTGGGTCAGGGTCTGCAAGAGAATATACCAACAATGCTTCTATTCCACATAGCTTTTCCCCTTGACCACAGCAACATAATTGTCAACATTGCCCTGAAACCTCTCTATATAACAAGATACCATTACATATAAGGGTCTGCTGGCTGCACCATGTCAGTCACAAGGCATTTGGAAGCCAATGGAAATCAACATGGCCCCACCACAGATGTTTTATCACACACCTCCCCTCCTCTGCTCTAGGCCCACTACTCAGCAGGCTCCAATTTACTGGCATCTCTGTTATACACCATTTTGATGAAACCTAGTCAATCAAGGCACTGTCTGGTATACTCATGATCAGCAACCGGTTTTCCAAATTTTCTCCAGTGCCACCTGGTCATGGAAATTTCAATAATTTTATTGTATTTATCTAGCCATTTTTCACGGATGAAGATGGAGGCACTGTGGATTTCAATTTGTACAGGAACCATTAAATGATGAGAAACCTCATTTCAATGAAAGCTCTGTAGAACTGTTAAAGACAAGGCTTCCCAGGGAGTGGCCAAAAAGTCACATGAAATCAGACCCATTGAGGTCTACAATGTGAGGTCCATGTGTGTTTTGACTGTCACCTATGCCTACCAAGTCTTTCAGAAAAAAAAATCATGTGGTATCCTGGCTGAGATTCCCAGTGCTCTGTGGAAAGCCACCCTGGGCCTAGATCTCAGTTTCCAAGGGAGACTCTCATGCGTGCCCTCCTAGAATCCCAACACAATTCATGGCACAAGTTCTCTGAGATCAGATCCAGAATGCACTCTCTAAGTGTAATCACACCAGAGTTCAAGCCCATGTGGACCCAGGCATCTCCTTTAACAGCCACACAATGACCACCCTTTAACAGCCACACAATGACCACAATTAAACCAAAACACTCCCACATGGCCCTCATCTTTTTCCATAAAGATACTCATCATAACCTCTGGCTGGAGGTTTCCATGAGGGGCACATTCCAAGACAGTGTCCAAAATAAACTCCCTTGCCCCTCATTTGCCTAAAGTCAGGGTGGCCTGGACATACTTCCTGTGAACCAGGAGTGATCAAATAGGCATGCCGTTAATACTGCACCGCTTCTTCAATTTGAGGCCTACTGAGTTAGAGGTATAGATTCTTTATGTAAATTAGAGTCATGAGAAAACCCAAGCACCTTTGCAGGGCTTTGAAGAACTCAATTGACACAAAAGATCCCTATTCTCACTTGATAGAGGTCAGGAACCTCACAGAGGAAAGCGAGACTTTATCCACAATGACTGGTGTATTTGCCATTTTGGTTTTGGATGCACACATGGGATCTTTCTTTAGATCCATCTGGTGCTGAGAATCTAAGCCACAACCTCACACAGGGCCAAGATGCTAATTCAGACACATCCCTTTCCAAAGCAATTAAGCAAAGAGCCACAGGTGATGCCCAATCATTTCCATTTGAAAACTGTTTACTTCAGGCTTCACAAAGGGGTGGCCAGAGCAAGAACTTCCTGACATTCAGTTCAACAGAACAATATATAAGCAAAATGCCCAAAGCAGGGTTTTTCCACTGAGATTTTCCTGGTCACACTGATATCTGAGTTTTTTGAGATGCTCGCCATTCCCTTCAGCTATCCAGTACATGGCCATGTCACAGAGCTTGGAGGTGGTATATATGTTGGACACAAAACCATGATCCTATTCTGGAGAGTGAACAGAGTTCATGAATAAACCTGGAAATTAGGAATGTATTAGGTTATGCCCATCTTTAAGTAAAGCCGCAAACCATTCATAAATTGGGCAGGATGAAATGGGAAGCTTTCTACTAGACAGGACACATCCATTGATGCACTCTCTTTTCTAATGTCTACAACCACGGACACCATGGGATACACAGACATAGAAACACTCTCCTTTTCAAACGACTTACGAGAAACAGTTCACTCCAAACCAAACAAACCACCTTTTTTTCCTATTCTCACAACATGAGACAAAATCACAAACTCACAACCACACCCACAAAGGCACCTCCTTACCCTAAGTAGGTCTGTGACTCTATGGAGTGTCCTCTGACTGGTGGGCCACACAATGTTCCCCCGAAATGTCCTGTCCTGTCTCAGATATGGTCTCCTTGGCCATCTCTATGAAGTTGTCAGGAGCCAGCGGTGGGCCACTACCTGCTTTTTCAGGAAAGGCCCCTCTTCAGAGCTCTCTTGGCTTTTGGCCATTCTAACATCAGTAGGTACAAAGAAAGACTGACTCTGTCCTTGGTAATTCCAAACAAGTGAACCCACTGGGACTGGTACTGGGACTGGCTCTGTGTGCCTGGCTTCCAGGATCCTAAGTTCAGAGAGTTCCATCACCAAGGGAGTAAGGTGAGGTCACTTCCTTCAGGAACTGAATGAGGTCACTACCTTGGCAACCACTTTATCCTAACAGTTGCTTCCAAGTGTCTCATTAGATGGAGGCTTCCCCTACTTCCTGTGAAACATTCACAAGTTAGAATGGTATATCAACCATAGGAACCCGGTAATAGCTGTCCACACAGGCCTGGTTTGGTCCATCTCCTCTACATTGAGAAGAGAGGTTCTGATTCAGACACATCCCGTCATCCTGACCAGGTATTTTGCCATGGAAGATTACTTTTGCTTTCTCAGGTCCTCCATAGCTGACTACATATTCTCCAGGGATCATTTCTGCATTGAACTTGTGGTTCTCAACAGGTGAAAGATCCCCTACATTCCTGTATTGTAAGACCAACTCTGTCCCTGCTCTTCTTTAAATTTACATTGAGGGAACAGTGTATTGTTAGGGTTAATAAAATGTTTGATTTGGGTTAGAAATCATTATGCTGGATGAATAATGGTATTGGGAACCTGCGATATTTTTAAAAATATAGAGGTGAAATATATAAATGAAAAAAAAAAGTCTAGGTAATTTTGAAGCCCAGAGGGGCAATGGGCCCTTCATTGGGATACTTAGCTTTGATTTATGTTGTTCACAGATATCTCAGATTAATCGATATACAATGGCATAGGACTTTGTACCTTTTATGATTAAAATTCGAAGAGAACATCCAGTCAAAAAGGGATAGTAAGTAGGATTAGATAGATATTCGGTAGGTTAACAAAGAAGAGTGAGTATAGGATTTGGAACAAAAGTTCTTTAGCAATAGGGTTTGGGTTAAAGTGTGAAAGTAAATATCAGCACACTTGAAGGGTCAGTCACAATGATGAACAGTGGAAAATATGTAGGAAAGCAGATATCAATAGAGATATTACAAAATCAACAAATGGGCCAAGGACCTGAACAGACACTTCTCAGAAGAAGACATACAATCAATTAATAAGTACATGAAAAAATTCTCACCTTCTCTAGCAGTCAGAGAAATGCAAATCAAAACCACCCTAAGATACCATCTCACTCCAGTAAGATCGGCAGCCATTAGGATGTCAAACAATAATAAGTGCTAGCGAGGATGTGGGGAAAAGGGTACACTTGTACATTGCTGGTGGGACTGCAAAATGGTGCGGCCATTATGGAAAGCAGTATGGAGATTCCTGGGAAAGCTGGGAATGGAACCACCATTTGACCCAGCTATCGCCCTCCTTGGACTATTCCCTGAGGACCATAAAAGAGCATGCTATAGGGATACCGCCACATCAATGATTATAGCAGCACAATTCACAATAGGCAGACTGTGGAACCAACCTAGATGCCCTTCAATAGATGAATGGATAAAAAATAATGTGGCATCTATACACAATGGAGTATTATGCAGCACTAAAAAATGACAAATTCATGGAATTTGCAGGGAAATGGATGGCATTAGAGCAGATTATGCTAAGTGAAGCTAGCCAATCCTTAAAAAAAACAAATGCCAAATGTCTTCTTTGATTTAAGGAGAGCAATTAAGAACTGAACAGAGGGAAAGAGCATGAGGAAAATATTAACATTAAACTGAGACAAGTGATGGGAGGGAAAGGGAGAGAGAAGGGAAATTGCATGGAAACGGAAAGAACCCTCATCATTATACAAAATCACATATACGAGGTTGTGAGGGGAAAGGGGGGGAAGGGAGAGAACGGAACAACAACAGATGAGGTAGAGAGGGAAGATGAAAGGGGAGGGGAGGGGGGATAGTAGGGGATAGGAAAGTCAGCAGAATACAACAGTCACTAATATGGCATTATGTAAACATTGTGAATGTGTAACTGATGTGATTCTGCAATCTGTATTTGGGGTAAAAATTAAAATGCATAACTCACTTGAATCAAATGTATGAAAGATGAAAAAAATAAAAATTAAAAAAGTACTAAATTGGCTCATCGTAACAATAAAAAAAGAGATATTACAAAATCAGGCAAAGTATAAAGTGAGTGATATGATTAGATATTTGCAACAGGGTTGATTTTGAGTATATAATCTTAGGAAGAAACAAATATGTAGTCACCAATAGGATTGATATTTGAGAGCATTAGGCAACCTGAACATGGAAGTAATCCATGTTCACTTTCCATTTAGGCTTTAGTACAATAATAAGTGTGAACTTTGCATTTTGTGTCCAGAATATTACTGTGATAAAATGTATATGTAGATTAGGTGACATGAGTATTTCTTTCACCATTTCTGCGAGTAATATTTTGAAGACATATACATAAGTATTGGTTGTACAAAAAGCTGTACCCTGTGTCTATGAATATACAGATAATGCATGAATAGACCATACTGTGAATAAATAGTATAGCTGGTTCCACTTTAAATAATGGATTGAATTGATATTCACAAAGGAGTGGTCTGAGGCAAAAACCTTCCTGAAATTCAGGGCAACAGAACAATAGGTAAACAAAACGCACAAAGCAGGGTTTCTCCACTGAGACTTTCCTGGTCACACTGATATCTGAGTTTTCCTAGATGCTCGCCTTTCCCTTCAGCTATCCAGTACATAGCCATATCACATAGCTTGGAGGTAGTACATATCTTGGACACAAAACAATGAGGCAATTCTGGAGAGTGTCCAGAATTCAGGATGTAAACATAAACTTTGAAAGATAGCAGGTGTTTCCCTTCAATAAGGAAAGCTGCAGTCCATTAATAAATCGGGCAGGATGAATGTTGCGAAGCTTTCTCCTAGACAGGACACATCCATTGATGCATTTTCTTTTCTAATGTCTACAACCACGGACAGAGTGGGATACACAGACATAGAAGCACTCGCCTTGTCAAAGGACTTACTAGAAACAGTCCACGCCAATTCAAACAAACAGCCTTTCTTACATCTTCTCAGAACTTGAGAAAAAACCATACACACACCTACACCCACAAAGGCACCTCCTTTGTGGAGTGTCCTCTGAATGGTGGGCCATACTATATTCACCCAAAATGGCCTGTTGTATCTCAAATCTGGTCTCCTTGGCCAACTCTGTGCAGTTGTCAGGAGCCAGCGGTGAACCAATACCTGCTTTCTCAGAAAGGTCTTTCTTCAGAGCTTTCCTGGCATTTGGCCATCCTCACATCTGTTGGTACTAAGAAAGACTGACTCTGTGCTTGGTAAATTGAAACAAGTGAGACCACAGGGACTGGGACTGCGACTGGCTCTGGGTGCCTCTCTTCCTGGATCCCAAGTTCAGAGAGTTCCATCACCAAGGAAGTGAAGTGAGGTCACTTCCTTCAGGAACAGAATGAGGTCACTGCCTTGGCAACCTCTTTGTCCTAACAGTAACTTCTAAGGGTCCCATGAGATGGAGTCTGTCCCTTCTTTCTGTCACACTGTCACAAGTTAGAATGGTATATCAACCATAGGCACCTGGGAAGAGCTCTCCACACAGGCCTGATTTGGTCCATCTTCTCTACATTTAGAAGATAGAGGTTGATTCAGACACATCCATTCATCTTGACCAGGTTGTTTACCATAAAAGATGACTTTTCCTCTCTCAGGTCCTTCATAGCTGCCTATATCTTCTCCAGGGATCATTTCTGCATGGACCTTTGATGTTCTCAGAAGGTGGAAGATCCCCTACATTCCTGTATTGTAAGACCAACTCTGTCCCTCCTCTTTTGTAAAGTTAGATTGAGGGAACAGTGTATGTTTAGGGTTAATAACATGTTTGATTTGGGTTAGGAATCTCTCTGCCCCATGAATAATGGTATTGGGAACCTGTGATATTTACAAGAATATATAGGTGAAATGTAAGTATGAAAACAGAAATCTAGGTAAGATTCGAAGTCAGAAGGGCATTGGGTCCTTGAGTGGGATTCTTAGGTTTGAATTATGTTCTGCATATATCTCTCCGACAAATTGAAATACAATGGTTTAGGACCTTATACCTTGGATGATTAATTGTCGAAGAGAACATCGAGTCAAAAAGCAATAGTCAGTAGGATTAGGAAGATAGTCAGTAGGTTTAGAAATAAGAGTGAGTATAGGATTTAGACAAAAATTTCTTTAGCAATAGGGTCTCGGGTAGACATTGAATGTAAATGTCAGCATATGTGAAGTGTCAGACACAATGATGAACTGGGGAATATATGTAGGAAAGCAGATATCAATAGAGATATAAGGAAATCAGGCAAAGTATAAACTGAGTGATTGGATTAGACATTTTCAACAGGCTTGAAGTTGAATATATAATCTTAGAAAGAAACAAATATGTAGTCACCAATAGGATTTACATTTGAGAGCATTAGGCAACATGGATATGGTTGTTTTTAGTAATCCATGCTCACTTTCCATTTAGGCTTTGATACAATCATGAGTATGACCTTTGTTTTTTGTGTTCAGAATATTACTATGATTAAAAAAAGAAATATATATATATATATATATATATATATATATATATATATATATATATATATATATATATATATTGATAGATAGATAGATAAGGTGACATGAATATTTCTTCTACCATTTTTGGGAGCAATGTTTTGAAGAGGTATAAATTAGTATTGGGGGAACAAAGAGGTGTACACTGTGTCTATGAATATAGAGATAATGCATTAATAGACAATACTGTAAATAAATAGCATACCTGGTTCCAACTTTAATAATGGATTGAATTGAAATGTGAAAATGTACAGGAAATCTTATATTGATATTCACACATTCATTCCAACCACTTATACATCTAATGGTAATATTAATGCTATGGTTTATCTTGAAGAGTGTGTGGGTTTAGCTTCAAAATTGATTATGGAAATCGAAAATAATGTGTTTGGAAAGAAGTCTCATGAAAAGACCAGTCATGTAACATGGAGGAATACATGTGTTCTGAAGCAGGAAGTGATTAAAAGTGAAACAAATTCCTATAAATTTGTGAACTTGTGAATGAAATATATATCCTATGATGTGCAAACCTGAAGAAATAGTAATGTACCAGTGTTGAATTAAAATGAATGTCAAAATAGACATCATGTCCCATAGGAATATACTTGCATTGATGTTAAACTGGCTCAGTTACTGTAGAAATATTAGGATTTGTAAGCACCATTGATTGAAGTTAGTTTTCAGCACTGGGAAACAAATATGTATTTCAGGTAGATGATTATTTCTGAGAATAATCTTGTGAAAAGTTGATTATAAATCCACATACATGAACATGAATGAATTTACGGAGTGTATATAAGACAAATATATTTCATATTTTATAAAATCTGTAGAGTGTATGTGTATATATATATATATATATATATATATATATATATATATATAGACAAAAAAACACAAAAATTCATTAAAAAGTATCAATATATATATGCCAATCGTAATTCATCATGTAATATATATCACCCTCAGATGCAAAAATATTTATTTTACTAAACATGGGTTTATGTATAATATTGTTCTAATAGGAAGCTCACCCATAGTTTGGATTTTCAGTTCCAACAGCGTTTAGGAGGACTGATCTCTTCTTACAATTTGTTTCTGCCAAGTCAGCCAACTCATAAAAATATATGTGTGATACCAAGTAGGAATCTATATGTGCATATAAAAAGTACATGTGCTGAGTAGGCTACAGAGAAAGGGAGACAGGAATTCACATATTTGTTAACTTTAAAAACGCATGGAGAGAGCTGGGGATATGGCTCAAGTGGTAGCGCGCTCGCCTTGCATGCGTGCGGCATGGGTTCGATTCTCAGCACCACGTGCAAACAAAGATGTTGTGTCCGCCGATAACTAAAAAAATAAATATTATAGAATTCTCTCTCTCCTCTCTAACTCTCTCTTTAAAAATAAACACATGGAGGACTATTTCAATTAAAAATTGAGTAGATTTATAAAACCGACCCTTTATCATGCAAGAGGGAAGTCCAACTATACACCATGCCTCCTCTGAACTGCTTGTATTTTCATTTTTTTTGTTTATTTTTCTCCATCATATTAGGATTAGTAGTCAGAGTCTAGTAGGGTATGAGTTAGTGTCAGGGATTCAGTATTTCGAATGGAAAATTGGAAAATGGATCAATGTGTATGCAAATGTGTACTACAAAAAAATTTTCCCACTCTCATTCAGAACAATGCCTTGACATTACCTTCACCCCAAAAAGACACAATTAGAGGAGAAGAGTTAGAAAATTTTTGAATACATATCTGAAATTGAAAATGCTTAGGGTTCACAACCTTGGAGATTGTAGAGGAGTTTCCAAAAGTAAGGGACAGTGTAAAAACTCTACAAACATGGAGATTTGCCTGCCTAAAGACGTCTGGAGAAACTGTCTCTAGGTTGGGCACTTGAAATATATGTTTTTGTGAGGATCTTTAGCTTCCTTTCTAGTGAGACCATCAAAGCTGCGCCTTCATCTCTGTGATCTGGAGGACATGGTTTATAATTTTCCAATAAACATGAAGCAGCAGTGCTGAATTCTCTCTTGTATGTAAACTGTGGCCACTGGGGGCTAAGTGTCTCCCCATATGGACTGCGAAGCCATTTCATCATCCTCCACTTTTCCTAATGTTTCTTCCTGCTGCACTCGGAGTTTGGTATTTGCTTCACGAAATACAAGGAGTTCAACTGGGACACAGTGTTGCCGCGAGTTCTGTCACGTGTGGTGGATCAGGGTCTGCAGGAGAATGCACCAACAGGGCTTGTATACCACATAGGATGCCCCCTTGACCATAGCAACCTGATTCTGAACATTGCACTGAAACCTCTCCATATAACAAGTTGCCTTTACATATAAGGGTCTGCTGGCTGCACCATGTCAGTCACAAGCCATTTGGAAGCCAAAGGCAGATCCACATGGCCCCACCTCAGATGTTTTATCACACATTTGCTCACCACTGCTCTAGGCCCACTACTCAGCAGGATCCAAATTATTGAGATCTCTGTTCTACACCATTTTCATCAAAACCAGTCAATCAAGGCACTGTCTGGTTCACTCGTGATCAGCAACAGGACATCCAAATGTTCTTCATTGCCACCTGGTCATTGGAATTTCAAAAATTTCATGGTATTTATCTAGCCAATTTTCAATTATGAAGTTGGAAGCACTATGGCTTTCAAATCATTCAGGAATCATTCAATGGTGAGGAAGATCATTTCAATGAAAAATTTGAAGAACTCTCACTGGCAAGGCTTCCCAAAGAGTGGCCTAAAAGTCACATGAATCCAGGCCCATCGAGGTCTACAATTGAGGTCCATGTGTGTTTTGACTAGCAAATATGGCTTCCAAGTCTTTCAGAAAAAAATAATGTGATATCCTGCCTGAGATTCCCAGTGCTCTGTGGAAAGCCACCCTAGGACTAGATCTCAGTTTCCAACGGAGACTCTCATGCATGGCCTCCTAAATTCTTAAAACAATTCATGGCAATACTTCTTTGATGATTGATCCAGAACTGAGTGTTTAAGGGGAATGACACCAGAGTTCAAGCCCAGGTGGATCCAGTCATCTCTTCCAACTGCCACACGAACGACTACAATTAAAACCAAAACACTTCCACATGGTCCTCACCTTCTTCCAGAGAGACACTCATCATTACCTCTGGCTGGAGTTTTTCATGTGGGACGCATCCCAAGAGAGTGTCCGAAATAATCTTCCTTGCCCCTCATTTGCCTAAAGTCAGGGTGGCATGGTCACCCTTCCTGTGAACCTGGAGTGATCCAATAGGCCTGCTTCTCCAATTTGAGGCCTACTGACTCTCAGGGATAGATTCTTTAAGTGATTTGGAGTCACAAGAAAACACAAGCACCTCTGCAGTTCTTCAAAGAACTCATTTGACCTAAAGGATCCCTATTCTCACTTGATAGAGGTCAGAATCCAAACAGAGGAAGGCAAGAGATTCATCAACAATGACAGATTTTTGGCCATTTTGGTTTTGATTGCACACATGGAATCTATCTTTAGATCCATCATGTGCTGAGAATCTAAGCCACAACCTCATACAGGGCTAAGAGGCTGATTTAGACACATCCTTTTACAAGCAATTAAGCAAAGAGCCACAGGTGATGCCCATTCATTTCCATTTGAAAAATGTTTTCTTCAGGCTTCACAAAGGGGTGGCCTGAGGCAAAGACCTTCCTGACATTCAGGACAACAGAACCATAGGTAAGCAAATGAACCAAAGCAGGGTTTCTCCACTGAGAATTTCCGGGTCACACTGATATCTGAGTTTTCTAAGATGTTCCCATTCTCTACAGCTATCAAGTATATGGACATGTCTCAGAGCTTGGAGGTGGTACATATCTTGGAAACAAAACCATGAGACTATTCTGGAGAGTGGCCAGAATTCAGGAAGAAAACAGGAACTTAGGAATTTAGTAGGTGTTGCCCATCCATAAGGCAAACCAAAGTCCATTCTTCAATTAGGCAGGATGAATGCTGGGAAGTTTTCTACTAGACAGGACACATCCTTTGATGCCTTCTCTTTTCTAATGTCTACAACCACGGACACAGTGGGATACTCAGACTTAGAAACACTAGCCTTGTCAAACGACTTACTAGAAACAGTCCACTCCAACCCAAAAAAACTGCCTTTCCTACCTATTCTCAGAACATGAGAGAAAAGCACAAACTCACTGAACACCCACAAAGGCACCTCCTTAACCCAAGTAGGTCTGTGACTATCCGGAGTGTCCTCTAACTGGTGGGCCATACTATGTTCCCCTGAAATGGCCTGTACTTTCTCAGATCTGGTCTCCTTGGCCAACACTGTGAAGTTGTCAGGAGCCAGCGGTGAACCAATACCTGCTTTCTCAGGAAAGGCCCCTCTTCACAGCTCTTCTGCCATTTGACAATTCTCATATCAGTCGGTACCAAGGAAGACTGACTCTGTCCTTTATAAATCCAAACAACTGAGACCACTGGGACTGGGACTGGGACTGGCTCTGGGTGCCTGGCTTCCTGCATCACAATTTCAGATTTTTTGATCACCAAGGAAGAGAGGTGAGGTCACTTTCTTTAGGAACTGAATGAGGTCACTACCTTGGCCACCACTTTGTCCTAACAGTTGCTTCGAAAGGTCCCATGAAATGGGGGCTGCCCCTACTTCCTTTGACACTTTCACAAGTTAGAATGGTATATCAACCATAGGCACCTGTAAACAGCTCTCCACACAGGCATGGTTTCATCAGTTCTCTACATTAAGAAAGGAGAGGCTGATTCAGACACATCCCTTCATACTGACCCTGTTGTTTGCCATGGAATATGACTTTTCCCCTCTTAGGTCCTTCATAGCTGCCTGCAACTTCTTCAGGGTATAATTTCTGCATGGTCCTTTGATGTTCTCAGCAGGTGGAAGATCCCCTACATTACTGTATTGTAAGAGAAACTCTGTCTCGGCTCTTCTGTAAAGTTAGTTTGAGGGAACAATGTATGGTTAGGCTTAATAACATGTTTCATTTGAGTTAGGAATCATTCTGCTTAATGAATAATGGTATTGGGAACTTGCTATATTTACAAGAATATATTGGTGAAATATAAGTTTGAAAACAGAAATCTAGATAAGATTTGAATCCAGGAAGGGCATTGAGCTGTTGATTGGGATACTTAGCTTTGAATTATGTTCTGCACAGATGTCTCAGATAAATCAATATACAATGGCATAGGACCTTGTACCTTGGATGATTGCTTGTCGAAGAGATCATCCAGTCAAAAAGGAAGATAGTCGGTATGTTAGAAAAAAGAGTGAGTATAGGATTTGGACCAAAAGTTCTTTAGCAATAGGGTTTCGGATAAAGAGTGAATGTAAATGTCAGCACATGTGAAGAGTCAGTCACAATGATGAACTGGGGAAAATATGTAGGAAAGCAGATATCAATAGAGACATTAGGAAATCAGGCAAAATATAAAGTGAGTGATAGGATTAGTCATTTTCAACAGGGTTGAGGTTGAATATATTATCTTAAGAAGAAACAAATATGTAGTCACCAATAGGATTGATTTGAGAGCGTTAGGCAACCTGGATATGGATGTGTTTAGTAATCCATGCTCACTTTCCATTTAGGCTTTGGTGAAAGGTTAATAAAATAGGTACTTGTTACTTACTGTTTTTCTGTATGCTTAACAAAACACTGTTGAAGTCTTGAGGACTGTTTGCTAATCTTGTTTCCAGAATGTGCTGTCCCCAACTGCCAAACTGCAAATGTATACCCTCACCCGTTTGCACGCAAACCACCCACTTGCCCTGACCCATCAATAAACTTCCCTCCCTGCCCTCTCCAAGGAAAGCATATAAGCTCTGCTTAAGCTGTTCTCATTGCTCTCTGCTCTATTCAAGTGAGCTCTGAGCCCCAGAATGCTGGACCCATAATAAACCATTTACTGTTGAAGGAGACATTCTCTTGGTGGTCTCTTCCTCCGATGCTTGCCCGACCTTTACATCTGGAGGCACCAGCAAGATCCGACAGCGGCGGATGAAAGATCCCCAAGGGGTCCTTTCAGGGTAAGTAAGGGAACTCTTTTTGGTTTTAGGTTTCAGGTTAGGGCTTGGCAAAATGGCTATTGGTGATGAGCGTGAGCTCTCTCTGACAGAGGCTGACATACGTGTCACAGAGCCACAGGCCACGTCCCTGGGGGATGCCCCGAGGACTTAGGAAATCGAGGAACAATAGTCTCCTTGACTCAGTGATATTTTGCTTCGGATTCAGTATTGCCAGCCCATCAGGTTTTGCCGGCTACTCAGTCCTGGCCTCAGTATTGGACGTCCATTGCCTGTCTTTATTGTCTTGTCTTGTCAGTGTAGTGTGTGATTGCTTTCACTGTTTGTGTATCTCTCATTTTGGGACAGAGAACTTCAACACCTCTCTTCCTGACCCTTGATCACTGGACCAAAGTCTGCGCAAGGCCCAGAATCTTTCTTTTTCAGTAAATTGCTGGACCTGGCAGACCCTCTGTGCCTCAGAATGACCCACCATTGGAGTTGGATAGCCCCTAGAAACATCTACTTCCCACTAATTTGAAACGTCAGAGATTTTGTCTTTCAACCGGGGCCACATAGACATCCAGATCAACAGCCATATATCTTAACTTTGCAGGACCTCTGCAAATCTCCTCCTACATGGGTGAAGCCTTTCTTTGTCTCTGCGCCCACTCCTACTCCTTCCACCATGATTCTATCTCACAAACCCTCTGCTCTTCCTCCTCCAACCTCTGTTCTCCCTGAGTCTCAAGACTCTACTGGACTCTCCTACCCTTCTTATCCGCTGCCGTCGTCCACCAACCCCCAACAACCTCTAAGTGATTCTTTTGCTGCTGACTCAGCCTCTCCGCCATTGGAGAAAGCTAGGCCGGCCCAGCGCCAACCAGATGACTCTCCCTTGTCACACACACAGCCCCTCCTTCCCTGGAGGAAGCTGGCCCGGCTAAAAGAACTCAAAGAACTCCCTGGCGTTTTCACACCTGCCTACTTGGGATGACTGCCAACAAATCCTAGGGATTCTCTTCATGACAGAGGAACGAGAGAGAAACTTTCTGGAAGCTAGAAAAAAATATCCTCGGACCAGATGGGTGACCAACACAACTTCCCAACATTATCAAAGCCGGCTTACCCTTGAACTGACCCAACTGGGACCCCGACACCTTTGAAGGTAGGGAGCATCTGTCCACTTATTGCCGGGCCCTAATAGTGGGTTTCCAACCGGCCGCTAGCCAACCAAATAATTTGGCCAAGGTAAGAGAGATTATTCAAGGGCCTGATGAATATCCCTCTATGTTTCTAGAGAGAATTACGGAGGCACATAGGAGATATACTCCTTTCGATCTTCAGGCAGAGGATCAAAAGACATATGTCATGATGGCCTTCATTGGGCAAGCTGATCTGGATATTAAAAGAAAGTTACAATACTTAGATGGATTACAAGATATGACTTTGAGAGATTTAGTCAGGGTAGCCGAGAAAGTATCCTATAAGAGAGAAACAGAGAGAACGAAAGGGAGCAAAGGGAGGATGACAGATGAAAAAGACAGATGAAGGTATTAACTAAGGTCCTGGTCACAACAATAAATAGGCCAGAAATTAAGAAACAGGGAGACAAGAAGCGATACCTGGGTCCCCACCAGAGGCCACCCTTGGCCTCAGATCAATGTGCCTACTGTAAAGAAAAAGGACACTGAGCCAAAAAGTGCCCTAGAAAGAGACAGCCACGCCAGACAGCCTTTCTGACTCTGGAGGTTGACTGAGAATGTCGGGGCTCAGATCCCTTCCCCGAGCTCAGGGTAACTTTTGAAGTGAAGGGGACCCCATAAACTTTGAAGTGGATACAGCAGCAGTATACTCAGCCCTTAAGGCCCCACTGGGCCCTCTATCAAATAAAAGGTCTCTAGTTCAAAGGGCTAACAGCAGTAAATATCAGACTTAGACAACTAAGAGGACCATGGACATGGGGAAAGGAAAAATCCAACATTCCTTCCTAGTAATCCCAGAATGCCTGGCCCCATTGATGGGCAGAGATCTGCTCAGTAAGCTCCGGGCCAAAACAACTTTTAACCCCGAAGGCCCCAAAATGAAATTTCTAAATCCTTCATTAAAAACTCCTATAGTCATGGCTTTATAAATGTCAGTCGAAGATGAACATCCACTTTTCACACACCCCAAGAATGATCAAACAGGCAAGCTACCCCAGAAATGGATAACAGATTACCCACATGCCTGGGCAAAAGTTGTTGGGTTAGGCCTAGCCAAGAAACAACCTCCAAGAACAGTGGAGTTAAAAACCTCAGCCTCCCCAATCAATGTCAAACAACATCCTCGGAGCAAAAATGCTAAAGATGGGTTAAGGCCCCATATTCAGAAATATCTGGCTTTAGGGTCCTAAGGCCCTGTCAATCGGCCTGGAACACTCCCCTGCTACCAGTAAAAAATCCAGGAACTGGTCACTATCCCCGTTCAAGACCTAAGAGAGATCAACAACAGAGTGCAGGACATTCACCCCACGGTAAATAATTTGTACAATCTGCTTATCACTCTGAACCCTGAGTAAAAATGGTATGGACATAAAGATGCTATCTTTTGCATGCCTCTGCATAAAGACAGTCAGTTTCTGTTTGCTTTTGAGTGGGTAGACCCAGAAACCAGAACGTATGGTAAACTAACATGGACTAGACTCCCACAGGGTTTCAAAAACTCCCCCACTCTCTTTGAAGAAGCCCTCCACAGAGATGTCAACAACTTCAGAACTATGCACCCCGAAGTCACCCAGCTTCAATACGTGGATGACCTGCTACTGCAGCCAACACCAAGGAAAACTGTGAGTCTGGGAACCAAGCACTATTATGTAAGCTTGCTCAACTCGGGTATAGAGCTTCTTCCAAAAAACCCCAAATTTGCCAGCAAGAAGTAGTCTTCCTGGGCTATTCCCTTAGAGGTGGTAAACGTTGGCTCACTGAGCCCAGAAAACAAACGGTTGTGCAGATACCCCCCCCCCCAGCAGCAGACAACACAAAGAGTTTCTTGGGACTACTGGGTTTTGCAGGTTATGGATTCCTGTGTTTGCGTCCTTAACTTCTCCTTTATACCCGCTGTTAAAGGGAGATGCCCAATTCCAATGGACCCCTGAGCACCAGCAAGCTTTTGATAACATCTTACGACACTGGCACTGAACTCCTCAACTTCACTGAGCCAAGCCTGCAATTTCAGAAAGCCCTACACTACGTTAAAAATGTACATCAATTCACACACCTTGGTCCAAAGAAACTGCAGGCATTCCTGAAGGATCAAGAACAGAGTTTTCCACTAACCGACTCACAGCGAAAGGACATAACTGAACGGGTAACAAAACCCTGTCCGTTCTGTCAATAGAACAATTACCCTTCCAAGCTTCCTGCAGGAAAGCACCTATGAGCAACCAGACCAGGAAATTCTGGGAAGTGGACTTTACTGAAATTTAGCCAGCAAGGTATGGACTTCAATATCTCCTAGTGTTTGTAGATATATTTTCAGGATGGATTGAAGTCTTCCCCACAAAAAAAAAAAAAAAAACGCCCAAATGGTGGTAGAAAATCCTGAAAGATATTTTTCTATGATACGGCCTACCTAAGGTAATAGGGTCTGATAATGGACCGGCGTTCATGGCCCAGGTAAGTAAGGGTTTAGACAGGATCCTGGGGATAAATTGGAAGTAACATTGTGCTTATAGACCCCAGAGCTCAGGACAGGTTAAAAAAATTAATAGAACCATTAAAGAGACCTTAACGAAATTAAGCTTAGAGAGGGCATCAAAGATTGGACTATGCTCCTGCCTTATGCACTGTTTCATGCAAGAAATACTCCCTCTGTTTCTTTGTGTAACCTCACCTCCTATGAAATTCTCTATGGGGCCCCTCCTCCAGTAAGGACTTAACCACAACTCTAAGACCTACCGATCCCTTCCACACCCCCTTGCTTGACAAACTTAAAGCTATTGAAAGAACTCAGGGATACCTGTCAAAACAGCTGGCCACTGCCTACCAACCTGGTGAAGAGGAGACTCCACATCGATATCAAAAAAGAGACTTCATCTACATAAGATGACATCAGGTGTCATCCCTGGAACCCCGCTGGACAGGACCATACCAGGTGCTACTTATAAAACCTACAGTGCTAAAGGTAGACGGAATCACTTCCTGGATCCTAATTCTCATCTCAAGCCTGTGCCCTGTCCAGACTCTGGTTTGAAAGTGGAAAAGACTGGTAACCCTTTCAAATTGCATATTTGCCATGTGGATAAGGCTATAGACTCTCCCCTTGGCCACCACTAGTCCTAACCATCATCAGCCCATTCAGCAGCGATGGCTGATCACAAATCCTATTAGACAAGAAGTATGGTCTGTCTCACATACAGCCCCCTTAGGGACCTGGTGGCCAACTCTCCACCCAGATATTTGTCAGCTGGGTATACGTCTTTCCAATTGGGATATCTCTGATGAAGAGGATCCCACTAAAATTCCATTAAATTTCTCCCGTACCATAGATAATGGAAACAAACATTATGGATGTAGGGACAAGCAAGCCTGATGCAGGTTGGCTAGCCTAGATTACTATGTTTGCCCGGTGGACTATCAAAGCCACAAACAACCACGGCTGTGTGGGGGAAAAGCCGTCTTCTTCCGTAAGTCATGGGGATGTGAGCATACAGGGGCTGCCTGGTGGAACCCAAACTCCTCATCAAATTCAGTTCACAGCATTGGCCATATTACCAATTAGAAAACCAAAACCGATGGCCCCCAGAGGGGTCTCTAGATCCTCAAATTCTGTGTGACTATTTCAACTTCGGCAAGTGCTCAAAAGGATTGAAGAAAATTCCCCTATGTGTAGGCCTTTTCCCTCCTTTGCTCACATCACGAAATATGTTTCTCCAATAGATCCTTCTTCTCCAGATTCTCTGCTGTCACTCTCACATCAACAACCTGATTTCTCCCCTCCAATTACTAGATCAAAACCCCAAACCTCCGCTGGTTCTCAGACCATTGCCACCATGCTGAGGCAGCAGGTACTGAGGTACCCTTCCACCCACTCACTCCTCTCTTCTCCTGTCAGTACCCACACCGGGTCCCACCAGGTCCTCTTAACAGCTAACCCAAAGCTCAAACCAGCTGAGGAGTGCCCTCAGACGCCTATCCAAGATGTAATGAAAATGGCCTTTAAAGTTGCTTTGTCATCACTAAAAACAGGTTACTAAGAATTTAAAGTCCCTCACAGGCTTTTTAGATACTCATTCCCGTCTTCCCATCTGCTCTACCTGTTCTACTGCTCAAGTTTTGTTGCCAGGAAAATCCCAAACCCTTTTCCCATTATTCTTTTATATCTCTTTTTCCTCATTCTCAGAACCACAGAACTGCTCTCACCCCCCGCCTTCCCCGTCTTCCCCTCTGTACCAGGCCCACAGAAAAATCTTAAATGGCCTTCTCCAGAAGTCTTCATCGTGGCTGACTTTAGGACTTTCAGCAACAAAGTCCCTATAAAAGAGTTCAGTGTAGATAAACTTCCTCTTTTCGTGTTGCTCTGTTATACTTGGCCACTGGCTGGAAAAATCAGCCCTTCTAAGCTAGACACCCCCTTACTAGTTTTTCACAAAATATGTGAACAAGGCCTCTGGCCTTGAGCTGAGGCTTCCAGAGATGGCTACATTTCCAATATAAAGAAGTTACCAACTGGGCTCCATGGTAACAGCTGGCAGGGAGAAAATAAAAGAGAAGAAAAAAGCTCTCCCCCTCCCAGGTGTCCTTAATAAGTTATCTTTCCCAGAGAAGAGGAAAATAAAAACAGAACCAAAAACTGCTTTTTGTGAACTTCTGCAGACTGTGAATTTCGGAGTCTTTTCCCTTACATGTTGGGTACAAAATTCTGAAACTACCTAAACTTGGGATTCAGGGGATTAATTGATTACAACAGAAGCAATGCCCTCTATATCCGGTTGCAACCAAATAGGACTGTTTCCCTGTCTTTGGTGCTATCTTAGGTGCCTTGCCTTGTCCATACCTACAACAGTATAATTCTATATACTTAAACATTGTTTATTCATAAAATTATCAGCAGATGTGACTAATTATGTAATGGTGCAGATGTTTCCCCAAGTGCTCTATCATGAGGCAGGATCATTTAAATTTCAAATAGGGGGGCATACAACCCGGTTCCGCTGGCAACCTGTATCCTTCACTTTAGCCATCCTATGAGGAATAGTAGTTGCTGCAGAGAAGGGCACAGGAACCACTGCCCTAATCCATGGGACACAACAAATGACCCAATTAGAAGCAGCAATAGACCAAAACTTAAAGATATTAAAAAACCACCATCACAGCTTTACAAGAATCTTTAACCTCTCTCTCTGAAGTTGTTTTACAGAACAGGCGAGGGTTCGACCTCCTCTTCATGAGAGAAGGGGCCTTTGTCCTGCATTGAGGGAAGAATGTTGTTATTATGCCTACCATACTGGAGTTGTAAAAGAATCTATGATTAAATTAAGAAGACGCATTGAAGAGCATCAACAAGAGAGAGAGGCCCAAAAAGGGTGGTTTGAGTCTTCGTTCACAGAGTCCCCCTGGGTAACTATGCTTTTATCAGCCCTGGCCGGTCCATTAATAATCCTCACATTATTGCTAACTGTAGGACCCTGTTTGCTCAACCGTGTAGTTTCCTTTCTCCAAGCTCAAATTGGACAAGTTAAACTTATGGTAATCAGAAATCAATATACCACACTAGCAGACATAAAATGTGACATCCTCAATGATCACTATTATGATTTAATGTAACCAAAAGAAAGTGGGGAATGAAAGGTAAATAAAATAGGTAATTGTCACTTCCAGTTTTACGGTATGCTTAAAAAAACACTGTTGATATCTTGAGAACTGTTCGCTAATCTTGTTCCCTGAATGTTCTGTACCAACTGCAAAACTGCAGAATGTACTCCCTCACCCATTTGCACGCAAACTGCCCACTCGCCCTGACCCATCAATAATCTTCCCTCCCTGCCCTCTCCAAGGAAAGTATATAAGCTATGCTTAAGCTGTTCTCAGGGCTTTCTGCTCTATTCAAGGGAGCTCTGAGCCCCAGCATGTTGGACCCCCATAAACTTTTGGCTGTTGCATTAGACAGTCCCTGGTAGTCTCTTCCTCCGATGCTCGCCTGACATTTACATTGGTAAAATAATAAGTGTGACCATTGCTTCTGTGTCGAAATGTACAAATTATTACTGGGGGTACAAATAGGTGTACCCTGTGATATGAATATAGAGATAATGCATGAATAGACAATACTGTGAATAAATAATATAATGGATTCCAAATTTAATAATGGATTCAATTGATATCTGAAAATATACAGGAAATCTTATATTGATATACATCCATTCATTCCAACCAGTTAAACATCTAAACGTTATATTAGGATTATGATTTATCATGAAGAGTGTGTGAGTTTTGCTTGAAAATTGATTATGGAAGTTGAAAATAATGTGTTTGGAAAGAAGTCTCATGAAAAGACCAGACAAGAAACCTGGAGGAATCCATGTGTTCTGAAGCAGGAAGTTATTGAAAGTTAAACAAATGCCTATAAGTTTGCTAACTTGTGGATGAAATATATATCTTATGATGTGCATAAATTGAAGAAATAGTAATGTAGCAGTGTTGAATAAAAATGAATGTCAAAATACACATCATGTCCCATAGTAATCTACTTGCATTGATGTTAAACTGGGTCAGTTACTGTACAAATTTAGTATT
The DNA here is from genome assembly GCF_048772815.1 of Callospermophilus lateralis. Taxonomy (NCBI): domain Eukaryota; kingdom Metazoa; phylum Chordata; class Mammalia; order Rodentia; family Sciuridae; genus Callospermophilus; species Callospermophilus lateralis. The sequence goes on from NW_027514631.1 coordinate 824,207, forward strand.
TGTATGCAACATTAACTAAAGTTAGTTTTCAGTAGTGGTAACAAATATGTATTTCAGGTGGATGAATATTTCTGAGAATAAACTTGTGAATACTTGATTATAAATCCATACACATGAACATGAATGAATTTAGGGAGTGTATATAAGACACATATATTTCATATTTTGAAAAATCTGGAGAGTATATATATATATATATATACAAAAAACACACATGCAGAGACATTAAATTACCAATATATATGCCAATCGAAATTTATCATGAAATATATATCATCCACAGATGCAAAAATATTTCTTTTACTGAACATGGATTTATGTTTAATGTTGTTCAACTAGGAAGCTCACCCATAGGTTGAATTTTAAGATCCAACAGGGTTTAGGAGGAGTGATCTCTTCTCATAATTTGTATCTGCCAAGTCAGCCACCTCACAAGAATGTACATGTGATACCAGGTAGGATTCTATATGTGCATATAAAAATACATGTTCTGAATAGGCTACAGGGAAAGGGAGACAGGAATTTATATACTTATTAACTTTAAAAACACAAGGAGAACTATTTCAATTAAAAATTAACTAGATTTATAACAAATACCCTTCATAATGTAAATGGCAAGTCCAAATATACACCATGCCTCCTTTGAACTGCTTGTATTTCTATTCTGTTTGGGTTAGTTTTCTCCATCATATTAGGATTAGCAGTCAGAGTCTAGTAGTTTATGAGTTAGTGTCAGGGATTAAGTATTTCGAATGGAAAATTGGAAAATGAATCCAATGTGTATGTATATATGTGCTACACAAAAATCTTCCCACTCTCATCCACAACAATGCCTTGACATTAACTTCGTCCCAAGTAAGACACAATTAGAGGAGAAGAGTTAGAAAATCTGTGAATGCATATGTGGAATGGAATATACTCAGGATTTCACAAACTTGGAAGTGGTAGAGCAGTTTCCAAAAGTAAGGCACATGGTAAACACTCCACAAACATGGAGTTCTGCTGGCCTAAAGACTTCTTGATAAACTGCCTCTGAGGTTGGGCACTTGAAATATATGTTGTTGTCAGTAGCTTTAGCTTACTTTCTAGTGAGACCATCAAACCTGGGTCTGCATCTATGTGACCTGGAGGACATTGTTTCTAATTTTCCAATGAACATGAGGCAGCAGTGCGAATACTCTCTTTGTAGTTAAACTATGGCCACTGGGAGCTAAGTGACTCACCGTGTGAACTGTGAAGCCATTTGGTCCTCCTCCACTTTTCGTGGTGGTTCTTGCTGCTGCACTGGGACTTTGGTATTTTCTTCATGAAATACAAGGAGATCAACTGGGACACAGTGCTGGAGGGAGTTCTGTCACGTGTGGAGGTCACGGTCTGCATGTGAATGCACCAACCAGGATTCTATCCCACATGGGTTGCCCCTTTGTCCATAGCAACCTGATTCTGAACATTGCCTTGAAATCTCCCTATACAAAAAGATGCCTTTACATGGAAGGTTCTGCTGGCTGTACCATGTCATTCACAAGCCATTTGGAAGCCAGTGGCAGATCTACATGGCCCTACCACACGTTTTATCACACACCTTCACACCACTGCTCTAGGCCCACTAATTTGCAGGCTCCAACTTACTGGCATCTCTGTTCTACACAATTTTCATGAAACCTAGTCAGTCAAGGCACTGTCTGATACACTCATGATCAGCAATAGGACATCCAAAGATTCTCCAGTGCCACCTGGTCATGGGAATTCCAAAAATTTCATGGTGTTTATCTAGCCATTTTTTTGAGGATGAAGTTGGAGGAACTGTGGTTTTCAAAAACCATTAAATGTTGAGGAAGCTCATTTCAATGAAACTCTGGAGAACTCTCATAGGCAAGGCTTCCCAAAGAGTTGTCAAAAGGTCACATGAAGCCAGTCCAATTGAAGTCTACAATGTGAGGTACATGTGTGTTTTGACTCTCAGCTATGGCTGCCAATACTTTAAGAAGAAAATCATGGATTATCTTGGCTGAGATTCCCAGTGCTCTGTGGCCTTGATCTAAGTTTATAAGGGCTACTCTCATGCGTGGGCTCCTAAAATCCCAACAAAGCTCATGGCAATACTTCTCTGAGGTCAGTTCCAGAATTCAGTCTCTATAGGGATTCACACTAGAGTTCAAGCCCAGGTGGACCCAGTGATTTCATCCAATCGCCACACAAATGACCAAAATTTAAACGAAAACACTCCCATATGGCCCTCATCTTTTCCACATAGACACTCATCATAACCTCTAGCTGGAGGTTTCTATGAGGGGCGCTGGACAAGACAGTGTCCAAAATAAGCTCACTTGCCCGTCATTTGCCTAAAGTCAGGGTGGCCTGGAAACCCTTCTTCTGAACCAGGAGTGATCAAATAGGCCTACCATTATTACTGTTCCACTTCTCCAATTTGAGGCCTACTGACTGTGGGGTTTAGATTCTTCATGTGGATTTGGTTCATGAGAAAACCCAAGCACCAATGGGCTAGACTCTGAAGGGCTTTGAAAAACTCATTTGACCCAAAGGATTCCTATTCTCACCTTATGGAGGTCAGGAAACTTACAGAGGAAGGCGAGAGACTTCATCCATAATGAGTACTCTTTTGGCCATTTTGGTTTTGGATGCACACATGGCATCTTTCTTTAGATCCATCAGGTGCTGAGAATCTAAGCCACAGCCTCACACAGGGCCAACAGGCTGATTCAGACACATCCCTTTCGAAATCAATTACTCAAAGAGGGACAGGTGATGCCCATTCATTTACATTAGAGAACTGTTTTATTCAGGCTTCACAACGGGGTGGCCTTAGGCAAAGACCTTCCTGACATTCAGTGCTATAGAACAATAGGTAAGCAAAAGTCCCAAAGCAGGGTTTCTCCACTGAGACTTTCCTGGTAACATTGATATCTGAGTTTTCTGAGATTCTCGCCATTCCCTTCAGCTATCCAGTACATGGCCAAGTCACAGAGCTTGGAGGTGGTACCTATCTTGGTCACAAAATCATGAGCCTATTCTGGAGAGTGGCCAGAATTCAGGAAGAAAACAGGAACTTAGGAAGATTTCAGGTCTTGCCCACAAATAAGGCAACCCTCTGTCCTTTTATAAATTGGGCAGCGTGAATGTTGGGAAGCTTTCTCCTAGACAGGACACATCCATTGATGCATTTTCTTTTGTAATGTCTACACCCACGGACACAGTGGGATACACAGACATAGAAACACTTGCCTTGTCAAATGACTTAATAGAAACAGTCCACTCCAAACCAAACAAACCAACTTTCCTACCTATTCTCAGAACATGAGACAAAACCACAAACCCACACTCATTCCCACAAATGCACCTCCTTCCCCCAAGAAGGTCTGTTACTAACCGGAGTGTCCTCTGCCTGGTGAGCCATTCTTTGTTCACCCGAAATGGCCTGTCTGTTCTCAAATCTGGACTCCTTGGCCCACTCTGTGAAGTTGTCAGGAGCCAGCGTTGAGCCGCCACTACCTGCATTCTCAGGGAAGACACCTCTTCAGATTTTTTCTGGCATTTGACCATCTTCACATCTGTAAGTACCAAGAAAGACTGACTCTTTCCATGATAAATCCAAAAAAGTGAGATCTCTGTGACTGTTACTGGGCCTGACCCTGGGTGCCTGGTTTCTGGGATCCCAAGTTCAGAGAGTTCCATCACAAAGAAATGAGGTAGGTCACTTCCTTCATGAACTGAATGAGCTCACAGCCTTGGAAAACACTTTGTCCTAACAGTTTCTTCCTAATGTCCCATGAGATGGAGGCTGCCCCTACTTCCTGTGACACTTTCACAAGTTAGAATGGTATATCAACAATAGGTACTGGGGGAGAGATCTCCACACAGGGTTGATTTGGTCCATTTTGTCTACATTAAAATGTGAGAGGCTTATTCAGACACATCTCTTCATCCTGACCAGGTTGTTTGCCATGGAAAATGACTTTTGCTCTCTCAGGTCCTTCATAGCATTCTATATCTTCTTCAGGGATAATTTCTGCATGGATCTTTGAGATTCTCAGCAGGTGGAAGATCCCCTATATTCCTGGATTGTAAGACCAACTCTATCCCTGCACTGCTGTAAAGTTAGATTGAGGGAACAGTGTATGGTTAATGTTAATATCATGTTCTATTTGCGTTAGGAATCATTCTGCTGGATGAATAACGGTATTGGGAACCTGAGATATTTACAAGAATATATAGGTGAAATATAAGTATGGAAACAGAAATCTAGGGAAGACTTGAAGCCAAGTAGGACTTTGTGCCCTTGAGTAGCATACTTTGCTTTGAATTATATTCTGCACAGATGTCTCAGATAAATTGATATACAAAGAAATAGGATCGTATACACTAGAAGATTGAATAACATACAGAATATCCAATAAAAAAGGGATAGTCTGTAGGATTAGCAAGATAGTCAGTAGGTTTAGAAAGAAGAATGAGTATAGGATTTGTACCAAAAGTTCTTTACAAATAAGGTTTCGGGTAGAGAGTGAATGTAAATGTCAGCACATGTGAAGAGTCAGTCACAATGACGAATTGGGGAAAATATGTAGGAAAGCAGATATAAATAGAGACATTAGGAAGTCAGTAAAAGTATGAAGTGTGTAATTTGTTTAGACATTTTCAACGGTTTGAGTCTGAATATATAACCTTAGGCAGAAACTAATATGTTGTCACAAATTGGATTGACTTTTGAGAGCATTAGGTAACCAGGACATGGATGTTTTTATTAATCCATGCTCACTTTTTATTTAGGCTTTGGTAAAATCATAAGTGTGACCTTTGCATTTTGTGTCCAGAATATTATTGTGATAAAATGTATATGTAGATCAGGTGACTTGAGTATTTCTTCCACCATTTCTGTAGCAATATTTTGTAGATGTATAAATTACTATTGAGGGTACAAATAGGTGTACCCTGTGTCTATGAATATTCAGATAATGCATGAATAAACCATACTGTGTGTAAATAATATAACTTGCTCTACTTTAAATAATGGATTGAATTGATATCTGAAAATATAAAAGAAATCTCATATTGATATACAATCATTCACTGCAACCAGTTATACATCTAATGGTAATATTATGGTTGTGGTTTATCCTGAAAGGTGTGTGAGTTTTGTTTCAAAAGTGATTATGGAAATCAAAAATAATGTGTTTGGAAAGAAGTCTCATGAAAAGAATAGTCAAGAAACCTGTAAGAATACATGTGTTCTCAAGAAGGAAGTGATTGAACATTATATATCATACTATATATAATGTGCATAAACTGCAGAAATAGTAATGTACCAATGTTGAATAAAAATGAACATCAAAATACACATCATGTCCCATAGGAATCTACTTGCATTGATGTTAATCTGGGTCAGTTACTGTAGAAATATTAGGATTTTTATGCACCATTCACTGAAGTTACTTTTCAGTACTAGGAAAAAAGAATGTATTTAAGTTGGATGAATATTTCTGAGAATAATCTTGTGAAAATTTGATTATAAATCCACATAAATCACAAAACATTATAAACACAAAAGTCACATGGACATTAAAATGTAGCAATATATATGCCAATTTAAATCCATCTTGAAATATATATCATCCACTGATCCAAAACTATTTATTTAATGAACTTGAATTTATGTATAATGTTGTTCAGCTAGGAAGCTCCCCCATAGATTGAATTTTCTGTTCCAAATCAGTGTTTAGGAGGAGTGATCTCCTAAATGTGTATGCAAATATGTGCTACACAAAAATCTTCCCACTCTCATCCAGAACAATGCCTTGATATTACCTTCACCCCAAGTAAGACACAGTTGGAGGACATGAGTTAGAAAATCTGTAAATACATATCTGGAATGTAAAATGGTCAGGAGTTCACAACCTTGCAGGTTGTAGAGGAGTTTCCAAAAGTAAAGGACAGGCTTGATAGACCCAACCTGATCTTTTATTAGAATTGGGAGCCATCTTGCCAGAAAGCCAAGAAAAGATAATTTGGGCTTTACTATAAATTACTGCAAATTCTGAACCTGCTTGGAATGCCTGTCCGTGCCTTGAACTCATCCATGCCTGGCTCTCTGACCAGATAACAGTGCTCTCTGAAACATTAGTGACACCTAATAAATATTGGCCTTCCCAGGCCAGACAACGACCCTCTCTGAGTCTCTAATGGTCCTCATAATTTCTGATGTTGGGGCCAGCAAAAAAAATGTAAACTACCATCAGTGTGATGCTTTCAAAGTTCTGTTATCTGTAACCCCCTTTTTGTGTAACTTTCTGGGCTATATAGCTGGGCTGTAGGAAAGGTGGTGTTGCTGTCTTGTTCCCGCCATTTTTGGAGGGAGAGGCAGCCTGGCCAGTTTTAATAATAAGCCTGCCTTAATTTGATTTTAATTGGAGTCACTGGTCTTTTCTTGCATCCTATTCCAACATTTTGGAGTTCCCCAGTGAGATGACCCTGCCCGACCAGATCACAAGACCAGACTGCTGAAAATTCTGAAGCTGGCCTTCCCTCCAGGGCTACGGGCTGGGGAGCCACTCTAGGGGGTGCACAACTTGAGATGTTCCAAGGCCTTGGAGTGAGCCGTCGGTCTGGGGAGCACTGCAGTGAACCACCACACTGAAACTATTAGCAAGTACCTGGTGGAGGAGGCCTCCAATAGGTAAGTGGCACCTTGATAACATCTTATATCTGGTTAAGGGAGATCTCTTCTAATGACAGAGAGGTGGCCTGGGGAGGCTCACATTCACTCCTGTCCAGGATAGTAATGAGAATCGTTCTGTCCTCTGTTCCGTTCTGTAGGGAATTCCTCTGGAAGGTTAGAGAGGTGCCGAGGGACACGCATGCGCTCCTACCCCAGAGCTTTAGCAAGACGTTGAATTGCTCATCTGTTTTTCTGTTTTGGCACCGGGATTCTGTTTTTTTTTTTTTTTTTTTTTTTTGTGTGTGTGTGTGTTTTGTTCTGTGTTCTATATGTTTTTTGTTTGTTTGTTTTTGTGCGTTTTGTTTTGTGATTTCTGTGATAAAATCTTAAGGATATTGAACGTGAAAATGGGTAACAAAGCAAGTAAGCCTGACATCCCTTTGCACTGTGTTTTAAGGAACTGTGATGAACTTTACCACCATTTGTTAAGCAGAATGAGAGAAGCCCCTAGCTGGCTTCCTGGAGCACACCCAGTGCAGATGGTAATGCCTGCTGGGGAATGAAGAACTGAGTATCTCCCAGCATCTGCCGAAGCCCTGTTGCTTCAGGGAATTCCCTCCTTCGTTCCCTGCACTGCAAGGATAATGCCACCTCTGTCTTCTTAAAAAAAGAGAAAAACAAAAAGGGGACACTAAATGCAGTAAAGTCGCCATGGAGACACTTTACTTTATATTTCAGGTTGCTCCTCTGTGAAAACATTTTGTCCCCTTGTGGGGACATCTGTGGTGCCACTGGAGAAGGAGATTTTTCTCTTATTTGCTCTGTTTTAAAGGGTTCTGTCTGTCAGCCATTGTCTGGAGTTCATTTCTGTCTGTCTTGTGCCTTTTTTCTAGCCCTTTAAGACATGTGCAATAATGTGTTAATATTATAAATTGTTTCTTGGAAATGATCTTAGCTGAATGTGTGTCTAAATGATGATGTTTCATTGTACCAATCTGGTATCTGAATGGGTTTTTGAAGCATTCCACAATCTTGCAGTTAAAAGTCGGGTTTAGGTATTTGTTTAGTTCATGGTTTCAGATAATTCATGCCAGAGAACTTAAATACATAGGATGGAAAACTAAAGAACTCTACTTCCAAGTTGGCAAGTAACTTCCCAATCATTCAGTCTTTTTTTCACCAATTTTAAATTAGTAGCCTCGGAAAATGTCACGGTGTGTACCAGTGCATTAATTTGGACAAGGATACTAAATCATAGTATGATATCTGTTGACAAAACAACTTGTAAAGATATAAAATTTTGTGAATTATATCTTAAACTTGTACCATAATTTTCAACATCCTAACATGAAAATTATGGTTAAAATACCTTAGGCCTAAGGTTTCTGCTCAGAATAGCCTTTTTTTCCTTCTTCTTCCAGACCTCAGCCAGGACTTATTTTGAAATGCAAATGAAAGAAGCCTGTAAGCTTAGTAGGAGACTTATTTGAGGCCTAAGGGAAAAAAAAAACGGTAAATTGTATGGTATTTACTAATTACTGGCCAGTCATTTTTCTAGGACTCATAATTTTTTCCTTAGGTTCTTTATTTATTTTTTGAGCTCATGATTTTGCTCCTAGAGACCTAGGTTAATGTTTTTCTGATCAGTAATATCTTTGACCAACTGTGGAATTTTTAAATCATTGCAATGGAGATTTCACCTGTGAAAAGCTACAAGGCCTTCACTTTTATTATGTGTGCACAATTTGTTATGTGTTGTATGTCTATATATATATATACATATGTCCATATATCATATATATGATACAAATTAACATATATAAGGAGCACTCATATTAAAAAGAACTCATAAAAACAATTTTAAAAAGTGGATCCAAAGATCTTTAATTCACGTGATTTAAATGTTTCAATTTAAATTGGGTAAACAGATAAATATAAATGTCTTTAAATTTAAGCTTACAAGTTTTTCTAGGTTTTCAAAAATCTAATAAACTATTAATGTCTACAAAAGGTCTAATATGCCTTTGTTCCAGGACTTTTCTTTCAATCAAAAAAATGGTTTACAGTGTTCAAAAAATTTGTCTAATATTTTGATAAATAAGTAAAGTAAATTTGATATGGGATTACTCATTCATGAGTACTTTTGTTTGATATCTGATTGATATACTAAGGTCTGTATAAGTTTGTACTAAAGTCTGTATAAGATTGTAAAAATCAGTCATGTGTAAAAGAGACAACAATTTCTTAAACATAAGTTTACCCATAACATTAAGTTTATTAAGATTTAAATTTTCTAGAGCAAGCAACCATAAAAATTAAACAAATGTTTAAATAAGAACTTTTATTTTAGAGCACTGTACTGCCATTTCTTTAAAAGCTAAACTTGGTTAATGTAGAAACTTCAATGCAATTGTGATACTATTAATGTGCTCATATTTTCCAGTTATACAACTCTATAAGGTAGAAACTTTAAAAGAGCATTATATCAAGCAGGTGTTCTGAAGTTGTATGGTAAATAAAATATATATTGGGGATTTATTTACCTGTTATCAATAATATATGTAAAGTTTTATGTTACTTTTTACATTGTGGAACAATTTAAATGTATTTTTAAGTTAATGAGACCCTAATCTATGTAAAGGTTAAAATCTTTCAGCCGTACTTTAATTCATGTTTTAAATGTGATACCATATGGTGTGAGTTAATGTTCATGTGACCTCAAACAATTCATGTAAACTTTGTAAAATGATATTTAAAAAAAAGATCAGCTTGAGAACTAAACCATTTAAGATTTATAAGAAGCCCTGCTTACCTGAGATAAGACTCTGTGTCCCATCTTACTACATGTGAGAATGACTACGAAAGCAGTAGGTCAGATTTTATTTCATTTAAAGTTATGTTCAAATTTTTTTTTCTGTCAAGATTACTAGGATCTCAAAAAGGTGATATAATATATAAATCACCAAAAAATTCAGGGTAGCTATTACATGAACTAAGTATTTTTACTCTTGTTAAAAAATTTTATTTTTTAATTTCTTTATAAGTGATCTAAAGATTCCCTGTTGGTGTTTTACAGAAGTGTTGCTTTAAGAACACAACATGGGTTAATTTAAGAAAATAAGTCATCAACTACAAGACAGACAGAATAATAAGATCCCAATTAATAAAATATAAATAATTATAAACTTATAGACATTAAAGTGCAGTACTCTTAATATATGGCTGTTAAAATTTATTTGCTGGTTGTTTCAGATTAGGATTGAAAATTAAAGTTAAATGAAAAGGGCCAAAAAAAACCAATATTTGACTCTTGCCCTTTGAGTCAGTCTGAATCCAGGGAACAGGGGACTTCTCTATGAGCTTTGCAACTCTGGGCCACATAACCTCCCGATCAGGGAGATTAATGAGACCACTGGAGAACAGAAAGCCAATCAGTGCATTTGCTACAAAGAGGAGAGTCATCAGGAAAGGGAGACATCCCTGATGCTTCTGAGGGAAGCCACATGGTCAAGCAAGACCTGAACCTACCTAGCTCAAATTGCACTAGCAGAACTGAGAAGCTGCTCTCAAGTGTCCCAAGGAATGACTCCCATAAAAGCTCAGCTGACTGCTAACAATAGATAGAAACAAAAGTCATTTGACTGCTTCATCTTAAACACTTAGCAAAGACAGTTAAAACCAAAATACAGCCATTCCTGGGCATTTTAAATAATAATAATAATAATAATAATAATAATAATATTTTAAGGTATACACTTTATGTTAGCCTCCCAAAATAAGTAAAACTGTTGGCTACAAAGACTATCAAGAGGAGCTGCCAGAGGCAGAAGTTTTTAGTTTAAGGCCTACAGATATTCCTAACCTACACAGGTAGGCTTGGTGTTTGCTAGTACGATTATCCAGCCCTGAGTAACAGAATTAAATGTTTCTCTATTAGACACAGAGGTCATACTAGTGAAAGGATTTTGCAAAATCAGATGACATTAAATTATTAAACTGTATATTATGGGGAGGGACAACTGTAACACTAAAAGTTAAATATTAAGTTGACAGTCCTGATAATTGGGGATATTAAAGACTGGTGAGGGTACTTCATACAGTGACATGATCCAGTTACTGCAACATTTATTCAATACTCATGTTTTTTGTTTCTCTCATAGAAGAACCCATCCCCAGATGACTTTACAACCTGTTCTTCCTCAACAAGACTTCAAAAAGAACTGACTTCTAAAAGGCAACTCATATTCCTCAACTGACTTCAAAAAGGCAACTCATGTCTCTCACGCTATGCACACTCATGTCACCCTCTCTCAGCTGAGAAGAAGGCAAAATGAGAGACGACTCTCCACTTACACCAATGGAGCCCAAATTAAATAGACTATCAATATAAGTAATTAATTAAGTCAGGTAATATCTGGGAGACTGGTTTTCGGTGAGTTCTAAAAATTTGGAGACTGTTAACTGAGGGATTAAAATTTCCTCAGTGCTTTTCCACTAACCTATCAAGGATTACAAAGGGACACATAAGAAAAGGGGGGAATGATAGACCCAACCTTATCTTTTATTAAAATTGGGAGCCATCTTGCAACAAAGCTATGAAAAAATCATTTTGGCTTTACTGTAAATTACTGCAAATTCTGAACCTGCTTGGAATGACTGCCCGTGCCTTAAACTCACCCGTGCATGGCTCTGTGACCAGATAGCAGCCCTCTCTGAAACTTTGTCACACCTCATAAATATTGGCCTTCTGTGGCCAGACAATGACCCTCTCTGAGGCTCTAATGGTCCTCATAAATTTTGATGTTGGGGCTAGCAAAAAAAAAAAAATGTAAACTCCCATTTGTGTGATGCTTGTCAGAGTTCTGTTATCTGTTACCCCATTTTGGTGTAACTTTCTGGGCTGAAAACCTGGGCTGTAGTAAAGGTGGGGTTGCTCTCTTGCTCTCGCAATCTTTGGAGGGAGAGGCAGCCCAGCCGGTGGAAATAATAAGCTTACTTTAATTTGATTTTAACTGGAGTCAGTGTTCTTTTCTTACATCCTGGTCTAAGAGGTAAACACTCCACAAACATAGAGCTCTGCCGGCCTAAAGACTTCTTGAGAAACTGCCTCTGAGGTTGGGTACTTTAAATATATTTTGTTGTCAGAAGGTTTAGCTTCTTTTTTATTGAGACCATCAAAGCTGGGTCTGCATCTATGTGAATGGAGAGCATGGTTTCTTATTTTCCAATGAACATGAGGCAGCAGTGCTGAATTCTCTCTTGGTAGGTAAACTGTGGCCACTGGGGGCTAAGTGTCTCCCCGTGTGGACTGTGAAGCCATTTGATCATCCTCCATTTTTGTGGTGTTTCTTGGTGCTGCACTGGGAGTTTGGTATTTGCTTCACGAAATACAAGGAGTTCAACTGGGACACAGTGCTGGAGGGAGTTCTTTCACGTGTGGTGGGTCAGGAACTGCAGGAGAATGCACCAACCAGGCTTCTATTTCACACAGCTTTTTCCTTGACCATACCAACCTGATTCTGAACATTGCCTTGAAACCTCTCCATATAATAAGATGCCTTTACATGTAAGGTTCTGCTGGATGCACCATGGCAGCCAAAAGGCATTTGGAAGTCAATTGGAAATCCACACGGCCCCACCTCAGATATTTTATCACACACCTGCACACCACTGCTCTGGGCCCACTACTCAGCATTCTCAACTTACTGGCATCTCTGTTCTTCAACATTATCATGAAACCCAGTCAATCAAGGCACTGTCTGGTACACTCATGATCAGCAACAGGAGATCCAAAGGTTCTCCAGTGCCACCTGGTCATGGGAGTTTCAAAAATTTCAGGGTATTTATCTAGCCACTTTTCAAGGATGAAGTTGGAGAAACTGTGGGTTTCAATTCATTCAGGAACCATTTAATGTTGAGGAACCTCATTTCAATGAATGCTCTGGAGAACTCTCAAAGGCAAGGCTTCCCAAAGAGTAGCCAAATAGTCACATGAAGCCCAGCCCATTGAGGTCTACAATGTGAGGTCCATGTGTGTTTTGACTCTCAACTATGCCTGTCAAGTCTTTCAGAATAAAATCATGTGATATCCTGGCTGAGATTCCAAGTGATCAGTCGAAAGCCACCCTTGGCCTAGATTTCAGTTTCCAATGGCGACTCTCATGCGTGGCCTTCTAAAATCGCAACACAAGTCATGACAATACTTCTCTGAGGTCAGTTCCAGAACTCAGTCTCTAAGGTGAATCATACCAAAGTTCTAGCCCTGGTGGATCCAGTCATTTCTTCCAACCACTACACAAATGAACACAATTAAAACCAAAACACTCCAACATGGTCCTCACCTTCTTCCATATAGACACTCATTATAACCTCTGGCTGGAGGTTTCCATGAGGGGCGCAGCACAAAACAGTATCCAAAACAAGCTCCCTTATCCCTTATTTGCTTAAAGTCAGCTGGGCCTGGACACCATTCCTGTGAACCAGGAGTGATAAAATAAGCCTGGCCTTAATACTGCTCTGCTTCTCCAATTTGAGGCCTACTGACTGTCAGGTATAGATTCTTAATGTGATTTAAAGTAATGAAAAAACCCAAGTTAATATGGGCTAGCCTCTGCAGGGCTTTGAAGAACTCATTTGACCCAAAGGATCCCTAGTCTCATTTGATGGAGATCAGAAACCTATCAGAGTAAGGCAAGATACTTCATACACAATTACTGATATTTTTGCCATTTTGGTTTTGGAAGCACACATGGGATCTTTCTTTAGTTCCATCAGGTGCTGAGAATCTAAGCCACTGCCTCACACAGGGCCAAGTGGCTGATTCAGACACATCCCTTTCCAAAGCAATTAAGCAAAGATACACAGATGATGCCCATTCATTACCATTTGAAAACAGTTTTCTTCAGGTTTCACAAATTGGTGGCCTGAGGCAGAGACCTTCCTGACTCTCAGAGCAACAGAAAAATAGGTAAGCAAAAGGCCCAAAGCAGGGTTTCTCTACTGAGACTTTCTTTGTCACACTGATATCTGAGTTTTCTGAGATGCTTGCTATTCCCTTCAGCTATCCAGTATATGGCAATGTCACAGAGCATGGAGGTGGTACATATCTTGGACACAAAACCATGAGCCTACTCTCGAGAGTGGCCAGAATTCAGGAAGAAAACAGGAACTTCGGAAGATAGTAGGTGTTGCCCGTCCCTAAAGCAACCTGCAGTCCACTCATAAAAGGGGCAGGATGAATGTTGGCAAGCTTTCTACTAGACAGGACACATCCATTGATGCATTATCTTTTATAATGTCTACAACCACGGACACAGTGGGATACACAGGCATACAAACAATCACCTTGTCAAATGACTTACTATAAACAGTCCACTCTAAAGCAAACAAACCTCCTTTCTTACCTATTCTCAGAACATGAGACATAACCACAAAATCACAATCACAACCAAAACGACACCTCCTTTATTCAAGTAGGTCTGTGACTAATTGGAATGTACTCTGACTGATGGGCCATAATATGTTTCCTTGAAATGGCCTGTCCTTCTCAGATCTGGTCACCCTGGCCAACACTGTGAAGTTTTCAGGAGCCAGTGGTGAGCCACTACCTGCTTTCTCAGGAAATTCCCCTTTTTAGAGCTCTCTTGGCATTTGGCAATCCTCACATCAGTAGGTACCAAGGAAGACTAACTCTGTCCTTGGTTATTCCAAACAACTGAGCCCACTGGGTAAGAAACTGGGACTGACTCTGGGTGCCTGGCTTCCTGGATCCCAAGTTCAGAGAGATCCGTCATCAAGGAAGAGAGGTAGGTCACCTCATTCAGGAACTGAATGAGGTTACTGCCCTGGCAACCACTTTGTCCTAACAATTGCTTTCAAGGGTCCCATGAGATGGTGGCTGCCCCTACCTCCTGTGACACTTTCACAAGTTAGAATGGTATATCAACCATTGGCACCTGGGAACAGCTCTCCACACAGGCCTGGTTTGGTCCATCTTCTCTACATTAAGAAGAGAGAAGCTGTTTCAGACACAACACTTCATCCTGACCAGGTTGTTTGCCATGGAGGATGACTTTTGCTCTCTTAGGTCCTCCATAGCTGCTTACAACTTCTCCAGGAATCATTTCTGCATGGACCTTTGAGTTTCTCAGCATGTGGAAGATCCCCTATATTCCTGTATTGTAAGAACAACTCTATCCCTGCTCTTCTGTAAAGTTAAATTGACTGAACAGTGTATGGTTAGGTTAACTAACAGGTTCCATTTGGATTAGGAAACTTTTTGCGGGATGAATAAAGGTATTGGGAAACTGCGATATTTACAAGAATATATAGGTGAATTATAAGTATGAAAACAGAAATCTAGCTAAGATTTGAAGCCCAAAAGGGCATTGGGCCCTTGATTGGGATACGTAGGTTTGAATTATGTTCTGCACTGATGTGTCAGGTAAATCGATATACAATGGCTTAGGTCCTTGTACCATGAATGATTAAATGTAGAAGAGAACTTCCAGTCAAAAGGGATAGTCGGTAGGATTCGGAAGATTCTCGGTAGGTTTAGAAAGAAGAGTGAGTATAGGATTTGGACCAAATGTTGTTTAGCAATAGGGTTTCTGGTAGACAGTGAATGTTAATGTCAGCACAAGTGAAGAGACAGTCACAATGATGAACTGGGGAAAATAGTTAGGAAAGCTGATATCAATAGGGACATTACGAAATCAGGCAATGTATAAAGTGAGTGATAGGATTAGATATTTTCAACAGGGTTGAGTTTGAATATATAATCTTAGAAAGAAACAAATGTGTAGTGACCAATAGGATTGACATTTGACAGCATTAGGCAACCTGGACATGGATGTTTAGTAATCCATGCTCACTTTTCATTTAGTCTTTGCTACAATCTTAAGTGTGACCTTTGCTTTTTTTGTCCAGAATATTACTGTGATAAAACGTATATGTAGATCAGGTGACATGACTATTTTTCCACCATTTCTGGCAGCAACATATTCAAGACGTATAAATTAGTAATGGGGGTAAAAAGAGGTGTACCCTTTGTCTGTGCATATAGAGATAATGCATGAATAGACCATACTGTGAATAAATAATATATCTGGTTCCGACTTTAAATAATGGATTGAAATTATATGTGAAAAAATACAAGAAATCTTATATTGACATACAAACATTCATTCCAACCAGTTATATATCTAATGGCCACATTAAGGTTATGGTTTATCATGAAGGGTGTGTGAGTTTTGCTTCAAAAGTGATTATGGAAATCTAAAATAATGTGTTTGGAAAGAAGTCTCATGAAAAGACCAGTCAAGAAACCTGGAGGAATACATGTTTTATGAAGCAGGAAGTGATTGTGAAACAAATGCATATAAATTTGTGAACTT
The DNA here is from genome assembly GCF_048772815.1 of Callospermophilus lateralis. Taxonomy (NCBI): domain Eukaryota; kingdom Metazoa; phylum Chordata; class Mammalia; order Rodentia; family Sciuridae; genus Callospermophilus; species Callospermophilus lateralis. Next base: position 840,275 of record NW_027514631.1, read on the forward strand.
GTGGATGAAATATATATATCCTATGATTTGTAAAAATTGAAGAAATAGTAATGTACCAGTGTTGAATGAAAATAAACGTCAGAATACACATCATGTCCCATACGAATCTACTTGATTGATGTTAATCTGGGTTAGTTACTGTACAAATATTAGGATTTGTAAGCACCATTTACTGAAGTTAGTTTTCAGAACTATGAAACAAATGTGTATTTCAGGAGGATGAATATTTCTGAGAATAATTTTGTGAAAAGTTTATTATAAATCCACATTTTTGAACATGAATGAATTTAGGGAGTCTATTTAAGATACATACATTTCATATTTTAAAAATCAGGACAGTATATATATATATATATATATATATATATATATATATATATATATATTCATAATTATATATATGTGTATATACATATATATGTGTGTATATATATATATATATACATATATATATATATATATATATATACACACACACACACACAAAACACACACACAGACATTAAAATGTAGGAATATATACGCCAATCGAAGTTCATCATAAAATATATAGCATCCACAGATGCAAAAATATTTATTTTACTGAACAAGGATTTATGTATAATGTTGTTCTACTAGGAAGCTCACCCATAGTTTGAATTTTCAGTTCCAACAGCGTTTAGAGGAGTGATCTCTTCTCACAACTTGTATCTGCCAAGTCAGTCACCTCACAAAAAAGAACGTGTGATACCAGGTAGGATTCTATAAAGCATATAAAAATACATGTGCTGAATAGGCTACAGAGAAAGGCAGACAGGCATTTACATATTTGTTAACTTTAACAACACATGGAGAACTATTTCAATTAAAAATTGACTAGATTTATAACACCTACCATTTATCATGAAAAAGGCAAGTCCAACTATACCCCACGCCTCCTCTGAACTGCTTGTATTTCTATTCTGTTTGGGTTGTTTTTCTCCATCATTTGGATTAGTAGACAGAGTATAGTAGGGTATGGGTTATTGTCAGGGATTCAGTATTTTCAATGGTATATAGGAAAATGAATCCAATGTGTATAAAAATATATGCTACACAATTATCTTCCCACTCTCATCCAGAACAATGCCTTTACATTACCTTCACCTCAAGTAAGACACAATTAGGGTAGAAGAGTTTGAAAATCCGTGAATGCATATCTGGGGTGGAAACAGTACTAAGAAACAAATACGTAATTCAGGTGGATGAATATTTCTGAGAATAATCTTGTGAAAAGTTGATTATAAATCCACAACATAAATATGAATGAATTTAGGAAGTGTGTATTAAGACACATATTTCATATTTTGAATACTCCTGAGAGTGTATCTATATATATATTTATATACACACACAGAGACAGACATTAAAAATTGCAATATATATGCCAAACGAAATTCACCATGAAATGTATATCATCCATAGATCCAAATATATTCATTTTACTGAACATGGATTTATGTATAATGTTGTTCAACTAGGAAGCTCACTCACATTTGAATTACCAGTTCAAGCAGCGTTTAGAAGGAGTGATCTCTTCTTCAAATTTGTATCTGCCAAGTCAGCCACCTCACAAGAATGTACGTGTGGTACCAGGTAGGATTCTATATGTGCATATAAAAATACGTGTGCTGAATAGGCTACAGAGAAAGGGGGACAGGAATTCACTTATTTGTTAACTTTAAAAACGCATGGAGAACTATTTCAATAAATAATTGACTAGATTTATAACTGCTACACTATACCATGCAAAAGGCAACTCCAACTATAAAACATACCTCATCTAAACTGCTTGTATTTCTATTATGTTTGTGTTATTTTTCTCCATCATATTAGGATTAGTAGTCAGAGTCTAATAGGGTATATGTTAGTTTCAGGGATTCAGCATTTCTAATGGAAAATAGGAAATTGAATCCAATGTGTATGCAAATATGTGCTACACAAAAATCTTCCCACTTTCATCCAGAACAATGCCTTGACATTACATTCTCCTCAAGTAAGACACAATTAGAGGATAAGAGTTAGAAAATCTGTGAATATATATCTGGAATGGAAAATACTCTGGAGTTTACAACTTTGGAGGTGGTAGAGAAGATTCTAAAAGTAAGGGACAGGGTAAACCTTCCACAAACATGTAGCTCTGCTGGCCTAAATACTTTTTGAGAAACTGCCTCTAAGAGTGGGCACTTGAAGTATTTGATGTTTTGAGGAGATTTAGTTCCTTTGTGGAGAAACCATGAAAGCTGGGTCTGCATCTATGTTACTTGGAGGACATGGTTTCTTATTATCCAATGAACATGAGGCAGCAGTGCTGAATTCTCTCTTTGTAGGTAAACTATGGACACTGGGGTCTAAGTGTCTTTCAGTGTGGACTGTGAAGCCAATTGGTCATCCTCCGCTTTTCGTGGTGTTTCTCGCTGCTGCACTGGGAGTTTGGTATTTGCTTCAAAAAATACAAGGAGTTAAAATGGGACAGAGTGGTGGAGGGAGTTCTTTAAGTTGTGGTGAGTCAGGGTCTTCAGGAGAATGCACCAACCAAGGTTCTATCCCATGTAGATTGCCCCCTTGAGAATAGCAACCTGATTCTGAACATTGCAGTGAATCCTCTCCATATAACAAGATGCCTTTACATATATGGGTCTGCTGGCTGCACCATGTCAGTCACAAGCCATTTGGAAGCCAATGGCTGATCCACATGGCCGAAACACAGATGTTTTATCACACAATTGCAAACCACTGCTCTAGGCCCACTACTCACCAGGCTCCAACTTACTGGCATATCTGTTCTACACCATTTTCATGAAACAAAGTCAATCAAGGCAGTGTCTGGTATACTCAGGATCAGAAACAGGACATCCAAAGTATTTCCAGTGCCAGCTGATCATGAAAATATCAAAAATTTCATGGTAATTTTCTAGCCATTTTTCACGGATGAAGTTTGAGGCTCTGAGGGATTCAATTAATTCAGGAACCATTAAATGGTGAAGAAGCTAATTTCAATGAAAGCTCTGGAGCACTCTCACAGGCAAGGTTTCCCTAAGGGTGGCCAAAATGTCACATGAAGCCAGGCCCATTGAGATGTACAATATGAGGTCCATGTGTGTTTTAAACTCAAATATGGCTGCCAAGTCTTTAAGAAAAATTGTATGTTATATCCGGGCTGAAATTCCCAATGTTCTGTGGAAATCCAACCTGGGCCTAGATCTCAGGTTCCAAGGGCGACTCTCATGTGTGGCCTCCTAAAATCCCAACACAATTCATGGCAATACTTCTCTGAGGTCAGTTAAAGAACTCAGTCTCTAAGGGGAATCACACCAGAGTTCAAGCCCAGTGGAACAGTCATCTCTTCCAACCGCCACACAAATGACCACAATTAAAACCAAAACACTCCCACATGGTCCTCATCTTTTTCCATATAGACACTCCTTATAACGTCTGGCTGGAGTTTTCAATGAGGTACACAGACCAAGTCAGTGTCCAAATTAATGTCCTGTTTCCCTCATTTGTCTAACATCAAGGTGGCCTGGACACACTTCCTGTAAACCAGGAATGATCAAATAGGCCTGCCATTAATACTGCTTGGCTTTTTCAATTTGAGGCCTTCTGACTCTGTGGTTTAGATTCTTTATGTGAATTTGAGTCATGAGAAAATCCAAGCCCCTCTGCAGAGATTTGAAGAACTCATTTAGCCCAAAGGATTCCAATTCTCACTTGATGGAAGTCAGGATCCTAACAGAGGAAGGTAAAAGAATTCATTCACAATGAGTGAATATTTGCCATTTTGGTTTTGGATGCACACATGTGATCTTTCTTTTGATCCATCAGGTGCTGAGAATCTAAGCCACAGCCTCACACAGGGCCAAGAGGATGATTCAGACACATCTTTTTCCAAAGCAATTAAGCAAAGAGACACAGGTGATGCCCTTCATTTCCATTTGAAAAATGTTTTCCTCAGGCTTCCCAAAGGGGTGGCCAGAGGCAAAGACATCCTGAGATTCAAGGCAACAGAACAATAGGTTAGCAAAAGGCCCAAAGCAAGGTTTCTCCACTGAGACTTTCCTGGTCACACTGATATCTGAGTTTTCTGAGATGCTGGCCATTCCCTTCAGATATCCAGTACATGGCCATGTGACAGAGATTGGAGGTGGTACATATCTTGGACACAAACCCAAGAGCATATTCTGAAGAGTTGTCAGAATTCAGAAAGAAAACAGGGACTTAATAAGGTAGTAGGTGTTGCCTATCGATATGGAAACCACACTCCATTCATTAATTGGGCAGGATGAATGCTGGGAAGCTTTCTACTAGAGGGGACACATGCATTGATGCATTCTCTTTTCTAATGTATACAACCACGGACACAGTGGGATACACAGACATAGAAACACTCACCTTGTAAAACGACTTACTAGAAACAGTTCACTGCAAACCAAAGAAACCTCCTTTCCTACCTATTCTCAGAACAGAGACAAAACCACACACCCATACTCAAAAAGACACCTCCTTCCCCCAAGTAGGGCTGTGATTATCCGGAGTGTCCTCTGACGGGTTTGCCATACTATGTTCCCCGGTAATGGTCTGTCCTGTCTCAGATCTGGTCTCCTTGTACAACTCTGTAAAGCAGTCAGGAGCCAGCAGTGAGCCACTACCTGCTTAGTCAGGAAAGGCCCCTGTTCATATCTTTCCTGGCATTTGGCCATCCTCACATCAGTCAGTACCAAGAAGACTGACTCTGTCCTTGGTGATTCCAAACAAATGAGACCACTTGGACTGGGACTGGGACTGGCTCTGGTGCTTGGTTTCCTTGGTCCCAAGTTCAGAAAGTTCCATCAACAAGGAAATGAGGTAGGTCACTTCCTTTAAGAACTGAATGAGGTCACTGCCTTGGCAACCACTTTGTCCTAACAGTTGCTTCCAAGGGTCCCATGAGATGGAGGCTGCCCCTACTTCCTTTGGCACTTTCACAACTTAGAATGGTATATCAACCTTAGGCACCCGAGAACAGCTCTCCACACAAGCCTGGTTTGGTCCATCTTCTCTACAGTAAGAAGATAGAGGCTGATTCAGACAAAACCCTTCATCCTGACCAGGTTGTTTGCCATGGAAAATGACTTTTTGTCTCTCAGGTCCTTCATTGCTGCCTACATCTTCTCCAGGGATCATTTCTGCATGGACCTTTGAGGTTCTTAACAGGTAGAGCATCCCTTACATTCCTGTATTGTAAGAACAATCTGTCTCTGCTCTTCTGTAAAGTTAGATTGAGTGAACAGTGTATGGTTAGGGTTAATTTCATGTTCGATTTGGGTTAGGAATCATTCTGCTGGATTAATAATGGTATTAGGAACCTGTGATATTTATAAGAATATCGAGGTTAAATATACGTATGAAAACAGAAATTAAAGTAAGATTTGAATCCCAGAAGGACATTGGGCCATTGATTGGGATATTTAGCTTTGAATTACTATCTGCACACATGTCTCAAATAAATCGATATACAATGGCAGAGGAACTTGAACCTTGGATGATTGAATGCTGAAGAGAACATCCAGTCAAAAGGGATTGTTGGTAGGATTAAGAAGATAGTCGCAGTCATTAATATGGTATTATGTAAAAATGTGGATGTGTAACCGATGTGATTCTGCAACTTGTATTTGGGGTAAAAATGGGAGCTGATAACCCATTTGAATCAAATGTATGGAAGATGATATGCCATGAGCTTTGTAATGTTTTGAACAACCAATAAAAGAAATTAAAAAAAAAAAAAGAAGATAGTCGTTATGTTTAGCAAGTAGAGTTAGTATAGGATATGTAACAAAAGTTCTTTAGCAATTTTTTTCGGGCAGTGAGTGAATATAAATGTCAGCACATATGAAGAAATCAGACACAATGATGAACTGGGGAAAATTTGTAGAAAAGCAGATATCAATAGAGACATTAGGAAATCAGGCAAAGTATAAAGTGAGTGATAGAATAAGACATTTTCAACAGGGTTGAGATTGAATATCTAATCTTAGGAAGAAACAAATATGTAGGTCACCAATAGGATTGACATTTGAGAGCATTAGGCAACATGGACATGGATATTGTTAGTAATCCATGATCACTTTACATTTAGGCTTTGGTACAATCCTAAGTGGGACCTTTGCATTTTGTTTCCAGAATATTACTGTGATAAAATGTATATGTAGATCAGATGACATGATTTTTTCTTCCACCATTTCTAGGAGCAGTATTTTGAAAACGTATAAATTAGCATTGGGTGTAAAAAGAGGTGTACCCTGTTTTTATGAATATACAGATAATGCATGAATAGACCTTAATTTCAATAAATAATACAACTTGTTCCACTTTAAATAATGGATTGAATTGATATCTGAAAATATATAAGAAATCTTATATTGATATGCAATCATTCATGACAACCAGTTATACACCTAATGTTAATATTAGGGTACGATTTATCATGAAGTTTGTGTGAGTTTTGCTTCAAATGTGATTATGGAAATCGAAAATAATGTGTTTGGAAAGAAGTCTCATGAAAATGCCAGTCAAGGAACACCGAGGAATTCATGAGTTCTGAAGCAGGAAGTGATTGAAATTGAAAAAAATGACGATAAATTTGCTTACTTGTGGATGAAATATTATAATATGATGTGAATAAACTGAAGAAATAGTAATGTACCAGTGCTGAATAAAAATGAACATCAAAATACACATCATGTCCCACAGGAATCTTCTCGCATTGATGTTAAACTGTGTCAGTTACTGTAGAAATATTAGGATTTCTTTGCACCATTCACCAAAGTTAGTTTTCTTTTTTTTAATTTTTATTTATGCTTGTTCAAAACATTACATAGTTCTTAATATATCATATTCCACACTGTGATTCAAGTGGGTTATGAACTCCCATTTTTACCCCATAAACAGATTGCAGAATCACATCAGTTACACATCCATTGATTTACATATTGCCATACTAGTGTCTGTCGTATTCTGCTGCCTTTCCTAACCTCTACTATCCCCCTCCCCTTACCTCCCCTCTCCTCTTCTCTCTCTACCTCTTTACTGTAATTCATTTCTCCCCCTTGTATAATTTTTTCCTGTCCCTCACCTCCTCTTGTATGTAATTTTGTATAACCCTGAGGGTCTCCTTTTATTTCCATGCAATTTCCCTTCTCTCTCCCTTTCCTTTCCTCCTCTCATCCCTGTTTAATGTTAATTTTCTTCTCATTCTATTCGTCCCTACTCTGTTCTTAGTTACTCTCTTTATATTAAAAAGACATTTGGCATTTGGTTTTAGGGATTGGCTAGCTTCACTTAGCATAATCTGCTCTAATGCCATCCATTTCTCTGTAAAAATTTTGTCATTTTTAATGCAGAGTAATACTCCATTGTGTATTAATGCCTCATTTTTTATCCATTCATCTATGGAAGTGCATCTTGGTTGGTTCCACAGTCTTGCTATTGTAAATTGTGCTGCTATAAACATCAATGTAGCAGTGTCCCTGTAGCATTTTTTTTAGGTCTTTAGGGAATAGACTGAGAAGGGGAATACCTGGGTCAAATGGTGGTTCCATTCCCACCTCTACAAGAAATCTCCATACTGCTTTCCAATTTGGCTGCACCAATTTGCAGTCCCACCAGCAATGTACAAGTGTACCCTTTTCTCCACATCCTCGCCAGCACTTGTTGTTGTTTGAGTTCATAATAAATATCTGGAATGGAAAATGCTCAGGAGTTCACAACCTTGAAGATGGTAGAGGAGTTTCCAAAAGTAAGGGACAGGGTAAATACCACAAACATGGAGCTGTGTCGGCCTTAAAACTTCTTGAGAAAATGCCTCTGAGGTTGGGCACTTGAAATATATGTTGTTGTCAGGAGCTTTAGCTTCCTTTGTAGTGAGACCATCAAAGCTGAGTCTGCATCTATGTGACCTGGACGACATGTTTTTTTTTTTTTTTTTTATTTTCCTATGAACACGAGGCAGCAGTACTGAATTCTCTCTTTGTAGGCAAACTGGGGCTACTGGGGGCTAAGTGTCTCCCCATGTGGACTGTGAAGCCATTTGATTATCCTTCACATTTAATCATGTTATTTGATGCTGCACTGAAAGTTTGGTATTTACTTTACGAAATAAAGGAGTTTAACTGTGATACAGTGCTGCAGGGAGTTCTGTCACGTGTGGTGGTCAGGATCGGCAGGAGAATGTACCAAGAAGGCTTCTATCACACATAGTTGCCCCCTTGACCATAGCATCATGATTCTGAACATTGCCCTGAAACCTCTCCATACAACAAGATGCCTTTACATCCAAAGGTCTGCTAGCTGCACCATGTCAGTCACAAACCATTTCTAAGCCAATGGCAGATCCACGTGGCCCCACCACAGATGTTTTTTCACACACCTACACTCTACTGCTCTTGGCCCACTACTCAGCAGGCTCCAACTTACTGGCATATCTTTTCTACACCATTATCATGAAACTCAGTCAAACCAGGCACTGTCTTGTATACTCATGATAAGCAACAGGACATCAAATGGTTTTCCAGTGCCAGCTGGTCATGGAAATTCCAAAAATTTCATGGTATTTTCTAGCCATTTTTCAAGGATGAAGTTGGAGTTACTGTGGGTTTCAATTCATTCAGGAACCATTAAATATTGAGGAATCTCATTTCAATGGAAGCTCTAGAGAACTCTCACAGGCAAGTCTTCTGAAAGAGTGGCCCAAGGTCACATAAAGCCAGCCACATTGAGGTCTACAATGTGAGGTCCATGTGTGTTTTGACTCTCAACTATTGCTGCCAAGTCTTTCAGAATATAATCAAGTGATATCCTCGCTGAGATTCCCAGTGCTCTGTGGAAAGCCACCCTGGGCCTAGATCTCAGTTTCCAAGGGTGACTCTCATGCGTGGCCTCCGAAAATCCCAACACAATTCATGGCAATACTTCTCTAAGGTCAGTTTCAGAACTCAGTCTCCAAGGGGAATCCCACAAGAGTTGAAACCCAGGTGGACGCAGTCATCTTTCCCCACCTCCACACAAATGACCACAATGAAAACCAAAACACTCTCACATGGCCCTCATGTTCTTCCATATAGACACTAATCATAACCTCTGGCTAGAAGTTTCAATGAGGGGCGCAGACCAACACACTGTCCAAAATAAGCTCACTTTCCCCTCATTTGCCGAAAGTCAGGGTGGCCTACACACCCTTCCTGTGAACCAGAACTGATCAAATAGGCATGGCGTTAATACTGTTCTGCTTTTCCAATTTGAGGCCTACTGACTGTCAGGTATAGATTCTTTATGTGATTTGGAGTCATCAGAAAACCCAAGCACTTCTGCAGGGGTTCAAAGAACTCTTTTGAACTAAAGGATCCTGATTCTTACTTGATGAAGGTCAGGAATCTAATAGAGGAAGGCAAGAGACTCATTTGCCATTTCTGTTTTGAATGCACACATGGAATCTATCTTTTGATGCATCAGGTGCTGAGAATCTAAGCCACAACCTCACACAGAACCAAGAGGCTGATTCAGACACATGCTTTTACAAAGCAATTAAGCAAAGAGCCACAGGTGATGCCCATTCATTTTCATTTGAAAACTGTTTTCTTCAGGCTTCACAAAGGGGTGGCCAGAGGCAAAGACCTTCCTGACATTTAGGGCAACAGAAGAACAGGTAAGCAAAAGACACAAAGCAGGGTTTCTCCACTGAGACTTTCCTGGTCACACTGATATCTGAGTTTTCTGAGATGCTCCCCATTCACTTCAGCTATCAAGTACATGGCCATGTCACAGAGCTTGGAGGTGGTATATATATCTTGGACACAAAACCATGAGCCTATTCTGGAGAGTGGCCAGAATTCAGGAAGAAAACAGGATCTTAGGAAGATAGAAGGTTTTGCCCATCCAGAAGGCAAGCCGCAGTCCATTCATCAATTGGGCAGGATGAATGCTGGGAAGCTTTCTACTAGACAGGACACATCCATTAATTCATTCTCTTTTCTAATGTCTACAACCACTGACACAGTGGGATACACAGACATAGAAACACTTACATGTCAAACGACTTACTAGAAACAGTCCAATCCAAACCAAACAAATCACATTTCCTACCTATTCTCAGAACATGTGACAAAACCACAAAACCACAACCACTCCCACAAAGGCACCTCCTTCCCCCAAGTAGGTCTGTGACTATCCAGAGTGTCCTCTGACTGGTGGGCCATAAAATGTTCTCCCGAAATGTCCTGTCCTGACTCAGATCTGGTGTCTTTGGCCAACTTTGTGAAGTTGTCAGGAGCCAGCGGTGAGCCACTACCTGCTTTCTCAGAAAAGGTCCCTCTTCAGAGCTCTTCTGGCCTTTGGCCATCCTCACATAGGTAGGTACCAAGAAAGACTGACCCTGTCCTTGGTAAAACTGAACAAGTGAGCCCACTGGGACTGGGACTGGGACTGGCTCTGGGTACCTGTCTTCATGGATCCCAAGTTCAGAGAATTCCTTCACCAAGGAAGTGACGTAGGTCACTTCCTTCAGGAACTGAATTAGGTTACTGCCTTGTCAACCAATTTGTCCTAACAGTTGCTTCCAAAGTCCAATGAGTTGGAGGCTGCCCCTTCTTCCAGTGAAACTTTCACAAGTTTGCATGGTATATCAACCATAGGCACCCAAAAAAAGCTCTCCAGATAGGCCTGGTTTGGTCCATCTTCTATACATTAAGAAAAGAAATGTTGATTCAGACACATCCCTTCATGCTAACCAGGTTGTTTGTCATGGAAGATGACTTTTGCTCTCTGACGTCATTCATAGCTGCCTACATTTAATCCTGGGATCATTTCTTTAATGACCTTGGAGGTTCTCAGCAAGTGGAAGATCCCCTAATTTCTGTATTGAAAGACCAACTCTGTCCCTGCTCTTCAGTAAAGTTAGATTGAGAGAACAGTGTATGGTCAGGGTTAATAACATGTTCCATTTGGGTTAGGAAACATTCTGCGGGATGAATTATGGTATTGGGAACGTGCGATATTTATAAGAATATAAGTGAAATATAAGTATGAAAACAGACATCTAGGTAATATTTGAAGCCCAGAATTGCATTGGACCCTTGGCTGGGATTCTTAGCTTTGAATTATATTCTGCACAGATGTCTCAGATAAATCGATATACAATGGCATAATTCCTTGTACCTTGGTTGATTGAATGTTGAAGAGAACATCCAGTCAAAAAGAAATAATTTGTAGGATTAGTAAGATTGTTGGTAGATTTTGAAAGAAGAGTGAGTATAAGATTTGGATGAAAAGATCTTTAGCAATAGGGTTTCGGATAGAGAGTGAATGTAATTGTCAGCACATGTGGAGAGTCTGTCAAAAGGATGAACTGGGGAAAAAAGTAGGAATGCAGATATCAATTGACATTAGGATATCAGGCAAAGTATAAAGTGAGTGATAGAATTATACATTTTCAACAGGCTTGAGTTTGAATATATAATCTTAGGAAGAAACAAACATGTAGTCACCAATAGGATGAATTTTTGAGAGCATTAGGCAATATGGACATGGATGTTTTCCGTAATCCATGCTCACTTTTCATTTAGGCTTTGGTACAAACATAAGTTTGACCTCTTCTTTCTGTGTGCAGAATATTACTGTGGTAAAATATATATGTAGATCAGGTGACATGAGTATTTCTTCCACCATTTCTGGGAGCAATATTTTGAAGACGTATCAATTATTTTTGGAGGTAAAAATGGTGTACACTGTGTCTATAATTATAGAGATAATGCATGAATAGACCATACTGTAAAGAAATATTATAACTGGTTCTAACTTTAAATAATGGATTGAATTGATATCTGAAAATATACAGAAAATCTTACATTGATATACAATCCTTCATTCCAACCAGTAATGTATAGAATGGTTATATCAGCATTATGGTTTTTCATGAAGAATGTGTGAGTTTTGCTTCAAAAGTGATTATGGAAATCGGAAATAATGTGTTTGGAAAGAAGTCTCATGAAAAGACCAGTCAAGAAACCTGGAGGAATACATGTGTTTTGAAGCAGAAAGTGATTGAAAGTGAAACAAATGCCTATAAATTTGTGAACTTGTGGATCAAATATATATACTATGATGTGCGTAAACTGAAGAAATAGTAATGTACCACTGTTACATAAAAATGAACGTCAAAATACACATCATGTCCTCTCCCACAGGAATCTACTTGCATTGATGTTAAACTGGGTCAGTTATTGTAGAAATATTAGGATAATGCCGCAGTCTTGCTGGGCACAATCAGCAGCCACTTGTCAAAAGAAACTAACTTTATTTTTAGAACCACACATGCCAAACAAAACAGCCTCTCAGGAAAAACCTTCAGAGCCCCAACTGCCACCACTGGCTTCCCAAAACCTCTCCCTCCCACAGGAGCCTCTCTCCGCCTCCCACAATACTCCTGCTCTTGAGGGCGATTGGCTGGGTCATGTGGGCGGAGTCAAAAAAAGTCCCCCAATGAGCAGTTTTGTGGTCTGAAAGGGCAGGGAAACAGCCCATTGAGCATCACCGCAGAGGAGCCAATCAGCTAGGTGTTGCTGGGGCCGCTGTGAGCCAATCATCAGCCGGCAGCTGGAAGTTTGCTGGCAGCAGGAATTTTGCTGGGGCCCCTTCGGCTGTGGCTCTCAACATCTTCGCCTCTCTGTTTAAACAACACGCATGTGGCTTAGGGACCGTGCCTGCCTTAGGTTGTCCAATAGTACATATGGTCTTTACCCGTTAAGTTGGTACCATTGCAATTGGATCTTACCCGTCACTGACTACCCGTCCAGTATAGAGCCACACCTGTGGAGAGGTCTTTGTACCAGCGGGGGTGGGTGAGGTTTTTTGCCTCACCTCTGTTGGCACCCCAAATTTTAGCTGGACGATCATGACATGCAGAAGGGAGGAAGATACACCAAGCCAATTAATGGCTCCTTTTGGAAAAATTGTACCACCGATGACATCATCAGCAAATATACCCCAACACTACCACAAGTCGCTGCACCAACAGATAGTTCACAATGCATTTAGGTGAGTTCACAATGTGTCCATGCAAGTTCTGCAAGCAGTACAGGGATGGCTATTGCAGAAGCTGTAGATTGGTATTATCTTTGATTTCACCTGCACTGGGATGAAGATAGGAACTCTGGCAATAATGTCTAAAGAAAAAAATTATGTAATATTCCAGAAGGCACTAAAACCAAAAAAAAAAAAATGTAACATTCCAGGCACATCAAAAACCAAAATGGCCCAAAAAGCAGTCATTGAGGATGAAGTCTCTCACTTTCCTCTGTAAGGTTCCTGACCTCCATAAAATGAGAATAGGGATTTATTGGGTCAAATGAGTTCTTCAAAACCCTGCAGAGTGTAGCCAATGGGTTATTGGGTTTTTTCATTACTCCAATTCACATCAAGAATCTATACTCCACAGACAGTAGGCCTCAAATTGGAGAAGCAGAGCAGTATTAAAGTCAGGGTTATTTGATCACTCATGGTTCACAGAATGGGTGTCCAGGCCACCCTGACTTTAGGCAAATGAGAGGAAAGGGAGATTATTTTGGAAACTGTCTTGGGCTGTGCCCCTCAAGGAAACGTCAAGCCAGAGGTTATGATGAGTGTCTATATGGAAGAAGATGAGGGCCATTTGGGAGTGTTTTGGTTTTCATTGTGGTCATTTATGTGGCAGTCGGAAAAGATGACTGGGTCCACCAGGGCTTGAACTCTGGTGTGATTCCTCTTAGAGACTGAGTTCTGGAACTGACCTCAGAGAAGTATTGCCATGATTTGTGTTGGGATTTTAGGCGGCCACCCATGAAAGTCGCCCTTTGAAACTGAGATCTAAGCCCGGGGTGGCTTTCCACAGAGCACTGGGAATCTCAGACAGAATATCATATGATGTTATTTTGAAATACTTGCCAGACATAGTTGAGAGTCAAAACACACATGGACCTCACATTGTAGACCTTAATTGGCCTGGCTTCATGTGACTATTTGGCCATTCTTTGGAAAGCCTTGCCTGTGAGAGTTCTCCAGAACTTTCATTGAAATGAGCTTCCTCAACATTGAATGATTCCTGAAAGAATTGAAACCCACAATGCCTCCAACTTCATCCTTGTAAAATGGCTAGATAAATACCATGAAATTTTTGAAATTCGCATGATGAGGTGGCACTGGAGAACCTTTGATGTCCTGTTGCTGATCATTAGTGTACCAGACAGTGCCTTGATTGATTGGGTATAATGAAAGTGGTGTAGAACAGAGATGCCGGTTAGATGGAGACTGCGGAGTAGTTGGCCCAGAGTTGTGGTGTGCAGGTGTGTGATAAAATATTTATGGTGGTGCCATGTGGATCTGCCATTGACTTCCAAATGGCTTTTAGCTAACATGGTGCACCCAGCAGACCCTTATATGCAAAGGCATCTTGTTATATGGAGAGGTTTCAGGGAAATGTTCAGAATCAGGTTGCTATGGTCAAGGGGGAAAGCTTTGTGGGATAGAAGCCGGGTTAGTGCGTTCTCCTGGAGACTCTGACCCAGCACATGTCACAGAACTCCCTCCAACACTGTGTCCCAGTTGAACTCCTTGTATTTCTTGAAGCAACTACCAAACTCCCAGTTCAGCACCAAGAAACACCATGAAAATTGGAGGATGACTAAATGGCTTCACAGTCCACATGGTTAGACACTTTGGCCCAGTGGCCTCTGTTTACCTACAAAGAGAGAAATCAGCACTGCTGCCTCAGGTTCATTGGAAAATAAGAAACCATGTTCTCCAGGTCACATAGATTCAGACCCAGCTTTGATGGTTTCACTACAAATGAAGACAAAGCTCCTGACAACAATATATATTTCAAGTGCCACACCTCAGAGGCAGATTCTCCAGAAGTCTTTTTTCCAGCAGAGCTCCATGGTTGTGGAGTGTTCACCGAATCCCTTACTTCTGGAAACTCCTCTACCTGCTCCCAGGTTGAGAACTCCTGAGAATTTTCCATTCCAGATATGTATTCACAGATTTTCTAACTCTTCTTCTCTAATTGTGTCTCACTTGGGGCAAAGGTAATGTAAAGGCATTGTTCTAGGTGAGAGTGGGAAGATTATTGTGTAGCACATATTTGCATACACATTGGATACATTATCCTATTTTCCATTTGCAATACTGAATTTCTGACACTAACCCATACCCTACTAGACTCTGACTACTATCCTAAAATGATGGAGAAAAAGAAACCTAACAGAATAGAAATACAGGCCTTTTGTAGGAGGCATGGTGTATACTTGGATTTTCCTTCTCCTTTATCAAGGATATGTGTTATAAATCTAGTCAACTTTTCATTGTAATATTTCTCCATGAGTTTTCAAAGTTAACACATATGTAAATTCCTGTCTCCTTTGCTCTGTAGCCTCTTTAGAACATGTATATTTTTATGCATATATAGACTCCTATCTGGTAACACACGTAAATTCTTGTGATCTCACTAACTTTGGAATATACAAATTATGAGAATAGATCACTTCCCCTAAATACTGATGGAACTGAAAATTCAAACTATGGGTGAGCTTCCTAGTGAACAACATCATACATAAATCCATGTTCAGTAAAATTAATATTTTTAGATATGTGGATGATATATATTTCATGATAAATTTCGATTGGCATATATATTGCTACATTTTATTGTTGTGTGTGTGTGTATATATATATATACCAGATTTTCCAGATTTTCCAAAATATGAAATAAATGTGTCTTATTATACACTCCCTAAATTCATTCAAGTTCATGTATGCGATTTAAAATCAACATTTTACATGATTATCATCAGTCTGGCTGGGCACAATTCAGGAGCCAATTGTCAAAAGAAACAAACTTTATTTTTAGAACCACACAAGCCAAACAAAACAGCTTCTCAGGAAAAACCCTCAGAGCCCAACTGCCACCACAGTCTTCCCACAAGCCTCTCCCTCAACCACAAGCCTCCTCCTTTTGAGGCCGATTGGCTGGGTCACATGGGCGGAGCCAAAAAAGTCCACCAATGAGCAGCTCCGTTGTCTGAAAGGGCAGGGAAACATCCCATTGAGCATCACCACAGAGGAGCCAATCAGCTAGATGTTGCTGGGGCCTCTGTCAGCCAATCATCCACTGGCAGTCTGAAAGGGCGGGGAAACAGCTCAACGAGCATCTGCAATGAGCATCACCGCAGAGGAGCCAATCAGCTAGATGTTGCTGGGGCTGCTGTGGAGCCAATCATCAGCCGGCAGCTGGAAGTTTGCTGGCAGCTGGAGGTTTCCTGGGGCCCCTTTGGCTGTGGCTCTCAACATCTCCCCCTCTCTGTTTAAACAACGAGCATGTGGCTTAGGGACCATGCCTACCTTAGGTTGTGCAGTAGTACATATGGTATTTACTGGAGACCCTTGGCTGTGGCTATCAACAGGATTTGTATGTACCATTCACTGAAGTTAGTTTTCAGTACTAGGAAACAAATATGTATTTCAGGTGGTTAAATATTTCTGAGAAAAATCTTGTGAAAAGTTGATTATAAATCCACATACTTGAACATAAATGAATTTAGGGAGTGTAAATAAGGTACATATATTTCATATTTTGAAAAATCTGGAGAGAGAGAGAGTGTGTGTGTGTGTGTGTGTGTGTGTATACACACACAGACACATACAGATATTAAAATGTAGCAACATATATGCAAATCTAAATTCACCATGAAATATACATCAATCACAGATCCAAAAATATTCAATTTTCTTAACAGGGATTTATGTATAATGTTTTTCTACTAGGAAGCTCACCCATTATTTGAATTATCAGTTCCAACAGTGTTTAGGAGGAGTGATGTCTTCTCACAAATTGTATCTCCCAAGTCAGTCACCTCACAAGAATGTAGGTGTGACACCAGGTAGGATTTGATATGTGCATATAAAAATACATGTGCTGAATAGGATACAGACAAAGGGAGACAGGAATTCACATATTTTTTAACTTTAAAAACACATGGAGATCTATTTCAATTAAAAATAGACTGGATTTATAACACCTGACATTTATCATGCAAAAGGCAAGATCAATTATACACCATGCCTCCACTGAACTGCTTGTATTTCAATTCTGTTTGTGTTACTTTTCTGCATCATATTAGAATTAGTAGTCAGAGTCTAGTAGGGTATGGGTTCGTGTCAGGGATTCAGTATTTCGAATGGAAAATTGGAAAATGAATCCAATGTGTATGCAAATACGTGCTACACACAAAAAATTCCCACTCTCATTCAGAACAATGGCTTGAAATAACCACGCCCCATGTAAGAAACAATTAGAGGAGAAGAGTTAGAAAATCTGTGAATACATACGTAGAATGGAAAATGCTCAGTAGTTCACAACCTTTGAGGTGGAAGAGACGTTTCCAAACCTTAGGGACAGGGTAAAACTCCACAAACATGGATCTCTGCTGGCCTAAACACTTCTGGAGATACTGACAATGAGGTTGGGTACTTGAAATATATGTTGTTTTCAGAAGCTTTAGCTTCCTTTGTAGTGAGACCATCAAACTTGGGTCTGCATTTTTGTGACCTGGAGGACATGAATTCTTATTGTCCAATGAACATGAGGCAGCAGTGTTGAATTCACTCTTTGTAACTAAACTGTGGCCAATGGGGGATAAGTGTCTCCCCGTCTGGACTTTGAAATCATTTGGTCATCCTCCACTTTTTGTGGTGTTTCTTGCTGCTGCAGTGGGTGTTTTGTATTTGGTTCATGACATACAAGGAGGTAAACTGGGACACAATGCTGGAGGGAGTCCTGTAACGTATGGTGTGTCAGGGTCTGCATGAGAATGCACCAACCAGGCTTCTATCCCCCATTGCTTGCCCCCTTTACCATAGGAACTTGATTCTGAACATTGCCCTGAAAACTCTCCATGTAACATGATGCCTTTACATACAAAGTTCTGCTAGCTGCACCATGTCAGTCACAAGCCATTTGGAAGCCAATGTAAGATCCACATGACCCCACCACAGATGTATTGTCACACACCTGCACACAACTGCTCTAGTCCTGCCATAAATACTGCTCTGCTTCTCCAATTTGAGGCCTACTTACTGTCAGGTATAGATTCTTTATGTGATTTGGCATCATGAGACAACCCAAGCAGTTCTGCAGGACTTTGAAGAACTCATTTGATCCAAAGGATCCCTATTCTCACTTGATGGAGGTCAGGAACCAAACAGAATAAGGCAAGAGACTTCATCCACAATGACAGATTTTTTTGCCATTTTGGTTTTGGATGCACACATGGGATCTTGTTTAGATCTATCAGGAGCTGAGAATCTTAGCCACAGCCTCAAACAGGGCCTAGTGTCTGACTAAGACACATCCCTTTCCAGAGCAATTAAGCAAAGAGCCACAGGTGATGCCCATTCATTTCCATTTGAAAACTGTTTCTTCATGCTTCACAAAGGGGTGGCCTGAGGCAAAGACCTTCCTGACATTCAAGGCAACAGAAACATAGATAAGCAAATGGAGCCAAGCAGGGTTTCTCCACTGAGACTTTACTGGTCACACTGATATCTGAGTTTTCTGAGATGTTCCCATTCCCTTCAGCTATCAAGGACATGGCCATGTCACAGAGTTTGGAGGTGGTACATATCTTGGACAATAAACCATGATACTATTCTGGAGAGTGGCCAGAATTCAGGAAGAAAACAGCAACTTAGGAAGTTAGTAGGTGTTTCCCATCCATAAGGCAAGCAACAGTCCATTAATCAATTGTGCAGGATGAATGCTGTGAAGCTTTCTACTAGACAGGACACCTCCATTGATGCATTCTCATTTCTAATGTCTAAAACCACGGACACAGTGGCTACACAGACATAGAATCACTCGCCTTGTCTGTAGACTTACTAGAAACAGTCGACTCCAAACCAAACCAACCACCTTTCCTACCTATTCTCAGAACATGAAACAAAACCGCAAACTCACACCCACAACCAAAAAGGCACCTCCTTCCCAAAAATAGGTCTTTAACTATCTGGAGTGTCCTCTGACTGGTGGGCCATACTATGTTCCACTCGAAATGGTTTGTCTGGTCTCAGATCTTGTCTCCTTGGCCAACTCTGTTATTCTGCGAGGAGCCTGCTGTTAGCCACAACCTGCTGTCTCAAGAAAGGCCCCTCTTCAGAGCTCTACTGGCATTTGGCCATCCTCACATCAGTAGGTACCAAGAAGGTCTGACTCTGTACTTGGTAAATGCAAACAAGTGAGCCCACTGGGACTGGGACTGGGACTGGCTCTTGGTGCCTGGCTTCTTGCATCCCAATTTCAGAGAGTTCCATCACCAAGGAAATGAGGTATGTCACTTTCTTTGCAACTGAATGAGGTCACTGCCTTGGCAACAACTTTGTCCTAACACTTGCTTCCAATGGTTCCATGAGTTGGAGGGTGCCCCTACTTCCTGTGACAATTTGACTAGTTAGAATGGTATATCAAAATAGACACCATGGAACAGCTCTACACGCAGGCCTGGTTAGATTCATCTTCTCTACATTAAGAAGAGAGAGTCTGATGCATACACATCCCTTCATCCTGTCCAGGTTGTTTGCCATGGAAGATGGCTTTTGCTCATGCAGGTACTTCATAGCTGCCTACATCTTCTCCAGGGATCATTTCTGCATCGAACTTTGAGGTTCTCAGCAGTTGGAAGATTACCTACATCCCTAATTGAAAGAATAGCCCTGTCCCTGCTCTTTTGTAATGTTAGATTGAGGCAACAGTGTATGGTTAGGGTTAATAACACGTTCGATTTGGGTTAGGAATCATTCTGCGGAATGAATAAGGTTATTGGGAACCTGCAATATATAGAAATATAGTGGTTAAATATAAGTATGAAAACAGAAATCTAGGTAAGATTTGAAGCTCAGAAGTGCATTTGGCAATAGATTGGGACACGTAGCTTTGAATTATGTTCTGCATACATGTTTCAGAAAAATCGATATACAATGGCATAGGACCTTGTACCTCAGATGATTGAATGTAGTAGAGTACATCCACTCAAAAAGGGATACTCGATAGGATCAGGAAGATAGTCAGTATGTTTTGGAAGAAGATAGAGTATAGGATTTGGACTAAAGTTCATTAGCAATAGGGTTTCGGTTAGAGAGTGAATGTCAATGTCAGCACATGTGAAGGGTCAGTCACAATGTTGAACTGGAAAAAATATGTAGGAAAGTAGATATCAATAGAGACATTAGGAAATCAGGCAAAGTATAAAGTGAGTGAAAAAACTAGACATTTCCAACAGTTTTGAGGTTGAATATATAATCTTAGGAAGAAACAAAAATGTGGGCACCAATAGGATTGACATTTGAGAGCATTAGGCAACCTGGATATGGATGTTTTTAGTAATCCATGTTCAGTTTCCATTTAGGCTTTGGTACAATCATACGTGTGACTTTTGCATTTTGTGTCCAGAATATTACTATGATAACATGCATATGTAGATCAGGTGACATGAGTATTTCTTCCACCATTTCTGGGAGCAATATTTAGAAGACTAATAAATTAGTATTGGGGGTACTAAGAGGTGTACCCTGTGTCTATGAATATAGAGATAATGCATGAATAGACAATATAGTGAATAAATAATATAACTGGTTCCACTTTAAATAATGGAATAAACTGATATAAGAGAATATATAAAAAATACTATATTGTTATAAAATTATTCATTCCAACCAGTTATACATCTAATGGTGATATTATAGTTATGGTTTATCATGAAGTGAGTGTCAGTTTTGCTTCAAAAGTGATAAAAGAAATCAAAAATAATATATTTCGAAAGAAGTCTCATTATAAGACCAGTCAAGAAACATGGAAGAATCCATGTGTTCTGAAGCAGGAAGTGATTGAAAGTGAAACAAATGCCTATAAGTTTGCTAACTTGTGGATGAAATATATATCCTATGATGTGCATAAATTGAAGAAATAGTAATGTACCAGTGTTGAATTAAAATGAATTTCAAAATACACATCATGTCACATAGGAATGTACTTGCATTGATGTTAAACTGGGTCAGTTACTGTAGAAGTATTAGTATTTGTATGCAACATTAACTGAAGTTAGTTTTCAGTACTGGAAACAATATGTATTTCAGGTGGATGAATATTTCTGAGAATGATCTTGTGAAAAGTTGATTATAAATCCATATACATGAACATGAATGAATTTAGGGAGTGTATATAAGACACATATATTTCATATTTTGAAAAATCTGGAGAGTGAATGTATATATATATATATATATATATATATATATATATATATATATATATATATATACAAAAAACACACAGACAATAAATTAGCAATCAAATTTATCATGAAATATATATCCTCCACAGATGCAAAATTATTTCTTTTAGAACATGTATTTATGTATAATGTTGTTCTTCTAGGAAACACACCCCTAGGTTAAATTTTCAGTTTCAACAGAGTTTAACAGGAGTGATCACTTCTCACAAATTGTATTTGCCAAATTAGCCACCTCACAAAATGTAGGTGTGATACCAGGTAGTGTTCTATATGTGCATTTAAAAATAAATGTGCTGAATAGGCTACAGAGAAAGGGAGATAGGTATTCACATATTTGTTAACATTAAAAACACATGGAGAACTATTTCAATTAAAAATTGACTAGATTTATAACACCTACAATTAATCATGCAAAAAACAAGTCCAACTATACACTATGATTCCTCTGAACTGCTTGTATTCCTATTCTGTTTGTGTTATTTTTCTCCATCATATTAGGAGTAGTAGTCAGAGTCTATTAGGGTATGCGTTAGTGTCAAGGATTCAGTATTTCGAATGGAAATATGGAAAATGACTCTAATTGGTATGCAAATATGTGCTACACAAAAATGTTCACACTCTCATCCAGAAGATTGCCTTGACATTACCTTAGTTCAAAGTAAGATACAATTAGAGGAGAAAAGTTATAAAATCTGTAAATACATATCAGGAATAAAAAATGCTCAGGAGTTCACAAACTTGTAGGTGGTAGAGGAGTTTCCAATAGTAAGGGACAGGGTAAACACTCCACAAACATTGAGCTCTGCTTGTGTAAAGACTTCTTGAGAAACTCTCTGAGGTTGGGCTCTTAAAATACATGTTGTTGTCAGGAGCTTTAGCTTCCTTTGTTGTGTGACCATCAAATCTGGGTGTGCAAATATGTGACCTGAAGGACATTGTTTCTAATTTTCCAATGAAAATGAGGCAGCAGTGCTGAATACTCTTTTTGTAGTTAAACTATGGCCACTGGGGTGTAAGTGTCTCCCCGGGTTGACTGTGAAGCCATTTGGTCATCCTCCAATTTTCGTGGTGTTACTCCTTGGTGCACTGGGAGTTTGGTATTTGCTTCATGAAATACAAGGAGTTCAACTGGGACACAGTGCTGGAGGGAGTTCTGTCACGTGTGGAGGGACACAGTCTGCATGAGAATGCACCAACCAGGATTCTGTCCCACATAGGTTGCCCCTTTGTCCATAGCAACCTGATTCTGAACATTGCCCAGAAACCTATCCATATAACAAGATGCCTTTACATATAAGGGTCTGCTGGCTGTACCCTGTCAGTCACAAGGCAATTCTAAGCCAATGGCAGATCCACATGCCCCAACACACATGTTTTATCACACACCTTCACACCACTGCTCTAGGCCCACTAATGAACAGGCTCCAACATACTGGCATCACTGTTCTACACAATTTTCATGAAACCCAGTCAGTCAAGGCACTGTGAGATACACTCATGATCAGCAACAGGACATCCAAAAGTTTTCCAGTGCCACCTGGTCATGGGAATTTCAAAAGTTTCATGGTATTTATCAAGCCATTTTTTGAGGATAAAGTTGGAGGCTCTGTGGGTTTCAATTCATTCAGGAACCATTAAATGTTGAAGAAGCTCATTTCAATGAAATATCTTGAGAACACTCACAGGCAAGTCTTCCAAAGAGTGGCCAAAAGGTCACATGAAGTCAGGCCCATTGAGGTCTACAATGTGAGGTCCATGTGTGTTTTGACTCTCAACTGTGGCTTTAAAGAATTTCAGAATAAAATCATGTGATATCCAGGCTGAGATTCCCAGTGCTCTGGGCAAAGCCACCCTGCACCTAGATCTCCCTGCACCACAATTAATACCTGAGATGTTGGTTGCATGGCCTAGTAAAATCCAAACACAATTCATGACAATACTTCTCTTATGTCACTTCCAGAATTCAGTCTCTAAGGAGAATCATACCAGAGTTCAAGCCCAGGTGGACCAAGTCATCTGTTCCAAGCGCCAAACAAATTACCACAATTCAAAACAAAATGCTCCCACATGCCCCTTATCTTCTTCAAATTGAGGCCAAATGACTGTGGGGTTTAGATTCTTTATGTAAATTGGATTCATGTGAAAAACCAAGCACCTATGGGCTAAACTTTGCAGGGCTTTAAAGAACTCATTTGACCCAAAGGATCCCTATTTTCACTTGATGGATGTCAGGGCCATTAGAGAGGAAGGTGAGAGTCTTCATCCACAATAACTGCTCTTTTGGCCATTTTGGTTTTGGATGCACCCATGGGATCTTTCTTTAGATCCATCAGGTGCTGAGAATCTAAGCCACAGCCTCACACAGGGCCAAGAGGCTGATTCAGACACATTTCTTTCTAAAGCAATTAAGCAAAGAGCAAAACACACACAGACATTATAAAGTGGCAATATATATGCAAATTGAAATTCATGATGAAATATATATCGTCCACTAATCCAAAAATATTAATTTTACTGAACATGGATTTATGAATAATGTTTTTCAACTAGAAAGGTTACCCTTAGGCTGAATTTTATGATCCAATAGCGTTTAGGAGGAGTGATCTCTTGTCATAATTTGTATCTGCCATGTCAGCCACCTCACAAGAATGTATATGTGATACCAGGTAGGATTCAATATGTTTATATAAAAATACATGTGATGAATAGGCTACAGAGAAAAGGATACAGGAATTCACATATTTATTAACTTTAAAAACACAAGGAGAACTATTTCAATTAAAAATTAACTAGATTTATAACACCTACCCTACATAATGCAAAAGGCAAGTCCAACTATACACCATGCCTCTTCTGAACTGCTTGTATTTCTATTGTGTTTGTATGCACTGTGGGTTTCAAGAACCATTAAATGTTGAGGAAGCTCATTTCAATGAAACTCTGGAGAACTCTCATAGGCAAGGCTTCCCAAAGAGTGGCCAAAAGGTTAGATATAGCCAGGCCCATTGAGGTCTACAATGTGAGGTCCATGTGTGTTTTGACTCTCAACTATGGCTACCAAGTCTTTAAGAATAAAATCATGGGATATCTTTGCTGAAATTCCCAGTGCTCTGTGGAAAGCCACCCTCGGCCTTGATCTTAGTTTCCAAGGGCGACTCTCATGCTTGACCTCTTAAAATATCACCACAATTCATGGCAATACTTCTTTGAGTTCAGTTCCAGAAGTCAGTCTCTAAGGGGAATCACACAAGAATTCAAGCCCAGGTGGACCCAGTCATCTCTTCCAACCGTCACACAAATGACCACAATTAATACCAAAACACTCTCACATGGCCCTCCTCTTCTTCTATAAAGGCACTCATCATAACATCTGGCTGGAGGTTTCCATGAGGGGCACAGCCCAAGACAGTGTCCCAAATAAGCTCCCTTGCCACTCATTTGCCTAAATTCAGGCATAGGACAAGGACAACCCAACAGACCCCTCTGGAGGTAAGTAAGGCGCTTCTTTTCATTTTTCCTTGTGATCACTCAGAGCTTTTTGTTCAGGTTCCATTTTTCCGTTTTTGGTTTGGGTTGGCAGAGTGGCTTCAAGCGGAGAACGTAAGTTCCCCCTGTCAGTGGTGGACAAACGTGTCCTAAAGCCACAGGCCATGTCCTTGCAAGGGATGCCTTGGAGGACTCGGGGAGTGACGGATGTGCTCTCATTAGGTGAGGAGGAACGAATGATCCCACATTAGGTGACTCTGCTGGCAACCCATCATATCTTGCTGACTACTTTTTTCTCTCAGGTTGAATTCACTGTCTGTCTTTGTGGTCTAACCCATCAGGTTTTGCCAGTTACTAGGTTCTAATCTTTACTTCTGAACTCGTGTTAAATGTTAACTGTGTGTACATGTTTGTGTCACGTTTGTATTGTCCTTGTCTCTGTTTGAGAAACTCTCATTATGGGACAAAGCCATTCCATGCCTCTGTCCTTGAAGCCATTCCTGGTCCCTGCCTCCAATCCGACCCCTTCACCCAGGATCCTATCACTCAAACCTTCTACTCCTCCCCCTCTTCCCTCCATTCTCCCTGAGTCACAAGATTGTAGATCTTGGGGTTGTGAACAAACGGGAGCTGCATGATGGTCTTTGTGTGTCATTTTATCTGTGTTTCTGTTAAATGTGATGGCATTGTTTGGTCCGATGCAGAGTCCCGAGTTCCAACCTGCATTACATATGTGGAAGTTACTTTAGCTAAATTTTAAACTAATGCTTCTCCTGTGAGGGAAAAAAAGTCAATAGAACCGCCAGTTTTTCTGTTCTCACCTTTTCACCTCTCTTAGCTGTGCTTTAAAGAACTTTGATAAACTTTACTCCCCTTTGTTAAGCAAGATTACGGAAGCAGTGATTTCTTTTCTTCCCGTAGTTGGATTGAGCATGCCCACTGCAGAGGGAAATGTCTGGGGTCTAAGAAATTGATATCTCGCTTAAACTTTTCTCAAAACCCTGTCCTCATTATTAAATTGGCATTAATTGGCTTTGGGATGGGAACCAAGCCTTCAGTCATAAATTTTGACACCCCAGAGGGGACTTTAAATAAACCCCACTCTGCCCTCTTGGGGAAGCCTAGCACTCAAAACAACTGAAGCAGAGAATGAAATTTTTGGGAGCTGACTACTGCAAAGTTGGGAGACATAGAATATGCCTGGTGCCTGGGGTAAAAGCAAACCAGAGGAACTAATCCTGTAAGTAAATGGTGAGGCTAAGGGACTCCCAGCAGCTGACAGATCCATTTTGCTGTGGGGAACTCCCTTATTCCTTACGTGCACTTTAAGGATTTCTCCACCTCTGTTTACTTAACAAAAGGGACAATGAATGCATTAATATGTTGATATTATAGATTGTTTCTTGGGGATGATCTAGGGTGAATGTGTATCTAGAAATGATTTTTTTATTTTAACCATCTGGTATCTAAATGGGTTTCTAAAGCATTGCACTATCTTACAGTTAAAAGTTGGGTTTAAACAATTGTTTAGTTTGATTTCAGGTAGTTCATGCTAGGAAACTTAAATACTTAGGGTAAAAAAAAAATAAAGAGTTTTAATTTTGAACTAGACAGCCTGAAAAAATTTCACTAGATATATCAGTGCATTAACTTGGGAAGAGATAATAAATTATGATATGGTATCTATTCCCATCAGTGTGTAAGATTTTAAAAAATGGTACTAAATTAAAACGTTGGTCTGGCTTATTGAAATGACATTAATTAGCAACAGTCTTGGAAATTTTTAAAGCTTAATTTTGGATACACATGGTAGCATGTGGTTCTTTTTAAAAATTTTTCAGCCAATTTAATTTAACTTAATACTATTAGAAACTTCATAAGAAAGAAAGGGGCTTAATGATCCTATAGAAACTTCTTCTGATGGTGGCATTAATATTATCAAAAAATGATCCTATTTTCAGTTTTGTGTGAGCAAGTTTTTCTAGTGTAGAAAAATCTAAAGAAATAAAATTTTGAGAATTACATCTTAAACTTGCATCAAAATTTTCAACATCCAAACCTGAAAATTATGACTTATTGATAAATGCCTTAGGCGTGAGGTTTCTTCTCAGAATTCCAGTCTTTCCAGTTTTCCAGACCTCAGCCAGGACTTACTTTGATATGCAAATAAAAGAAGCCTGCAGCACTCAGCAGGAGACAGATAAAAAGAGTAAATGTGTCTTTTTACCTGAACTCAAACTAGACCTAACCAAAAAAGTATATAATATGGTATTTACTAATTACTGGCCAGTCATCATTTTTAGGACTCTTGCTTTTCTTAGATTCTGTAATTTTTTTTTTTTGAGCTCATGATCTTGATTCTGCTGATGGGTTAATGTTTTCTGATCAGTTCTATTTTTGATCGACTCTGGAGTTTTCAGCATTGCAATGGAGATTTCACCTGAAAAAAGCTACAAGGCCTTTACTATTGTGTTATGTGTTACATTTGTGTTACGTGTTGTATGTTGGTATGTCTGTATGTGTGTATGTCCATATATCATGCAGGGATATGACAATTGACAGATGAGGAGCGCTCATGAAAAATTTAAAAATGTATCCAAATGTCTTTGATTCACGTGATTCATATGTTTTAATTCAAATTGGGTAAACAAATAAAAATAAAGATGTCTTTAAAATTAGGCCTATAAGTTTTCTAGGTTTTCAAAAAGGCCCTAATAAAATGTAGATGTCTATAAAATAATCTGCTTAAATTCAGAAATTGAAAAGCATTGTATTGAAATGTGAACAGAAAGAGGTTAGTAGATGGAAAAGAGAAACTAAAAGGTTCTAGATATAGATATAATAGAGGAAAAACGTGTTTCTGGATAAGAGAGTCTATATGATTAAGTAATTAAAAGGGTTTAAGTAAATAATAAAAAAAGGTGTGTGTAACTTGGTTATATGTGTAAGTTTTGAGCAAGTAATCTTAAAAAATTAAACAGCTGGTAAAACAAGTACTGTTTTTATAAAATTGTGCCATGTTATTTCTCTAAAATCTAAACTTGTTTAATACAAAAACATCAATGTAATTGTGGTGTTAATGTGTTCATATCTTCCAGGTATACAAGTCTGTAAGGTAGAAGCTTGCAAAGACCATTGTATCAAGCTGGTGTTCTAAGGTTGTATGGTAATTCTAGGCTTAAAAGAAAAACATGTTGGAGATTTATGTATATCATTTGTGTTCTATAATTGGACTTGTTATCAATAAGATATGTACAGTTCCATGATACTTTTTACACTGAGATACAATCTAAAAGTATTTTTAACTTAATGAGAGCCAAATCTGTGAAGGTTTTATTGTAAACTCAAAGGTAATGCCCATTCATTTCCATGTGAAAACTGTTTTCTTCAGGCTTCACAAAGGGGTGGCCTGAGACAAAGACTTTCCTGATATTCAGGGCAACATAACAATAGGTAATCAAAAGGCCCAAAGCAGGGTTTCTCCACTGAGACTTTACTGGATACACTGATATCTGAGTTTTCTGAGATGCTTGCCATTCCCTTCAGCTACCAGTACATGGCCATGTCACAGAGCTTGGAAGTGGTACATATATTTGACACAAAATCATGAGCCTATTCTGGAGAGTGGCCAGAATTCAGGAAGAAAACAGGAACGTAGGAAGATAGTTGGTGTTGCCCATTGATAAGGCAAGCCACACTGCATTCATAAATTGTGCGAGATGAATGCTGGGAAGTTTTCTCCTTGAGAGGATACACCCATTGAGGCATTATCTTTTCTAATGTCTACAACCACGAAAACAGTGGGATACACAGACCTAAAAACACTCGCCTTGTCAAAGGACTAACTAGAAACAGTCCACTCCAAACCAAACACACCCCCTTTCCTAACTATTCTCAGAACAAAAGAAAAAAACACAAACCCACACCCACAACCACAAAGGCACCTCCTTCCTCCAAGTGGGTCTGGAACTATCCAGAGTGTCCTCTGACTGGAGGGCCATACTATGTTCCCCAGAAATGGTCTGTCCTGTCTCAGATCTGGACTCCTTGGTCAACTCTGTGAAGTTTTCAGGAGCCAGCAGTGAGCCTCTACCTGTTTTCTCCGGAAGGGCCCCTCTTCAGAATTTTTCTGGAATTTGGCCATTCTCACATAAGTAGGTACCACAAAAGACTGACTCTGTCCTTGGAAAATCCAAACAAGTGAGAACACTGGAACTGGTGCTGGGACTGGGCCTGGGTGCCTAGCTTCCTGGAGCCCAAATTTGGAGAGTTCCATCAACAAGGATGTGAGGTGAGGTCACTTCCTTTAGTAACTGAATGAGGTCACTGCCTTGGCAACAAATTTGTCCTAACATTTGCTTCCTAAGGTCTCATAACATGGAGGATGTCCCTACTTCCTGTGACACTTTCACAAGTTAGAATGGTAAAGAAACAATAGTCACCTGGGAACAGCTCTCCACACAGGCCTCTCCTCTACATTAAGAAGAGAGAATCTGATTCAGACACAACCCTTCATCCTGACCAGGCTGTATGCCATGGAAGATGCCTTTTGCTCTCTCAGGTCCTTCATAGCTGCCTACATCTTCTCCAGGGATCATTTCTGCATGGAACTTTGAAGTTTTCAGCAGGTGGAAGATCCCCTGCATTCCTGTATTGTAAGACCAAATCTGTCCCTGCTTTTCTGAATACTTAGATTGAGGGAACAGTGTATGGTTAGGGTTAACAATATGTTCAATTAAAACCAAAATACTCCCACATGGCCCTCATATTCTTCCATGTAGACATTCATCATAACCTCTGGCTGGAGGTTTCCATAAGGGGCGCAGGCCAAGACAGTGTCCAAAATAAGTTCCCTTGCCCCTCATTTTCCTAAAGTCAGGGTTTCCTGGACACCCTTCCTGTAAACCAGGATTGATCAAATAGGCCTGCCAGTAATACTGCTCTGTTTCTTCATTTTGAAGCCTACTGACTGTGAGGTATAGATTCTTTATGTGATTTGGAGTCATGTGAGAACCCAAGCACTGCTGCAGGGCTTTGAAGAACTCATTTGTCTCAAAGGATCCCTATACTTACTTGATGGAGGTCAGGAACATAACAGAGGAAGCAAGAGACTTCATCCACAATGACTGATCTTTTTGCCATTTTGGTTTTGGATGCACACATGGGATCTTTCTTTAGATCCATCAGGTGCTGAAAATCAAAGCCACAGCCTCTCTCAGAGCCGAAAGGATGATTCAGACACATCCCTTTCCAAAGCAATTAAGCAAAGAGCCACAGGTGATGCTCATTCATTTCCAATTGAAAGCACTTTTCTTCAGGCTTCACAAACTGGTGGCCTGAGGAAAAGACCTTCCTGACATTCAGGTCAACAGAACAGTAGGTAAGCAAAAGGCACAAAGCAGGGTTTCTCTACTGAGACTTTACTGGTCACACTGATATCCGAGTTTTCAGAGATGCTCCCAATTCCCTTCATCTATCCAGTACATGGCCATGTCACAGAACTCGACGGAGGTCCATATCTTGGACAAAAAAACATGAGCCTATTCTGGAGAGTGGCCAGAATTCAGGAAGAAAACAGGAACTAAGGAAAGAAGTAGGTGTTGTCCATATAAGGCAAGCCACAGTCCATTCATAAATTGGGAAGGATATGTGCTGAGATGCTTTCTACTAGACAGGACACATCCAATGATGCATTCACTTTTCTAATATCTAAAACCACGGAAAAAGTGGGATACGCAAACATAGAAACACTCGCCAAGTCAAATGACTTACTAAAAACAGTCCACTCCAAACCAAACATACTGCCTTTCCTACCTATTCTCAGAACATGATAAAAAAACACAAATTCACACCCACACCCACAAAGGCACCTCCTTCCCCCAAGTAGGTCTGTGACTATCCAGAGTGTCCTCAGACTGATGGGCCTTACTCTGCTCCCTCGAAATGGACTGTCCTGTCTCAGATCAGGTCTCCTTTACCAACTCTGTAAAGTTTTCAGCATCAATCAGTGAGTCACTACCTGCTTTCTCAGGAAAGGCCCCTCTTCAGAGCTTTCCTGGCATTTAGCCATCCACACATCAGTATGTACCAAAAAGACTGACTCTGTCCTTGGAAAATCCAAACAAGTGAACCCACTGGGACTGGGACTGGGACTGGCTCTGAGTGCCTGGCTTCCTGGATCCCAAGTTCAGAGAGTTCCATCACCAAGGAAGTGAGGTAGGTCACTTCCTTCAGGAACTGAATGAGGTCACTACCTTGGTAACCACTTTATCCTAACATTTGCTTCCAAGGGTCCCACGAGAGAGAGGCTTCCCCTACCTCCTGTGTCACATTCACAAGATAGAATGGTATATCAACAATAGGCACATGTTAACAGCTCTCCACACAGACCTGGTTTGGTCCATCTTCTCTACTTTAAGAAAAGAGAGGCTTATTCAGACACATCGCTTCATCCTGACCAGGTATTTTACCAAGGAAGATTACTGTTGCTCTCTCAGGTCCTTCATAGCTGCCTACATCTTCTTCAGGGTTTATTTCTGCATGGAACTTGAGGTTCTCAACAGGTGGAAGATCCCCTACCTACCTGTATTATAACACCAACTCTGTCCCTGGTCTTTGTAAAGTTAAATTGAGGGAACAGTGCATGGTTAGGGTTAATAACATGTTCAATTTGGGTTAGGAATCATTCTGCGAGATGAATAATGGTATAGGGGACCTCCGATATTTACAAGCATATATAGGTGTAATATAAGTATGAATACAGAAATCTAGGAAAGATTTGAAACCCAGATGAACACTGGGCCCTTGATTGGGATACTTAGCTTTGAATTATTTCCGCAAAGTTGTCTCAAATAAATCGTTATACAATGGCATAGGACCTTGTACCTTGGATGACTGAATGAGGAAGAGATCCTCCAGACAAAAAGGGATAGTTCCAAAAGTTATTTAGATATAGGGTTTTGGTTAGAGAGTGAATGCAAATGTCAGCATATGTGAAGAGTCAGTCACAGTGATGAACTGGGGAAAATGTGTAGGAAAGCAGATATCAATAGAGACATTAGGAAATCAGGGAAAGTACAAAGTGAGTAATAGGATAAGACGTTTTTAACAGGGTTGAGTTTGAATATATAATCTTAGGAAGAAACAAATATGTAGTCACCAATAGGAATGATATTTGAGATCATTAGTTAATCAGGACATGGATGTTGTTAGTAATACATGCTCACATTAAGTTTAGGCTTTGGTACAACCATAAGGGTGTCCGTTGCATTTTTTGTCAGGAATATTACTGTGATGAAATGTAAATGTATATCAGGTGACTACAGTATTTCTTAAAACATTTCTGAAAGCAACATTTTAAGACTTATAAATTAATATTGGGGACACAAGTACGTGTACCCTGTGCCTATGATTATAACGATGATGCCTTAGTAGACCATACTGTAAATAAATAATATAACTTGATCAAACTTTAAATAATGGATTGAATTGATATCTGAAAATATATAGGAAATCTTATATTGATATACATAAGTTTATTCTAACCAGTTATACATCTAATGGTAATTTTAGCATTATGGTTTATCATGAAGAGTGTGGGAGTTTTGCTTCAAAAATGATTATGGAAATCGAAATAATGTGTTTGGAAATAATCTCATGAAAAGTACAGTCAAGAAACATGGAGGAATACATATATTCTGAAGCAGGAAGTAATTTCAAGTGAACCAAATGCGTACAGATTTGTTAACTTGTGGATGAAAAGTATTATCTTATAATGTCCATAAACTGAAGAAATAGTAATGTACCAGTGTTGAATAAAAATGAACTTCAAAATACACATCATTTCCCATAGGATTTTACTTGCATTGATGTTAAACTGGGTCAGTTACTGTACAAATATTAGGATTTGTAAGCACCTTTCACCGAAGTTAGTTTTCAGTACTGGGAAATAAATATGTATTTCATGTGGATGAATATTTCTGAGAATAATTTTGTGAAAATTTGATTATAAATCCACATATAGGAACATGAGTTAAATTAGTGAGTGTAAAATAAGACACATATATTTCATATTTTGAATAATCTGGAGAAAAAAAAAAATATATATATATATATATATATATATATAGATAGATACAAACACAGACATTAAAATGTAGTAATATGTATGCCAATAAAAATTCATCATGAAATATATATCATCCTCATATCCAAAACTATTCTTTTTACTGAGCATGGATTTATGTATAATGCTGTTCATCTAGGAAATTCACCAATATGTTGAATTTTCCGTTCCATCAGTATTTAGGGGGAGTGATCTCTTCTCACAATTTGTATCTTCCTAAAACAGCAAGCTCACAAGAATGTACGTGTGATACCAGGTAGGATACTAAATATGCATAATAAATTTCATGAGATGAATAGGGTACAGAGAAAGGGAGGCAGAAATGTACATATGTGTTAACTTTAAAAACTCATGGAGAAGTATTACAATGAAAAGTTGACTAGATTTATAACACATTCACTTGATAAAGCAGAAGGCAAGTCCTAGTATACACCATGCCTCCTATGAACGGCCTGTATTTCTATTCTGTTAGGTTTCTTTTTCTACATAATATTAAGATTAGTAGTCAGAGTCTAGTAGGGTATGGGTTAGTGACAGGGATTCAGTATTTCTAATGGAAAATAGGAAAATGAATCTAATGTGTATGCAAATATTTGCTAGACAAAAATCTTCCCACTGTCCTCCAAAACAATGCCTTGATATTTCCTTCGCCACAAGTAATACACAATTAGTGGAGAAGAGTTTGAAAGTCTGTGAATATATATCTGGAAAAGAAAATGCTCAGGAGTTCACAAACTTGGAGGTGGTAGTGGAATTTCCAAAAGTAAGGTACAGGGTAAACACTCCACAAACATGGAACTCTGGTGGCCTAATGAGTTGTTGAGAAACTGCCTCTGAGTTTGGGCCCTTGAAAAATTTGTTGTTGTCAGGAGCTTTAGCTTCCTTTGTATTGAGACCATCAAACCTGGGTCGGCATCTATGTGACCTGGATGACATGGTTCCTTATATGCTATTGAACATGAGGCAGAAGTTCTGAATTTCCCTTTGTTAGTAAACTGAGGACACTGGGGTCTAAGTGTCTAACCATGTGATCTGTGAAGCCATTTGGCCATACTCCACTTTTCGTGGTGTTTCTTACTGCTGCACTGGGAGTTTGGTATTGGCTTCACGTAATACAAGGAGAAAAACTGGGACACAGTGCTAGAGGGAGTACTCTCACGTGTAGTGGATGAGGGTCTGCAGGAGAATGCACCAACCAGGCTTCTATCCCAAAAAGCTTGCACCCATGTCCATAGCAACCTGATTCTGAACATTGCCCTGAAACCTCTCCATATAACAAGGTCCCTTTACTTGTAAGGTTCTGCTGGCTGCACCATGTCAGTCACAAGTCATTCGGAAACCAATGGCAGAACCACGTGTCCCCACGACAGATGTTTTATCATACACCTGCCCACCACTGCTCTGGGCCCACTAGTCAGCTTGCTCCAACTTTCTGGCATCTCTGTTCTCACCATTTTCATGAAACCCAGTCAATCAATGCAATGTCTGGTACACTCGTGATCAGCAACAGATATCCAAAGGTTCTCCAGTGCCACCTGTTCATGGGAATTTAAAAAATTCATGGTATTTATATAGCCAATTTTCAAGGATGAAGTTGGAGGCACTGTGGCTTTCAATTTATTCAGGAACCATGAAATAGTGAGGAAGATTATTTCAATTAAAGCTCAGGAGAACTCTCAGAGGCAAGGCTTCCCAAAGAGTGGCCAAAATGTCACATTAAGCCAGGCCCATTGAGCTCTACAATTGAGGTCCATGTGTGTTTTGACTCTCAACAATGGCTTCCACGTCTTTCTGAATAAAGTCATGTGATATCCTGGCTGAGATTCCCAGTGTTCTTTGGAAAGCTATCCTGGACCTAGATCTCAGTCTCCAAGGGCAACTCTCATGTGTGGCCTCCTAAAATCCCAACACAATTCATGTCAATACTTCTCTGAGTTCATTTCCAGAACTCAGTCTCTAAGGGGAATCACTCCAGAGTTCAAGCCCATGTGGACCCAGTCATCTCTTCCAACTACCACACAAATAACCACAATTAAATCAAAACACTCCCACATGGCCCTCATCTTCTTCAATATAAACTCTCATCATAACCTCTTGCTGGATGTTTCCATGAGGGGCGCAGCCTAAGACAGTATCCAAAATAAGCTCATTTGCCCCTTATTTGCCTAAATTCAGGGTGGCCTGGAAACCCTTCCTGTGAATCAGGTGTGATCAAATAGGCCTGCCATTAATACTGCTCTACTTCTCCAATTTGAGGCCTACTCTCTGTGGGGCATAGATTCTTTATGTGAATTGGGGTCATGAGAAAACCCAAGCACCTATGGGCTACCCTCTGCAGGGCTTTGAAGAACCCATTTCAGTGAGTCTAGGAGTTGGACCAAAAGTTCTTTAGATATAGGGGTTTTGTTAGAGAGTGAATGTAAATGTCAGCATATTTCAAGAGTCAGTCACAGTGATGAACTGGGGAAAATGTGTAGGAAATCAGATATCAATAGAGACATTAGGAAATCAGGCAAAGTACAAAGTGAGTGATAGGATGAGACATTTTTAACAGGGTTCAGTTTCAATATTTAATCTTAGGAAGAAACAAATATGTACTCACCAATAGGAATGATATTTGAGATCATTAGTTAATCAGGACATGGATGTTGTTAGTAATACATGCTCACTTTCAATATAGGCTTTGGTACAATCATAAGTGTGTCCGTTGCATTTTGTGTCAGGAATATTACTGTGATGAAATGTATATGTATATCAGGTGACTAGAGTATTTCTTCCAATATTTTTAAAGCAATATTTTAAAGACTTATAAATTAGTATTTGGGATACAAATAGGTATACCATCGGTCTATGAATATAGAGATGATGCCTTAATAGACCATACTGTGAATAAATAATATAACTGGTTCAAACTTTAAATAATGGATTGAATTGATATCTGAAAATATATAGGAAATTTTATATTGATATACATAAATTCATTCTAACCAGTTATACATCTAATGGTAATATTAGCATTATGGTTTATCATGAAGAGTGTCTGAGTTTTGCTTCAAAAATGATTATGGAAATCAAAAATAATGTGTTTGGAAAGAATCTCATGAAAAGAACAGTCAAGAAACATGGAGGAATACATGTGTTCTGAAGTAGGAAGTGATTGAAAGTGAACTAAATGCCTATAAATTTGTGAAATTGTGGATGAAAGAATATATCCTATTATGTCCATAAACTGCAGAAATAGTAATGTATCAGTGTTGAATAAAAATGAACTTCAAAATACACATCATGGTCCCATAGGTGTCTACTTGCATTGATGTGAAACTGGGTCAGTCACTGTGGAAATATTACGATTTGTATGCACCATTCACTGAATTTAGTTTTCAGTACTAGGAGATAAATATGTATTTAAGGTGGATGAATATTTCTAAGAATTATTTTGTGAAAATTTGATTATAAATCCACATACACACACATGAGTAAATTTAGAAAGTGTATAATAAGACACATATATTTCATATTTTGGAAAATCTAAAGAGAAGATATCTATATCTATCTATATAGATAGATAGATAGATAGATAGATAGATACTCACATACACAGACATTAAAATGTAGCAATATATATGCCATTCGAAAATCATAATAAAATAGATATCATCCACGTATCCAAAAATATTCATTTTACTGAACATTTATTTATGCATAATATTGTTCATCTAGGAAATTCACCCATATGTTGAATTTCCAGTTCCATCAGTATCTAGAGGGAGTGATGTCTTCTCACAATTTGTATCTTCCAAAATAAGCGAGCTCACAAGAATGTACATGTGATACCAGGTAGAATTCTAAAGATGCATTAAAAAATACATGTGATGAATAGGCTACAGAGAAAGGGAGACAGAAATTTACATATGTGTTAATTTTAAAAACTCATGGGGAAGTATTACAATGAAAAGTTGACTATATTTATAACACATACCGTTGATAAAGCCGAAGGCAAGTCCAAGTATACACCATGCCTCCTATGAAAGGCCTGTATTTCTATTCTGTTAAGTTTCTTTTTCTCCATCATATTTGGATTAGTAGTCAGAGTCTAGTAGGGTATGGGTTAGTGTCAGGGATTCAGTATTTCAAATGGAAAATATGAAAATGAATCTAATGTGTATGCAAATATGTGCTACACAAAAATCTTCCCACTCTCATCCAGAACAATGCTTTGACATTACCTTCGCCCCAAATAAGACACAATTAGTGGAGATAAGTTAGAAAATCTGTGAATACATATGTGGAAAGAAAAATGCTCAGGAGTTCACAAACTTGTAGGAGGTAGAACGGGTTACAAAAAGGGAGAGGGTAAACACTCCACAAACATGGAGCTCTGCTGTCCTAATGACTTTTTGAGAAACTGCCTCTGAGGTCGGGCAGTTAAAATATATATTGTTGTCAGGAGTTTTAGCATCCTTTGTAGTGAGACCATCAATTCTGGGTCTCCATCTATGTGACCTGGATGACATGGTTTTTTGTTTTCTAGTGAACATGAGGCAGCAGTGCTGAATTCTCTATTTGTAGATAAACTTTGGCCACTGGGGTCTAAGTATCTAACTGTGTTGTCTGTAGAACCATTTGGTCATTATCCACTTTCGTGGTGTTTTTTACTGCTGCACTGTGAGTTTGGTATTGGCTTCACGAAATACAAGGAGTTCTACTGGGACACAGTGCTGGAGGATGTACTCTCACGTGTGGTGGGTTAGTAAAATGCACCAGTGAGGCTTCAATCCCACATAGCTTTTCAACTTGACAATAGCAACATTATTCTGACCTTTGGCAGGAATCCTCTCCATATAACAAGATGCCCTTACATAGAAGGGTCTGCTGGCTGTACCATGTCAGTCACAAGTCTTTCTAAGCCAATGGCAGATCCACGTGGCCCCACCACAAATGTTTTTTTCACACACCTACACTCCTCTGCTCTAGGCCCACTAGTCTGCAGGCTCCAACTTTCTGGCATCTATGTTCTACACTTTTTTCATGAAACCCAGTCAATCAAGGCACTGTCTGGTACAATCATGATCAGGAACAGGACATTCAGAGGTTCTCCAGTGCAACCTGGTCATAGTAATTTCAAAAAATTCATGGTATTCATCTAGATATTTTTCAATAATGAAGTTGGAGGCACTGTGGGATTTAATTTATACAGGAACCATTAAAAGGTGAGGAATCTCATTTTAATGAAAGCTCTGGAGAATTTTCACAGGCAAGGCTTCCCAAAGAGTGGGCAAAAGGTCACATGAAGCCAGGCCCATTGAGGTCTACAATGTGAATTCCATGTGTGTTTTGACTCTCAACTATGGCTGACAATCTTTCAAAGTAAAATCTTGTGATATCCTGGCTGAGATTCCCAGTGCTCTGTGGAAAGTCACCCTGGGCCTAGATCTCAGTTTCCGATGGCGAATCTCATGCGTGGCCTCCAAAAATCCCAACACAATTCATGGCAATACTTCTCTGAGTTCAGTTCCACAACTCAGTCTCTAAGGGGAATCACAACAGAGTTCAAGCCAGGTGGACCCAGGCATCTCATCCAATTGCCACACAAATGATGACAATTAAAACCAAAACACTCCCACAGGGCGCTCTTCTTCTTTTATATAGACACAAATCATAAACTCTAGCTGGAGGTTTCCATGAGGGGCACAGCCCAAGACAGTGTCAAAAATAATCTCCCTTGCCCCTCATTTGCCTAAAGTCAGGGTGGCCTGGACAACATTCCTGTGAAACAGAAGTGATCATATAGGACTGCTGTTAATACTGCTCCACTTCTCAAATTTGAGGCCTACTGACTGTGGGGTATAGATTCTTTGTGTGAATTGGAGTCATGAGAAAACGCAAGCACCTATTGTCCAGCCTCTGCAGGGCTTTGAAGAACTCATTTGACACAAATGATCCCTATTCTCACTTGATGGAGGTCAGAAATATTACAGAGGAAGGCGAGAGGCTTCATCCAAAATGACTGATCTTTTTTCCATTTTGGTTTTGAATGCCCACATGGGATCTTTCTCTAGACCCATCAGGTGCTGAAAATCTAAACCACAGGCTCACAAAGGGCCAAGAGGCTGATTCAGACAAATCTTTTTCCAAAGCAATAAAGTAAAAAGCCACAGGTGATTCCCATTCATTTCCATTTGAAAACTCTTTTCTTCAGGCTTCACTAAGGTTTGGCCTGAGGCAAAGACCTTTCTGACATTCAGAGCAACAGAACAATAGGTAATCAAAAGCCCCCAAGCAGGGTTTCTCCTAAGAGACTTCCCTGGTTACTCTGATATGTGAGTTTTCTGAGATGCTCGCCATTCTCTTCAGCTATCCAGTACATGGCTATGTCACAGAGCTTGGAGGTGGTACGTATCTTGTACAAAAATACATGATACTAATCTTGAGAGTGGCCAGAATTCAGGAAAAGAATGAGAAGTTAGGTAGATAGCAGGTGTTGCCCATGGATAAGGCAAGCCTCAGTCCATTCATTAATTGGGAAGGATGCATACTGGGAAGTTTTCTACTAGACAGGACACACCCAATGAGTTATTTTCTTTTCTAATATCTACAAAGAAAAACACAATGGGATACACAGACACAGAAACAGTCTCCTTGTCAAATGACTTACTAGAAACAGTCCACTCCAAACCAAACAAACCTCCTTTTTTACCTATTCTCAGATCATGTGAAAAAACCACAAACACAAACCAACACCCACTAATGCACCTCCTTCTTCCAAGTAGGTCTGTGACTATCTGGAATGTCCTCTGACTGGTAGGACATACAATGTTCCCCAGAAATGGCCTTTCTGTCTCAGATCTGGTCTCCTTGGTCAAATCTGTGAAGTTGTAAGGACGCAGTGGTGAGCCAATTCCTATCCTCTCAGGAAAGACCCCTCTTCAGAGCTTTCTTGGTATTTGGCAACCCTTACATCAGTAGGTACCAAGAAAGACTGACTCTGTTCCTGGAAAATCCAAAGAAATGAGCCCACTGCGACTGGGACTGGGACTGGCTCAGGGTGCCTTGCTTCCTGGATCACAAAATTCAGGATTTGGACCAAATGTTCTTTAGCAATAGGGTTTTGGTTAGAGAGTGAATATAAATGACACCATATGTGAAGAGTCAGGCACAATGATGAACTGGGGAAAATATTTAGGAAAGCAGACATCAATAGAGACATTAGGAAATCAGGCAAAGTATAACGCGATAGGATTAGACATTTTCAACAGGGTTGAGGTTGAATACATAATCTTAAGAAGAAACCAATTTGTAGTCACCAATAAGATTGACATTTGAGAGCATTAGGCAACCTGGACATGGATATATTTAGTAATTCATGTTCACATTCCATTGAGGCTTTGGTACAATCATAAGGGTGACCTTCGCATTTTGTGTCCAGAATATTACTGTGATAATATGTATATGAAGATCAGGTGACATGAGTATTTCTTCCACCATTTCTGGGGGAAATATTTTGAAAAGATATAAATTAGTACTGGGGATACTAATCGGCTTACCCTGTGTTGATGAATATAGAGATGATGCATTAATAGACCATACTGTGAATAAATTATATGACTGGTTCCAAATTTAAATAATGGATTGTATTGATATCTGAAAAAATAGAGGAAATCATTTATTGATATACATACATTCATTCCAACCACTTATATATCTAATGGTTATATTAGGGTTACCGTTTATCATAAATAGTGTGTGAGTTTTGCTTCAAAAATGATTATGGAATCGAAAATAATGCCTTTAGAAAGAAGTCTAGTGAAAAGACCAGTCAAGAAACATGGAGAAATATAAGTGTTCTGAAGGAGGAAGTGATTGAAAGTGAACCAAATGTTTATAAATTTGTGAACTTGTGAATGAAAGGATATAATTTATGATGTCTATAAACTGAAGAAATAATGACGTACCAGGTTTGATTAAAATGAACTTTAATAAACACATCATATCCAATAGGAATCTACTTGCATTGATGTTAAACTTGGTCAGTTACTGTAGAAATATTAGGATTTGTAAGCACCCTTCCCTGAAGTTAGTTTTCAGTACTAGGAAACAAATATTTATTTCAGTGGATGTATATTTCTGAGAATAAACTTGTTAAAAGTTGATTATAAATCCACATATATGAATATGAATGAATTCAGGCGGTGCATAAGAAGACACATATATTTCATATTTTGGTAAATCTGGAGAATATATATATATATATATATATATATATATATATATATATATATATATAATGTATATATAGACACACAAACACACACATTATAATGTAGCAATATATATGCCAATTGAAATTCATCATGAAAAATAACTCATTCGCATATCCCAAAATATTCATTTTACTGAACATGAATATGTGTATAGTGTTGTTCATCTAGGAAGCTCACCCATGGGTTGAATTTTCAGTTAAAACAGCGTTTAGGAGGAGTGATCTCTTCTCACAATTTGTATCTGCCAAGTCAGCCACCTCACAAGAATGTATATGTGAAACCAGGTAGGATTCTATTTGTGCATATAAAAATACATTTGCTTAATAGGCTACAGAGAAAGGGAGACAGGAATTCACATTTTTCTTAACTTTAAAAACACATGGAAAATTATTTCAACAAATAATTGACTAGATTTATAACTCCTACCTTATATCATGCAAAAGGTAATTCCAACTATACACCATGCTTCTTCTGAAATGCTTGTATTTCTATTCTGTTTGGGTTATTTTTCTCCATTATATTAGGATTAGTAGTCAGAGTTTAGTAGGGTATTGGTTAGTGTCAGGGATTCAGTATTTCAAACAGCAAATTGGAAAATGAATCCAATGTGTATGCAAATATGTGCTACAAAACAATCTTCCCTCTCTCATCCAGAACAATGACTTGACATTCCTTTTGCCCCAAGTAAGTCAGAATTAGAGGAGAAGAGTTAGAAAATCTGTGAATATATATTTAGAATGGAAAATGCTCAGGAGTTCACAACCTTGGAGTTGATAGAGCAGTTTCCAAAAGTAAGTGACATGGTAAACACTCCACAAACATGGAGATCTGCTGGCCTAAACACTTCTTGAGAAATTGCCTCTGAGCTTGGGCACTTGAAATATATGTTGTTTTCAGGAGCTTTAACTTCCGATGTAGTGAGACCATCAAAGCTAGGTCTGCATCTATGTGACCAGGAGGACATGGTTTCTTATTTTCCAATGAACATGAGGCAGCAGTGCTAAATTCTCTCTTTGTAGCTAAATTGTGGCCACGGGGGCTAAGTGTCACCCCATGTGGACTGTGAAGCCATTTGGTCATCCTCGACTTTTCATTGTGTTTCTTGCTGCTGCACTGGGAGTTTGGTATTTGCTTCACGAAATACAAGGAGTTCAAGTGGGACACAGTGCTGGAGGGAGTTCTGTCACGTGTGGTGGGTCAGTGTCTGCATGAGAATGCACCAACTAGGCTTCTATCCCACATAGCTTGCCCCTTGACCATAGCAACCTGATTCTAAACATTGAGTGAAAAATCTCAATATAACTAGATGCCTTTATATAGAAGGGTCTGCTGGCTGCACCGTGTCTGTGTCAAGGCATTTGAAAGTCAATGGCAGATCCACAGGCCCCACCACAGATGTTTTATCACACACCTGCACACCACTGCTCTAGGCCCACTACACATCAGGCTCCAACTTACTGGCATCTCTGTTCTACACCATTTTCATGATACCTAGTCAATCAAGCACTGTCTGGTATACGCATGATCAGCAACAGGACATCCAAAGGTTATCCAGTGCCACCTGGTCATGAGAATTTCTAAAAATTCATGGTATTTATCTAACTATTTTTCACAGATGAAGTTGTTGGTACTGTGGGTTTCAATTCATTCAGGATCCATTAAATGTTGAGGAAGCTCATTTTAATGAAAGATCTGGAGATCTCTCACAGGCAAGGCTTCCCAAAGAGTGGCCAAATCGTCACATGAAGCCAGGCCCATTGAGGTCTCCAATGTGAGGTCCATGTGTGTTTTGACTCTCAACGATGGCTGCCAGGTCTTTCAGAATAAAACCTGTGATATCCTAGCTGAGATTCCCAGTGCTCTCTGGAAAGCCTCTCTGGGCCAAGATCTCAGTTTCCAAGGGCGACTCTCATGCGTGGCCTCCTGAAATCCCAACAACATTCATGGCAATACTTCTCTGAAGTCAGTTCCAAATCTCATTCTCTAAGGGGAATCACACCAGAGTTCAAGCCCAGGTGGACCCAGTCATCTCTTCCAACTACCACACAAATGACCACAATTAAAACCAAAACACTCCCACATGGCCCTCATCTTCTTCCATATAAACACACATCTTAACCTCTGGATGGAGTTTTCCATGAGGGGCACATCCAAACCAATGCCCAAAATAAGCTCCCTTGCCCCTCATTTGCCTAACATCAGCGTTGATTGCACACGCTTCCTGTGAACCAGCAGTGATCAAATAGGCCTGCCGTAAATGCTCCACTTCTCCACTTTGAGGCCTTCTTACTGTGGGGTTTAGATTCTTTTTTTTCTAAATT
The DNA here is from genome assembly GCF_048772815.1 of Callospermophilus lateralis. Lineage (NCBI taxonomy): Eukaryota > Metazoa > Chordata > Mammalia > Rodentia > Sciuridae > Callospermophilus > Callospermophilus lateralis. The sequence continues at coordinate 883,830 of NW_027514631.1, forward strand.
TTTTGGAAATTTAATTGGAAAGTTAAAATATTGTTTTGCAGAATATTAAATTTCTAATGGCAAAGCCTTCACCTTGTTTGTGAAGGAAACCTTGATGCCTTGCCAATCTGGTTATATGGAGACACTCAAAATTTTCTGTTACATACTACATGGATGAATGGCTAAAGCACATAGTTTTTTAAAACTGAAAGGCAGATACCAGCAAGTAAGATAACAAATAAAAGACAATTTTATTAAAAAATAAAGTTGTTATATGACTCAAATATTGGAAATTCAATTCTTTTTTTTTGGTTGTTCAAAACATTATAAAGCTCATGATATATCATCTTTCATACATTTGACTTAATTGGGTTATGAACTCCCATTTTTACCCCAAATACAAATTGCAGAATCACATCAGTTACACACTCACGTTTTTACATAATAGCATACTAGTTATTGTTGAATTCTGCTACCTTTCCTATCCCCTACTATTCCCCCTCCCCTCCCATCTTCCCTCTCTACCTCATCTGCTGTTGTTTAATTCTCTCCCTTGTTTTCCCCTCTTTAGCCTCACAACTTCTTATATGTAATTTTGTGTAACATTGAGTAGTCTCCTACCATTTCCATATAATTTTCCTTCTCTCTCCCTTTCTCTCCCCCCACTCATCTCTGTTTAGTTTTAATATTTTTCTCATGTTCTTCCTCCCTGTTCTGTTCTTATTTGCTCTCTCTATATAAAAGGAAACATTTGGCATTTGTTTTTTAAGGATTGGATAGCTTCGCTTAGCATAATCTATTCTAATGCCATTAATTTCCCTGCAAATTCTATGATTTTGTCATTTTCAGTGCTGTGTAATACTCCATTGTGTATAGATGCCACATTTTTATTATCCATTCGTCTATTGAAGGGCATCTAGTTTGGTTCCACAGTCTAGTTATTGTGAATTGTGCCGCTATGATCATCGATGTGGCAGTATCCTTATACTGCTCTCTATTAAGATCCTCAGGGAAGAGTCTGAGAAGGGCGATATCTCGGTCAAATGGTGGTTCCATTCCCAGCTTTCCCAGTAATCTCCATACTGCTTTCCATATTGGACTCTCCAATTTGCAGGCCCACAAGCAGTGTACAAGTGTACCCTTTACCCCACATCCTCACCAACACTTATTGTTGTTCGACTTCATAATGGCTGCCAATCTTACTGGAGTGAGATGGTATCTTAGGGTGGTTTTGATTGCATTTCTCTGACTGCTACAGATGGTGAGCATTTTTTCATGTACTTGTTGATTGATTGTATGTCCTCCTCTGTGAAGTGTCTGTTAAGATCCTTGGCCCATTGTTGATTGGGTTATTTGTTATCTCATTGTTTAATTGTTTTGAGTTCTTTGTATATTCTAGATATTAGGGCTCTATCTGAAGTGTAAGGGGTAAAAATTTGTTCCCAGGATGTAGGCTCTCTATTTAACTCTCTTATTGTTTCTCTTGCTGAGAAAAAACTTTTTTAGATTAAGTAAGTCCCATTTGTTTATTCTTTTTATGAACTCTTGGGCTATGGGTGTCCTATTAAGGAATTTGGAGCCCAACCCCACAGTATGTACATCGTAGCCAACTTTTTCTTCTATCAGATGCAGTGTCTCTGATTTTATATCTGGCTCCTTGATCCATTTTGAGTTAACTTTTATGCATTGTGAGAGAAAGGGATTCCGTTTCATTTTGTTGCATATGAATTTCCAATTGTCGCTGCACCATTTGTTGAAGATGCTATCCTTCTTACATTGCATGCTTTTAGGCCCCTTTTCAAATATAAGAAAGTTGTAATTTTGTGGATATGTCTCTGTGTCCTCTATTCTGTACCATTGGTCCATCTGCCTGTTTTGATACCAGTACCACACTGTTTTTGTTACTATTGCTTTGTAGTACAGTTTGAACTCTGGATTCACACTTCCTGCTTAGAATTGCTTTCGTTATTCTGGGTCTTTTGTTGTTCCATATGAAATTCATGATTACTTTATCTATTTCTACAAGAAATGCCATTGGGTTTTTGATTGGCATTGCATTAAACCTGTAGAGAACTTTGGGTAATATCGCCATTTTGATGATGTTATTTCTGCCTATCCATGTACAGGGCATATTTTTCCATCCTCTAACATCTTCTTCTATCTCTCTCTTTAGGGTTCTGTAGTTTTCATTGTATAAATCTTTCACCTCTTTGGTTAGGTTGAATCCCAAGTTTTTTATTTTCTTTGAGTATACTGTAAATGGAGTGGTTTTCCTCATTTCCATTTCAGAAGTTTTGTTGCTGATATACAGGAATGCCTTTGATTTATGCGTGTTGATTTTATATCCTGCCAATTTGCTGAATTCATTTATTAGCTCTAGCAGTTTCTTTGTAGACCCTTTTGGGTCTGTTAAATATATTATCATGTCATCCACAAATAGCGATAATTTAAGTTCTTCTTTTCCTATTTTTATGCCTTTAATTTCCTTTGTCTGTATCATTGCTCTGGATAGTATTTCAAGAACTAAATTAAATAGAAGTGGTGATAGAGGGCATCCATGTCTTGTTGCAAATTTTAGAGGGAATGCCTTCAGTTTTTCTTCATTTAGGATGATGCTAGCCTGAGGTTTAGCATATATAGCTATTACCATGTTGAGGTAAGTTCCTGTTATTCCTAGTTTTTATAGAGTTTTAAACAAAAAGGGATGCTGTGCTTTGTAGAATGCTTTTTTTGCATCTATCGAGATGATCATATGGTTCTTCTCTTTAAGTCTATTGATGTGATGGATTACATTTATTGATTTCCTTATATTGAACCAGCCTTGCATCCCTGGGATGAATCCCTGTTGATCATGAAGCACAATTTTTTTATATGCTTTTGTTTTTTATTTGCCAGGATTTTATTGAGAATTTTTGCATCCAAGTTTATTAGAGATATTGGTCTGTAGTTTTCTTTCTTTGAAGTGTCTTTGTCTGGTTTTGGGATCAGGGTGATGTTGGCCTCATAGAATGAATTTGGAAGAACTCCTTCTTTTTCTATTTTTTGAAATAGCTTGAAAAGTATTGGTATTAATTCATCTTTGAACGTTTTGTAGAACTCTGCTGTATAACCATCTGGTCCAGGGATTTTTTTGGTTGGTAGTCTCTTGAAGGTTTCTTCTATTTCTTCCTTTGTTATTGGTCTATTTAAATTGTGTGAGTCTTCCGGACTCAAACTTGGCAGATCATATGACATAAGAAATTTATCAATATCTTCATTATCTTCTGTTTTATTGGAATATGGGGTTTCAAAATACTTTCTAATTATCATCTGAATTTCTGTAGTGTCTGTTGTGATGTTGCCTTTTTTATCCCATATGTTAGTAATTTGAGTTCTCTCTCTACTTCTCTTCATTAGCATGGCTAAGGCCCTGTCGATTTAATTTATTTTCAAAGAACCAACTTTTATTTGTTCAATTTTTTTTGGTTTCAATTTTGTTGATTTCTCCTCTAATTTTAATTATTTCTTGTCTTCTACTACATTTGCTGTTTTGCTTTTTTTTTCTAGGTTTTTGAGATGTAGTGTGAGATCATTTATTTGTTGTTTTTTTCTTTTTTTTTTTTTTTGAGGAAAGAATTCCAAGAAATGAATTTCCCTCTTAAAACTGCTTTCATTGTTTTACATAGAATCTGGTATGTTTTGTCTGTATTGTCATTTGTCTCTAAGAAATTTTTTATCTCCTCATTTATGTCTTCTGTAACCCACTGATCATTCAGTAACATATTGTTCATTTTCCATGTGACGTAGAATTTTTCCTTCCTTCTTCAATCATTAATTTCAAGTTTCATTCCATTATGATCAGATATGGTGCATGGTATTATCTCCATACTTTTATATTTACTAAGAGTTTCCATATAGCATAATATATGGTCTATATTTGAGTAGGACCAATGTGCTGCTGAGAAGAACATGTATCCACTTTATGATGTTTGATATATTCTATATATGTTGGTTAAATCTAGGTTATTGATTGTGCTATTAAGTTCTATAGTTTCTTAATTCAGATTTTCTCTAGAGGATCTGTCCAATGGCGAGAGTTGTGTGCTGAAGTCACCCGTAATTATTGTGTTATAGCCTATATGACTTTGTGTGCTGAAGTCACCCGTAATTATTGTGTTATAGCCTTTTATGACTTTGCACCACCATTGTTTGATGCATACAAATTGATAATTGTTATGTCTTGTTGGTTAATGGTGCCTTTTAACAGTATATAGTGTCCTTCTTTATCACTTTTGATTAACTTAGGTTTTAAGTTGATTTTAATCGATATGAGTATGGCCACTCCTTCTTGCTTCCGAGGGCCAACAATGGCTGCAAAGTCTTTCAGAATAAAATCATGTGATTTTCTGGCTGAGATTCCCATTGCTCTGTGGAAAGCCACCTTGGGCCTAGATCTCAGTTTCAAAGGGTGACATTCATGCGTGGCCTCCTAAAAACCAACACAATTCATTTCAATACTTCTATGAGGTACGTTCCAGAACTCAGGCTCTAAGGGAAATCACACCAGAGTTCAAGCCCAGGTGGACCAAGTCATCTCTTCCAACCCCCACACAAATGACCACAATTAGAACAAAAAAACTCCCACATGGCCCTCATCTTTGTCCATAAAGACCCTCATCAAAAGTTCTGGATGGAAGTTTTCATGAGGGTCGCAACCAAAGACAGTTTCCAGAATAAGCTCCCTTGCCTCTAATTTCCCTAAAGTCAGGGTGGCCTGGACACCCTTCCTGTGAACCAGGAGTGATCAAAAAGGCCTGCCATTAATTCCGTTCTGTTTCTATAATTTGAGGCTTACTGAATGTCAGGTAGAGATTTTTTATGTGATTTGGAGTCATGAGAAAACCCAAGAATATCTGCAGAGCATTGAAGAATTCATTTGACAAAGAGGATCCCTATTCTCACTTGAAGGGGGTCAGGAACCTAACAGAGAAAGGCAAGAATCTTCATCCACAATGACTGCTCTTTTTGCCATTTTGGTTTTGAATGCACACATGGGATCTTTCTTTAGATCCATTAGGTGCTGAGAATCTAAGCCACAACCTCACACAGGGCCAAGAGGCAGATTCAGACAAATCATTTTCCAAAGCAATTAAGCAAAGAGCCACAGGTGATGTCCATTTATTTCCATTTGAAAATTTTTTCTTCAGGCTTAACAAAGGGGTGGCCTGAGGCAAAGACCTTCCTGACATTCAGGGCAACAGAACCCTTAATTGATATACTTAGCTTGAATTATGTTCTGCACCGAGGTCTCAGATAAATCGATATACAATGGCATAGGACCGTGTACCTCGGATGATTGAATGTAGAAGAGAACATCCAGTCAAAAAGGGATAGTCTGTAGGATTAGGAAGATAGTCAGTAGGTTTAGGAAGAAGAGTGACTCTAGGAGTTGGACCAAAAGTTCTTTAGCAATAGGGTTTCAGTTAGAGAGTGAATGTAAATGTCAGCACATGTGAAGAGACAGTCACAATGATGAAGTGGGAAAAATATGTAGGAAAGCAGATATCAATAGAAAGATTAGGAAATCAGGCAAAGTATAAAGTGAGTGATAGGATTAGACATTTTCAACAGGCTTGAGGTTGAATATATAATCTTAGGAAGAAACAAATATGTAGTAATCAATAGGATTGACATTTGAGAGCATTAGGCACCCTGGACATGGATGTTTTTAGTAATCCATGGTCACTTTCCATTTAGGCTTTGGTACAATCATATGTGTGACCTTTGCATTTTGTGTCCAGAATACTACCGTGATAAATTGTATATGTAGATAAGGTGACATGAGTATTTCTTCCACCATTATGGGGAGTAATATTCGGGAAACTTATAAATTAGTACTGGTGATACAAATAGGTGTACCTTGTGTTGATGATTATTGAGATGTTGCATGAATAGACCATATTGTGATAAAGTATATAACTAGTTCCAACTTTAAATAATGGATTGAGTTTGCATCTGAAAATATATTGGAAATCTTAAATTGATATATATACAATCATTCCAACCAGTTATATATGTAATGGTAATATTAGGGTTACGGTTTATGGTGAAGGGTGAGTATTGCTTCAAAAATGATTATGGAATCAAAAATAATGTGTTTAGAAAGAAGTCTAGTGAAAAGACCAGTAAAGAAACATGGAGGAATACATGTGTTCTTAAGTAGTAAGTAAATGAATGTGAACCAAATGCCTATAATTTTGTGAAGTTGTGGATGAAAAAATATATCCTATGATGTCCATAAAGAGATAAAATAGTAATATACCAGTGTTGAATAAAAATGAACTTCAAAATACACATCATGTCCCATAGCAATCTACTTGCATTGATGTTAAACTGGGTCAGGTACTGTAGAAATATTAGGATTTGTATGCACCACCTACTGAACATAGTTTTCAGTAGTAGGAAACAAATATGTATTACAGGAATATAAATATTGCTGAAAATAATCTTGTAAAGATTGGATTTTGAACCCATATACATGAATATAAATGAATTTAGGCAGTGTATAAAAAGACACATATTTTTCATATTTTTTTAAAATCTGGAGAAAAAAAAAAATATATATATATATATATATATATATATATATATATATATATATATATACACACATATATATTTTTCCAGATTTAAAAAAAATACACAAACACACACACACACACACACACACACACACATGCACACATACACACACACACACACATTAATATTTAGCAATATATATGCCAATCGAAAATCATCATGAAATATAATTCATCCACATATCCAAAAATATTCATTTTACTGAACATGGATTTATGTATAGTGTTTTTCACTATTAAGCTCACCCATAGTTTGAATTTTCAGTTCCATCATTATTTAGGGAGAGTCATCTGTTCTCACAATTTTATATTCCAAAGTCAGGGAGCTCAAAAGAATGTCCGTGTGATACCAGGTAGGATATTATATATATGCATAAAAAAATACATGTGCTGAATAGGATACAGAGAAAGGGAGACAGGAATTTATATATGTGATAATTTTAAAAAATCATGGAGAAATATTACAATGAAAAGTTGACTAGATTTAAAACACATACTCTTGATAATGCAGAAGGCAAATAGAAGTATACACCATGCTTCCTATGAAAGGCCTGTATTTCTATTCGGTTAGGTTTCTTTCTCTCCATGATATTAGGATTAGTAGTCAGAGTCTAGTAGGGTATGGGTTAGTGTCAGGGATTCAGTATTTCAAATGGAAAAAAAGGAAAATTAATCTAATGTGTATGCAAAAATGTGATACACATAAATCTTCCCTCTCTCATCCAGAACAATGCCTTGACATAACCATCGCTAAAAGTAAGACACAATTAGAGGAGAGGAGTTAGAAAATCTGTGAATTTATGTGGAATGGAAAATGCTCAGGAGTTCACAACACTGGAGGTGGTAGAACAGTTTCCAAAAGTAAGGGAGAGGGTAAACAATCCAGAAACATGGAGCTGTGCTGGCCTAAAGACTTCTTGAGAAACTTCCTCTGAGGTTGGGAACAAGAAATATATGTAATTGTCAGGAGATTTAGCTTCGTTTGTAGTGACACCATGAAATCTGGGTCTGCATCTATGTTACCTGGAGAACATGGATTCTTATTTTCCAATGATCATGAGGCAGCGGTGCTGAATTCTCTCTTTGTAGGTAAACTGAGGCCACTGGGCTGAAGTGTCTCCCATGTGGACTGTGAAGCCATTTGGTGATCCTCCACTTTCCAGGGTGTTTCTTACTGCTGCACTGGGAGTTTGGTACTTGCTTCACGAAATACAAGGAGTTCAACTGGGATAAAAATGCTGGAGGAGTTCTGTCATGTGTGGTTGGTCAGGGTCGCGAAGAGAATGTACGAACCAGGCTTCTATCCTACATAGCTTTCCCCTTGACTATAGCAACCTGATTCTGAACATTGGCCTGAAACCTCTCCATATGACAAGATGCCTTTACATATAAAGGTCTGCTGCCTGCACCATGTCAGTCGCAAGTCTTTCAAAGCCAATGGAAGATCCAGGTGGTCCTACCAAAAATATTTATTTACACACCTACAGTCCACTTCTCTACGCCCACTACTCAGCAGGCTCCAAATTACTGGCATCTCTGTTCTACACCATTTTCAAGAAACCCAGTCAATCAAGGCACTCTTTGGTACACTCATGATCAGCAACAGGAAATCCAAAGTTTATCCAGTGCCACCTGGTCATGGGAATTTCAGAAATTTCATGGTATTAATCTAGTCATATTTCAAAAATGAAGTTAGAGGCACTGTGGGTTTCAATTAATTCAGGAACCATTAAATGGTGAGGAAGCTCATTTCAATGAAAGCTCTGGAGAACACTCACAGAAAAGCCTTCCAAAAGACTGGCAAAAAGGTCACATGAATCCAGACACATTGTGGTCTACAATGTGAGGTCCATATGTGTTTGGACTCTCAACTAGGGCTGCCAAGTCTTCAAGAAGTAAATCATGTGATATCCTGGCTCAGAATCCCCGAGCTCCGTGGAAAGCCATCCTGGGCCTAGATCTCAGTTTCCAAAGGCGATTCTCACGCGTGGCCTAGTAAAATCCCAAGAGAATTCATGGCAATACTTCTCTGAGGTCAGATCCAGAACTCATTCTTAAAGGGGAATCACACCAGAGTTCAAGCCCAGGTGATCCCAGTCATCTCTTCCAACTACCACACAAATTACCACAATTAAAACAAGAACACTCCCATATGGCCCTCATCTTCTTCCATATTGACACTCATCATAATTTGGCTGGATGTTTAAATGAGGGGTGCAGACCAAGACAGTGTCCAAAATAAGCTCCTTTGACCCTCATTTGCCTAAAGTCAAGGTGGCCTGGACACCTATCCTGTGAACCAGGAGTGATCAAATAGGCCTGCCATTAATACCGCTCCAATTCTCCAATTTGAGGCCTACTGACTGTGGGGTTTAGATTCTTTATGTGAATTTTAGTCATGATAAAACCAAACACCTATGGGCTAGCCTCTGCAGGTTTTGAAGAACTCATTTGACCCAAAGGATCCCTATTTTCACTTGATGGAGTTCAGGAACCTTACAGAGGAAGTCAAGAGACTTCATCCCAATGACTGCTCTTTTGGCCATTTTTCATTTGGATGCAAACATGGGAACTTTCTTTAGATCCATCAGGTGCTGAGAATCTAAGTCACAGCCACACACAGGGCCAGGGGGCTGATTCAGACACATCCCTTTTCAAAGCACTTAAGAAAAGAGCCACAGGTATGCCCAATCATTTCCATTTGAAAACTGTTTTCTTCAGGCTTCAAAAAGGGGTGGCCAGAGGCAAAGACCTTCCTGACATTCAGGGCAACAGAACAATTGGTAAGCAAAATGCCCAAAGCAGGGTTTCTCCACTGAGACTTTCCTGGTCACACTGATATCTGAGTTTTCTGAGATGCTCCCCATTCCCTACAGCTATCCAGTACATTGTTATGTCACAGAGCTTTGAGGTGGTAAATATCTTGGACACAAAACCATAGGCCTATTCTTGAGATTGGCCGGAATTCAGGAAGAAAACAGGAACTTAGGAAGATAGCAGGTGTTGCACATCAATAAGGCAAGCTACAGTCCATTCATAAACGGGGCAATATGAATGCTGAGAAGCTTTCTACTAGACAAGACACATCCATTCATGAATTCTCTTTTCTAATGTCTACAACCACGGACACAGTGAGATACACAGACAGAGAAACACTCGCCATGTTAAACGACTTACTAGAAACAGTCCACTTCCAACGAAACAAACTGACTTTCCTACCTATTCTCAGAAAATGAGACAAAACCACAAAACCACAACCACACCCACAAAGGCACCTTCTTCCCCCAAGTAGGTCTTTGACTATCTGGAGTGTCCTCTGACTTGTAGGCCATAATATGTTCCCCAAAAATAGCCTGTCCTGTCTCAGATCTGGTCTCCTTGGCAAACTCTGTGAACTACTCAGGAGCCAACGGTGAGCCACTAACTGCTTTCCCAAGAAAAGCAACGCTTCCGAGCTTTCCTGGCATTTGTTCTTCTCACGTCTGAAGGTACCAAGAAAGACTGACTGTCCTTGGTAAATTCAAATAAGTGAGACCACAGGGATGGGGACTGGGACTGGCTCTGTGTGCCTGGCTTCCTGGATCCAAAGTTCAGAAAGTTCCATCACCAAGGAAGTGAGGTGAGGTCATTTCCTTCCTGAACTGAATGAGGTCCCTGTCTTGCCAACCACTTTGTCTTAACTGTTGCTTCCAAGGGTCCCATGAGATTGAGGCTGCCCCTACTTCCTGTGACACTTTCACAAGTTAGAATGGTATATCAACCATAGGCACCCAGGAATAGATCTCCACACAGGCCTGTTTTGGTCCATGTTCTCTACATTAAGAAGAGAATCTGATTTAGACACAACCTTTTATCCTGACCGGGTTGTTTGCCATGGAAGATGACTTTTGCTCTCTCAGGTCCTTCATAGCTGCCTACATCTTCTCCAGGGATCATTTCTGCATGGGCCTTTTAGGTTCTCAGCAGGTGGAAGTTTCCCTACATTTCTTTATTGTAAAATCAACTCTTTCCCTGCTCTTCTATAAAGTTAGATTGAGGGAACAGTGTATGATTATGGTTAAAAACACGTTTGATTTGGGTTAGAAATCATTGTGCTGGATGAATAATGGTATTGGGAACTTGCTATGTGTATAAGAATATATAGATGTAATATATGTATGAAAAAAGAAATCTAAGTATGATTTGAAGGCCAGAAGGGCATTGGGCCCTTGATTGGGATACACAGCATTGAATTACGTTCTGCAGAGATGTCTCAGATAAATCGATATACAATGGCATAGGTCCTTGTACCTTGCATGAATTAATGTAGAAGGAACATCCAGTCAAAAAGGGATAGTCGGTAGTGAAAGGTTAATAAAATAGGTACTTGTAATTTCCTGTTTTTCTGTATGCTTAACAAAACACTGTTGAAATCTTGAGAAATGTTTGCTAATCTTGTTCTAGAATGTACTGTTCCCAACTGCCAAACTGCAGAATGTACTGCCTCACTCGGTGTCACGCGAACCGCCCACTCACCCTTACACATCAGTAAACTTTCCTCCCTTCCCTCTCCAAGAAATGTATGTAAGCTCTGCATAAGCTGTTCTCAGAGCTCTCTGATCTATTTAAGTTAGCTGTGAGCCCCAGCAAGCTGGACCCAAAAAAAACCCTTTGCTGTTGCATGAGACAGTCTCTTGATAGTCTCTTCCTCCGACACTCGCCTGACCTTTACATATTGAGGTTCCACCGAGTTCTGGCAGTGGCGGATGAGAGACCCCCAACGGGCTCCTCTCGGAGCAAGTAAGGCGCCTCTTTCTGGTTTCAGGTGTCATGTTAGGGCTTGGCAAAATTGCTGGCGATGAAGAGCCTGGGGTCTCTCCAACGGTGGCTGAGAGACGTGTCACAGAGACATAGGGCACCTCCCTGGGGGACCCCGCAGAGGACTCGGAGAATCAAGGAACAATTGCTTCATCGACTCAGTGATATTTTGTTTTAGATTAGGTATTGCCATCCTATCGGGTTTTGCCGGCTACGCATTCCTGGTCTCAGTGTTGGACGTCCATTGCCTGTCTTCATGGTCTTGTCTTATCTGTGTCATGTGACTTTGCTTTTACTGTTTGTGTACCTTTCATTATGGGACAGAGCACTTCAATGCCTCTGTCCCTAACCCTTGATCACTGAACCAAAGTCCGATTAAGGGCTCAGTATCTTTCTTTTTTTAGTAAAACGCTAGACCTGGCAGACTCTCTGTGCCTCAGAATGGCCCATTTTGGAGTCGTATGGCCCCTAGAAATATCTTTCTACTTCCCACTAATTTAAAAAGTCAGAGATATTGTCTTTCAGCCAGGGCCACATAGCCATCCTGATCAACAGCCATATATCTTAACTTTGCCGACCTCTGCAAATCTCCTCCTCCATGGGTGAAGCCTTTCCTTGCCCATGCCTCTGCTCATACTCCTTCCCCCATGATCTCTCAAACCCTCACCTCTTCCACCTCCTCCACCCTCTGTTCTCCCTGAGTCACAAGATTTGACTCTACTGTACTCTTCTTCCCCTCCTTATCCAATGCCCTCGTCCCCTAACACACAACACATTCTAAGTGATTCCCCTGCTTCTGACTAAGCCTCTCTACCATTGGAGGAAGCTAAGCCGGTAATAGGATCTGATAATGGACCGATGTTCATGGCCCAGGTAAGTCAGGGGTTAGCCAGGAACCTGGGGATTAATTGGAAGTTATATTGTGCTTATAGACCCCAGAGTTCAGGACAAGTAGAAAGAATGAATAGAACAATTAAAAGACCTTAACGAAATTAAGCTTAGAGACCAGCATAAAAGATTGGACTATGCTCCTGACTTATGCAATGTTTCATGCAAGAAAAAATCGTTCTGTTTCTTTGAGTAGCCTTACCCCCTGAGAAATTCTCTATGATGGCCCTCTTCCAGTAAGGGTCCTAAGCCCAACTGTAAGACCTAAGGATCCATTTCACACCCTCTTGGTTGACAGACTTAAAGCTCTTGAAAGAACTCAGTGATACCTCTGAAAATAGCTGGCCACTGCCTACCAAACTGTGTACCAGGGGATTCCACATCCATATCAAATAAGAGACTTCATGTATGTAAGATGACATCAGGTGTCATCCCTGGAACCCTGCTGAAAAGGACCATACCAGGTGCTACTTATAACACCTACAGTGGTAAAGGTATACAGAATCACTTCCTGGATCCATGCCTCTCATCTCAAGCCTGCTCCTTGTCCAGAATCTTTCTGGAAACTGGAAAAGACTGGTAACAGTTTCAAATTGTGTATTCGCCATGTGGATAAGGTTATATACTCTCCCCTTGGCCACAAGTAGTCCTAACCCTCATCAGCCTGTTAAGCAGCGATGGCTGATCACAAATCCTACTGGAAAAGAGTATAATCTATCTCGCATACAGCCCCCTTAGGGACCTGGTGGCCATCTCTCCACCCAGACATTTGTCAGCTGGCCATAGGTCTTTTTTATTGGGATATCCCTGATGAAGAAAATCCCACTAAAATACCATTAAATCCCTTCCGTACCATAGATAATGGAAACAAACATTATGGATGTAGGGACACGCGAGCCAGATGCGGTTGGCTAGCCTAGATTACTATGTTTGCCCGGAAAACTATCAAAGCCACAAACAGTAACGGCTGTGTGGGGGAAAAGCCGACTTCTTCTGTATTTCATGGAGATGTGATCATACAGGGGCTGCCTGATGGAACCCCAATACTTCATTAAATTCAGTACACAGCATTGGCCATATTACCAAGTAGAAAACAGAAAAAGGATGGCCCCCAGAGGGGTCTCTAGATCCTCAAATTTTGCGTGACCTTTTTAACTTCTGCAAGTGCTCAAAAGGGTGAAAGGAGATTTTCCTATGTGGAAGCCTTTTCTCTCCTTCACTCACATCCTGAACTATGCTTCTCCAATAGATTTTTATCCTAAGCCTTCTGCTCCAGACTCTCTGCTGTCACTCCCACCTCAGCAACCTGATTTCTCCCCTCCAATTACTAGATCAGAAACGCAAACCTCCACCAGTTCTCAGACAATTGCCCACTAGTGAGGTAGCAGGTACTGAGGTACCCCTCCACCGACTCATTCCTCTCTTCTCCTGTCAGTGCCCTCACCGGGTCCCACCAGGTCCTCTTTCCAGCTAACCCAAAGCTCAAACGAGCTGAGGAGAGCTCTCAGACCCTTATCCAAGATGTAATATAAATGGCCATTAAAGTTGCTTTGTCATCACTGAAAACAGGTTACTAAAATTTAAAGTCCCTCACAGAATTTTGGGATACTCACTCCCGTTTTCTGCTCTGCTCTACCTGTTCTACTGCTGAAGTTTTGTTGCTAGGAAATTCCCAAACCCCTTTCCAATTATTCTTTTACATCTCTCTTTTTCCTCATTCTCAGATCCTCAGAGCTTCTCTCAGCCCCACCTTCCCCGTATTCCCCCTCTGTACCAGGCCCACAGAAAAGTCTTAAATGTCCTTCTCCAGAAGTCTTCACCAGGGCTGAATTTAGAACTTTCAGCATAGAGTTTCAATAAAAAGTTCAATGTAGATAATCTTTCTCTTTTTGTATTGCCCTGTTCTACTTGGCCACTGGCTAAAAAACTCAGTACTTCTAAGCTAGACAACCCCTAACTTGTTTTTCACAAAATATGTGAACAAGGCCTCTGGCCTTCAGCTGGGGCTTCACAGAAATGGCTACATTTCTAAGATAAAGAAATTACCAAATGGGCTCCGTTGTAACAGCTGGCAGGGGGAAAATAAGAAAGGGAATAAAAAGCTCTCCCCCTCCCATGTGTCCTTGAAAATTTAACTTGCCCAGAACAGAGGAAAAATCAGAAACAAATACTGCTTTTTTGAACTTCTGCAGACTGTAAACTTCTGAGCCCCATCCTTATATGCTGGGTACAAAATTCTGAAACTACCTAAACTTGAGTTTCAGGGGATTAATTGATTACAACAGAAGCAATGCCCTCTGAATCCGGTTGCAACAAAATAGGACTGTTTCCCTGTCTTCAGTGCTATCTTAGTTGCCTTGCCTTGTCTGTCCCTACAACAGCATAATTCTATATACTTAAACATTGTTTATGTTTTCATGAAATGGTCAACAGATGGGATTAATTTTGAAATGGTGCAGATGTTTCCCAGAGTGCTCTATCATGATGCAGGTTCGTTTGAAGATCAAATGGGGGGGGGCATACAACCGGTTCCACTGGGAACATGTATCGCTCACTTTAGCCATCCTATTATGAATAGGAGTTGCTGCACGGGTGGGCACAGGAGCCACTGCCATTGTCCATGGGACACAACAAATGACCCAATTAGAAGCAGCAATAGAGCAAAACAAAGATATTAGAAACCCCCATCAGAGCTTTTCATGAATCTTTAACCTCTCTCTCTGAAGTTGTTTTACAGAACAGTTGAGGGTTGGACCTCCTCTTTATTAGAGAAGGGGGCCTTTGTGATGCATTGAGGGAAGAATGTTGTTTTTATGCTGACCATACTGGAGTTGTAATAAAATCTATGAGTAAATTTAAAAGACACCTTGAAGAGCATCAACAAGAGAGAGAGGCCCAAAAAGGGTGGCTTGAGTCTTGGTTCACACACTCCTCCTGGTTAACTACGTTTTTATCAACCTTGCAGGTCCAATAATAATCCTCATATTATTGCTAACTATAAAACCCTGTTTGCTCAACCGTGTAATTTCTTTTCTCCAGGCTCAAATTGGACGAGTTAAACTTATGGTAATACCCCACTAGCAGACATAGAATGTGACACCCTCCAATGATCATTTTTATGATTAAAAGTAGCCAGAAGAAGTGGGGAATTAAAGGTTAATAAAATAGGTACTTGTCACTTCTTGTTTTTCTGTATGCTTAACAAAACACTGTGGAAATTTGAGAAATGCTTCCAAATCTTGTTCCCAGAATGCTCTGTCCCCAACTGCGCAACTGCAGAATGTACTCCCTCACCCAGTTGCACGCAAACCACCCACTCGCCCTGACCCATCAATAAAATTCCCTCCCTGCCCTCTCCAGGGAAAGTATATAAGCTCTACTTAAGCTATTCTCAGGGCTATCTGCTCGATTCAAGTGATCTCTGAGCCCCAGCATGCTGGACACCCAAAAAACCCTTTGATGTTGCATGAGATAGTCTGTTGGTTGTCTCCTCCTCTGAAGCTCGCCCCACATTTACTTGGATGATTGAATGTAGAAGAGAACATCCAGTCAAAAAGGGATAGTCTATAGCATTAGGAAGATAGTCAGTACTTTTAGGAAGAAGGGTGAGTATAGGAATTGGAAAAAAAGTTCTTTAGCAATAGGGTTTCGATTAGAGAGTGAATGTAAATGTCAGCACAGGTGAAGAGTCAGTCACAATGATGAACTGGGGAAAATATGTAGGAAAGCAGATATCAATAGAGACATTACTAAAACAGGCAAAGTATAAAGTGAGTGATAGAATTAGATATTTTGAACAGGGTTGAGTTTACATATATAATCTTAGGAAGAAACAAATATGTAGTCACAAATAGGATTGACATTTGAGATCATTAGGCAAATTTCAGGTGGATGAATATTTCTCAGAATAATCTTGTGAATAGTTGATTATAAATCCACATACATAAACATGAATGAATTTAGGGAGTGTATATAAGACACATATATTTCATATTTTGAAAAAGCTGGAGAGTATATATATATATATATATATATATATATATACAAAACACACACACAGACAAAAAAGTAGCAATATATATGTCAATCAAAATTCATTATAAAATATACATCATCCAGAGATCTAAAAATATTAATTTTACTGAACATGGATTTATGTATAATGCTGTTCAACTAGCAAGCTCCCCCATAGGTTGAATATCCAATTCCAACAAGTTTAGTAGGAGTGATCTCTTCTAACAATTTGTATCTGCCAAGTCAGCCACCTCACAAGAATGTACGTGTGGTACCAGGTAGGAATCTATATGTGCATATAAGAATACAGAGAAAGGGAGACAGGAATTCACATATTTGTTAACCTTAAAAATACATGGACAACTATTTCAACAACAAATCGACTAGATTCATAACTCCAACTCTGTATCATGCAAAAGGCAACTCCAACAATACACCAGGCCTACTCTGAACTGCTTGTATTTCTATTCTGTTTGGGTTAGTTTTCTCCATCATATTAGAATTAGTAGTCAGAGTCTGGTCGGGTATGGGTTAGAGTCAGGGATTCAGTTTTTTGAATGGAAAATAGAAAACTGAATCCAATGTATATGCAAGTATATGCTACAGAAAATTCTTCCCACTCACCTCCAGAACAATGCCTTGACATTACCTTCGCCCCAAGTAAGACACAATTAGAGGAGAAGAGTTAGAAAATCTGTGAATACCTATCAGGAATGGAAAATGCTCCAGATTTCACATCTTTGGAGGTGGTAGAGGAGTTTCCAAAAGTAAGGGACAGGGTAAACACTCCACAAACATGGAGCTCTGCTGGCCTAAAGACTTTTTGAGAACCTGCCTTTGAGGTTGGGCACTTAAAATATATGTTGTTTTCATTAGCTTTAGCTTTATTTGTAGTGAGACAATCAAAGCTCGATCTGCTTCTATGTGACCTGGAGGACATGGTTATTTATTTTCCAATAAAAATGAGGCAGCAGTGCTGAATTCTCTCTTTGTAGGTAAACTGTGGCCACTGAGGGCTAAGTGTCTGCCCGTGTGGACTGTGACACAACTTGGTCATCCTCCAATTATCTTCGTGTTTTTTGCTGCTGCACTGGGAGTTTGGTATTTGCTTCATGAAATACAATGAGTTCAAATGGGAGACAGTGCTGAAGGGAGTTCTGTCAGCTGTGGTGGGCATGGTCTCCAGGAGAATGCACCAACCAGGGTTCTATCCCACGTAGCTTGCCCCCTTGACAATAGCAACATGATTCTGAACATTGCCCTAAAACCTCTCCATATAAAAATATGCCTTTACGTATATGGGTCTGATGGCTGCAACATGTCAGTCTCAAGCCATTTGGAAGCCAATGGAAGATCCACATGGCCCCACCACAGATGTTTTATCACTCACTTGCATAACACTTCTCTAGGCCCACTACTCACCAGGCTCCTACTTACTAGCATCTCTGTTCTACACCATTTTCATGAAACCCAGTCAATCAAGGCCCTGTCTGGTATATTCATGATCATCAACAGGACATCAAAGGGTCTCCAGTGACATCTGGTCATGGGAATTTTAAAAATTTCATGGTAATTATCTAGCAATTTTTCATGGATGAATTTGGAGGCACTGTGGGTTTCAATTCATTCAGGAACCCTTAAAGGGTTAGGAAACTAATTTCAGGCAAAGCTCTGGAGTACTCTCACATGCAAGGCTACCCAATGAGTGGCCAAAAAGTCACATGAAGCGAGGCCAATTGAGGTCTATAAAGCGAGGTCCATGTGGGTTTTGAATCTCTATAATGCATGCCAAGTCTTTCAGAATAAAATCATGTAATATCCTTGCTGAGATTCGCAGTGTTCTGTGGAAAGCCAACCTGTGCCTAGATCTCAGGTTCCAATGGCAACTTCATGCCTGGCCTCCTAAAATCCCAACACAATTCATGGCAATACTTCTCTCAGGTAAGTTCCAGAACTCAGTCTATAAGGAGAATCACACCAGAGTTCAAGTCCAGGTGGACCCAGACAACTCTTCCAACCGCTACTCAAATGAAAACAATTAAAACCAGAATACTCCCTCATGGCCCTATTCTTCTTTCATATAGACACTAATCATAACCTCTTCCTGGAGTTTTTCATGAGTTGTGCAGCCCAAGAAAATGTCCAAAATAAGCTTCTTGCACCTCTTTTGCCTAACTTCAGCGTGGCCTGGGCACCCTTCCTGTGAACCTGGAGTGATCAAATAGACCTGCCCTTAATACTGCTCCGCTTATCCAATTTGAGGCTCTCTGACTGTGGGGTCTAGATTCTTTAGTGAATTGGAGTCATGAGAAAAGCCAAGACAGTGTCCAAAATCAGCTCGCTTTTTCCTCATTTGCCTAAAGTCAGGGTGGCCTGGACACCGTTTCTGTGAACCAGGAGTGATCAAATAAGCCTGCCGTTAATACTTCTGTGTTTCTCCAATTTGAGGCCTACTGATTTCAGGTATCAATTTCTTATGTGATTTGGAGTTACTCGAAAACCCAAGCACCTCTGCAGGGAATTGAAGAACTCATTTGACCCAAAGAATCCCTATTCTCACTTGATGGAGTTCAGGAACCTAACAGAGGAAGGCAAGAGACTTCATCCATAATGAATGATTTTTTTGCCATTATGGTTTTGGATGCACACATGGGATCATTCTTTAGATGCATCAGGTGCTGAGAATCTAACTCAAAGCCACACACATGGCCAAGAGACTAATTCAGACACATCCCTTCCCAAAGCAAATAAGCAAAGAGCCACAGGTGATGCCATTCATTTCCATTTGAGAACTGTTTACTTCAGGCTTCACAAAGGGGTGGATTGAGGCAAAGAATTTCCTGACATTCAGTGAAAAACAACAATAAGTAAGCAAAAGGCCCAAAGCAGGGTTTCTCCACTGAGACGTTCCTGGTCACACTGATATCTGAGTTTTCTGAGATGCTCGCAATTCTCTTCAGCTATCCAGTACATGGCCAGGCCACAGAGTTGGAGGTGGTACATATTTTGAACACAAATCCATGAGCTTATTCTAGAGAGTGGCCAGAATTCAGGAAGAAAACAGCAACTTAGAAAGATAGCAGGTGTTGCACATCGACAAGACAAGCTGCACTCCATTCATACATTGGGCAGGTTGAAATATGGGAAGATTTACACTTGACAGGACACATCCATTAATGCATTCTCTTTTCCAATGTCTACAACAATGGACACAGTGAGATACACAGACATAGAAACACTCACCTTGTGAAACAACTTACTAGAAACTGTCCACTCCAAACCAAACCGCCTTTCCCATCTATTCTCAGAACATGAGACAAAACAATAAACCCACACACACTCCCACAAAGGCACCTCCTTCACCCAAGTAGGTCTGTGACTATCCAGAGTGTCCTCTGACTGGTGGGCCATACTATGTTCCCCTGAAATGGTCTGTCTTCTCTCAGATCTGGTTTCCTTGGCCAACTCTGTGCAGTTGTCAGGAGCCAGTGGTGAACCACTATCTGCTTTCTCAGGAAAGGTCCATCTTCAGAGCTTTCCTGGCATTTGGCCATCCTCACATCATTAGGTACCAAGAAAACTGACTCTGTCCTTGGTAAATCCAAACAAGTGAGCCCACTGGGACTGGGACTGGGACTGCCTCTTGGTGCCTGGCTTTTTGGATACCAAGTTCAGACAGTTCCATCACCAAGGAAATGAGGTATGTCACTTTCTTTGGAACTGAATGAGGTCACTGCCTTGGCAACGACTTTGTCCTAACACTTGCTTCCAAAGGTCCCATGAGATGGAGCCTTCCCCTACTTCCTGTGACACTTTCACAAGGTTGTATGGTATATCAACCATTGGCAGCCAGGAACAGCTCTCCACACAGGCCTGGTTTGGTCCATCTTCTCTACAATAAGAAGAGAGATGCTGATTCATACATATCCCTTCATTCTGACCAGGTTGTTTGCCATGGAAGATGACTTTTGATCTCTCAGGTCCTTCATACCTGCCTACAACTTCTCCAGGTATCATTTCTGCATGGACCTTTGAAGTTCTCAGCAGGTGGAAGGTCCCCAAGTTTCCTGTATTGTAAAAACCACTCTGTCCCTGCTCTTCTGTAAAATGAGATTGAGGGAACAGAGTATGTTTAGTGTTAATAACAGGTTTGATTTGGGTTACGAATCATTCTGTGCGATGAATAATGCTATTGGGAACCTGCGATATTTACAAGAATATAGAGGTGAAATATAAGTATGAAAACAGAAATCTAGGTATGATTTGAAGCCCAGAAGGACATTGGGCCCTTGATTGGGATACTTAGCTTTGAATTATGCTCTGCAAAATTGTCTCAGATAATTCAATATACAACGGCATAGGACATTTTATAGAATGTAGAAGAGAACATCCAGTCAAAAAGGGATAGTCGGTAGGATTAGGAAGATAGTCGGTAGGTTTAGAAAGAAGAGTGAGTATAGGATTTGGACCAAAAGTTCTTTAGCAATAGGGTTTCGATTATAGAGTGAATGTAAATGTCAGCACATATGAAGTGTCAGTCACTAGGATCAACTTGGGAAAATTTGTTGAAAAGCAGATATCAATAGAAACATTATGAAATCAGGTAAAGTATAAAGTGAGTGATAGGATTAGACATTTCCAACAGGGTTGAGTTTGAATATATAAATTAGGAAGAAACAAATATGTAGTCACCAATAGGATTGACAATTGACAGAATTAGGCAACCTGGACATGGATGTTTTTAGTAATTCATGTACACTTTACATTTAGGCTTTGGTACAATCATAAATGTGACCTTTACATTTTTTTTGTCCAGAATATTACTTTGATAAAATATATATGTACATCAGGTTACATGAGTACGTCTTCCACCATTTCTGCAAGCAATATATTGAAGATGTAAAATTAGAATCGGGGGTACAAAGAGGTGTACCCTGTGTCTATGAATATAGAGATAAAGAATGAATAGACCGTAATGTGAATGAATAATATAACTTTTTTCAACTTTAAAAAATGAATTGATCTAATATCTGAAAAATCACAGGAAATCGTATATTGATATACAATCATTCATTCCAAGCAGTTATACATCTAATGGTAATATTCGTGTTTTGGTTTATCATGAAGAGTGTGTGAGTTTTGCTTCAAAAGTGACTATGGAAATAATGTGTTTGGAAAGAAGACTCATGAAAATACCAGTAAAGAAACCCTGGCAATACATGTGTTCTGAAGAAAAAAGTGATTAAATTTGAAACAAATGCCTACAAATTTGTGAACTTGTGGATGAAATGTATATCCTATGATGTGCAAAAACTGAAGAAATAATAATGTAAAAGTGTCGAATACAAATGAATAAAGAATTACATATCATGTCCCATTGGAATCTACTTGCATTGATGTTAGACTGGGTCAGTTACTGTAGAATAATTAGGATTTGTATGCATCATTCCCTGAAGTTAGTTTTCAGTACTAGGAAACAAATATGTATTTCAGGTGGATGAATATTTCTGAGAATAATCTTGTGAAAAGTTGATTAAAAATCCACATACATGAACATAAATGAATTTAGAGAGTGTATATTAGACACATATATTTCATATTTTGAAAAATCTGGAGAGTGTACACACACACACACACACACACACACAAAACACTCACAGACATTAAAAAGTAGCAATATAAATGCCAATCGAAATTCATCAGTAAATATATATCATCCACAGATGCAAAAATATTTATTTTACTGAACATGAGTTTACGTATAATGTTGTTCTACTAGGACGCTCACTATAGGTTGAATTTTCAGTTCCAACAGCATTTAGGAGGAGTGATCTCTTCTCACAATTTGTATCTGCCAAGTCAGCCACCTCACAAAGATGTACGTGTGATACCTGGTAGGATTCTATATATGCATATAAATATACAAGTGTGAATAGGCTAAAAAGAAAGGGAAACATGAATTCTCATATTTGTTAACTTTAAAAACACATGGAGATATTTTTCTATTAAACATTGACTAGATTTATAACTCCTACCTTGTATAATGCAAAATGCAAGTCCAACTATACAACATGCCTCCAATGAACTGCTTGTATTTCTATAGGTTTGTGTTATTTTTCTCTATCATATTAGGATGAGTTGTCTGAGTCTAGTATGTATGGGTTAGTGTCAGGGATTCAGTATTTCAAAAGGATAATTGGAAATTGAATCCAATTTGTATGCAAACATATGCTGCACAAATATCCTCCCACTCTCATCCAGAACAATGCCTTAAAATTACCTTCACCCCAAGTAAGACACAGTTAGAGGAGAATAGATAGTAAATCAGTGAATACATATCTGGAATGGAAAATGCTCAGGAGTTCACAACCTTGGAAGTTGTAGAGGAGTTTCCAAAAGTAAGGGACAGGGTAAACACTCCACAAACATGGAGCTCTGCTGGCCTAAAAACTTTTAGAGCAACTGCCTCTGAGTTTGGGAACGTGAAAAATATGTTGTTGTCAGGAGAATTGGCTTACTTTGTAGTGAGACCATCAAACTGGGTCTGCCTCTATGTGACGTGGAGGACATGGTATCTTATTTTCCAATGAACATGAGGTAGCAGTGTTGATTTTCTTCTTTTTAGGTAAACTGTGGCCTCTGGGGGCTAAGTGTCTCCCCGGTGGACTGTGAAGCCATTTGGTCCTCCTCCACTTTTTGTGGGGTTTTTGCTGCTGAACTGGGAGTTTGGTATTTGCTTCATGAAATTAAAGGAGTTCAACTGAGACACAGTGCTGGAGGGAGTTCTGTCATGTGTGGTGGTTCAGAGTCTGCAGAAGAACGCACCAACCACGCTTCTATCCCTCAAAGCTTGCCACATTGCATCCTTGTCCATAGCAACCTGATTCTGAACATTGCCCTGAATCCTCTCCATATAACAAGATGCCTTTAATTACAAGGGTGTGCTGGCTGCTTCATGTAATCCACAAGCCATTTGGAAATCAATGGAAGATCCACATTGCTCCAACACAGATGTTTTATCACACTCCTGCCCACCACAGCTCTAGGCCCACTTCTCAGCAGGCTGCAACTTTCTGGCACCTCTGTTCTACACAATTTTCATAAAACCCAGTCAAGCAAGGCACTGTCTGGTACATCCATGATCAGCAACAGGACATCCAAAGATTCTCCAGTGCCACCTGGTCATGGGAATTTCAAAAATTTCATGGTATTTATTTAGACATTTTTCAAGGATGAAGTTGGAGGCACTGTGGGTTTCAATTTATTCAGGAACCAGTAAATGGTGAGCAAGATTATTTCAATGAAAGCTCTGGAGAACCCTCACAGGCAAGGCTTCCCAAAGAATGGCCAAAAGGTCACTTTAAGCCAGGCCCATTAAGGTCTACAATATGAGGTCCATGTGTGTTTTCACTCTCAACTATGGCTGCCAAGTCTTTCGAATGAAATCATGTGTTATCTTGGCTGAAATTCCCAGTGCTCTGTGGAAAGCCACTCTGGGGCTAGATCTCAGTTTCCAAGGGTGACTCTCATACATCGCCTCTTAAATCACAACACAATACATGGGAATACTTCTCTGAGATCAATTCCTGAACTCAGTCTATAAGGGGAATCACACCAGAGTTCAAGCCCAGGTAGACCTTGTTATGTCTTCCAAGTGTCACACAAATATCCACAATTAAATCCAAAACACTTCCACATGGCACTCATCTTCTTCCATTTACACAATCATCATAATCTCTGGCTGGAGGTTTCCATGAGGGGTGCAGCCCAAGACAGTGTCCAATATAACCTCCCTTGCCCCTCATTTGCCTAAAATAAGGGTGGCCAGGACATCCTTCCAGTGAACCAAGAGTGATCAAATAGGCCTGCCATTAATATGGCACTGCTTCTCCAATTTGAGGCCTACTGACTGTGTGTTTTAGATTCTTTATGTGAATTGGAGTCTTGAGAAAAACCAAGCACTTATGGGCTAGCCTCTGCAGGGTTTTGAGGAACACATTGGAACCAAATTATCACTATTCTCACATGATGGATGACAGGAACCTTACAGAGGAATGCGAGAGACTTCATCCACACTGACTGCTCTTTTGTCCATTTTGGTTTTGGATGCACACATGGGATCCTTCTTTAGATCCATCAGGTGCTGAGAATCTAAGCCATAGTCTTACACAGGGCCAAAAGGCTGATTCAGACACATCCCTTTCCAAAGCAATTAAGCAAAGAGCCACAGGTGATGCCCTTTCATTTCCATTTGAAAACTGTTTCTTTAGGCTCTACAATGGTGTGGCCTGAGGCAAAGACCTTCCTGACATTCAGGGCAACAGAACAATTGGTGAGCAAAAGGCTCAAAGCAGGGTTTCTTCACTTAGAATTTCCTGGTCAAACTAATATCTGAGTTTTCTGAGATGCTCCCATTTCTTTCAGCTATCCAGTACATGGCCATGTCACAGAGCTTGGAGGTGGTACATATTTTGGATAAAAAACCATGAGCCTATTCTGGAGAGTGGCCAGAATTCAGGAAGAAAACAGGAACTTAGGAAGATTGTTGGAGTTGTCCACCCATAAGTCAAGCCGCAGTCCATTCATAAATTGGGCAAGTTGAGTCTAGACAGGACACATCCAATGATTCATTCTCTTTTCTAATATCTAAAACCACGGACACAGTGGGATACACAGACAAAGAAACACTGGCCTTGTCAAACGACTTACCAGAAACAGTTCACTCCAAACCAAACAAACCGCCTTTCCTACCTATTCTCAGAACATGAGACAAAATCTCAAACCCACACCCACACACACAAAGGAAGCTCCTTCCCCAAGTAGGTCTGTGACTATTGGGAGTGTCTTCTGACTGGTGGGCCAAACCATGTTCTGATGAAATCGCCTGTCCTGTGTCAGATATGGTCTCGTTGGCCAAATCTGTGAAGTTGTCACTAGCCAGTGGTGAGCCACTACCTGCTGTCTCAGGAAAGGCCCCTCTTCAGAGCTTTCCTGACATTTGTTCATCCTCACCTCAGTAGGTACCAAGAAAGACTGACTCTGTCCTTGGTAAATCCAAAAAATAAGACCACTGGGACTGGGACTGAGACTGGCTCTGGGTGCCTGGCTTCCCGGATTCCAAGTTCAGAGAGTTCCATCACCAAGGAAGTGAGGTGAGATTACTTCCTTCAGGAATTCTTTGAGGTCATTGCCTTGGCAACCACTTTGTCCTATGAGATGGAGGCTGCCCTTACTTCCTGTGACACTTTTACAAGTTAGAATGGTATATCAACCATAGGCACCCAGGAACAGCTCTCCACACATGCCTGGTTTGTTCTATCTTCTGTACATTAACAAGAGAGAGGCTTATTCAGACACAACCCTTCATCCTGGAAAGGTTGTTTGCGATGGAAGATGACATTTGCTCTCTCAGGTCCTTCATAGATGCCTACATCTTCTCCAGGGATCAAATCTGCATGGACATTTGAGGTTCTCAGCAGGAGGAAGATACCCTACATTCCTGTATTGTAAGACGAACTCTGTCCCTGCTCTTCTGCAAAGTTAGATTGAGGGAAGAGTGTATGGTTAGGGTTAATAACATGTTTGATTTGGGTTACGAATCATTGCGAAGAATGATTAATAGTATTGGGAACCTGCGATATTTATAAGATTATAGAGGTGAAATATAAGTATGGAAACAGAAATCTAGGTAAGATTTGAAGCCCAGAAGGGCATTAGGCCCTTGATTGGGATACTTAGCTTATAATTACGTTCTGCACAGATGTCTCAGATAAATCGATAATCAATGGCATAGGACCTTACACCTTGGAAGATTGATTTTAGAAGAGAACATCCACTCAAATTGAGATAGTCGGTGGGATTAGGAAGGTAGTCAGTAGGTTTAGGAAATAGAGTGAGTATAGGACATGGAGCAAAAGTTCTGTAGCAATAGTGTTTTGGTTATAGAGTGAATGTAAATTTCAGCACATGTGAAGAGTCAGTCACAATGATTAACTGGGGAAAATATGTAGAAAGGAAAATATCAATACAGACCTTATGAAATGAGGCAATTATACAGTGAGTGATAGGATTAGACATTTTCAATAGGGTTGAGATTGAATACATAATCTTAGGAAGAAACAAATATGTCCTCACCAATAGGAATGACATTTGAAAGCATTAGGCAACCAGGACATTTATCGTTTTAGTAATCCATGTTCACTTTCCATTTAGTATTTGGTACAATCATAAGTGTGATTTTTGCATTTTGTGCCCAGAAAAATATTGTGATCAAATGTATATGTGGATCATATGACATGAGTATTTCTTCCACGATTACTGGGAGCAATATTTGAAGACATATAAATTAGTATTGGGGGTACAAAGTGGTGTACAATGTGTCTATGAATATAGAGATAATGCATGAATAGACCATACTGTGAATAAATATTATAACTGGTTCCACTTTAAATAATGGATTGAATTGATATCTGAAAATATATAGGAAATCATATATTGACATACAATCATTCACTCCAACCAGTTATATATCTAATGGTAATCTTAGGGTTATTGTTTATCATGAAGTGTGTGTGAGTTTTGTTTCAAAAGTGATTATGGAAATCGAAAATAATATGTTTGGAAAAAAGTCTCATGAAAAGACCAGTCAAGAAATATGGAGGAATCCATGTGTTCTGAAGCAGGAAGTGATTGAAAGTGAAACAAATGCCTATAAATTTTCTAAATTGTGAATGAAATATATATCCTGTTATGTGCATAAACTGATGAAATAGTAATGTATCAGTGTTGAATAAAAGTGAATGTCAAAATACACATCATGTCCAATAGGAATCTACTTGCATTGATGTTAAACTGGGTCAGTTACTGTAGAAATATTAGAATTGTGTGCATTATGCACCAAAGATAGTTTTTTTTAATTTTTATTTATGGTTGTTCAAAACATTACATAGTTCTTGATATATCATATTTCACACTTTGATTCAAGTGGGTTATGAACTCCCATTTTTACCCTGTATACAGATTGCAGAATCACATCAGTTACACATCCATTGATTCACATATTGCCATACTAGTGTCTGTTGTATTCTGCTGACTTTCCTATCCTCTACTATCCCCCATAGCCTCCCTGCCCCTCCCCACTTCTCTCTCTACTTCCTCTACTGTAATAAATTTCTCCCCCTTGTATTATTTTTCCCTTTCCCCTCAATTCCTCTTGTATGTAATTTTGTATAACCCAGAGGGTCTCCTTTAAATTCCATGCAATTTCCCTTCTCCCTATCTTCCACCTCTCATCCCTGTTTAATGTTAATCATCTTGTCATGCTCTTTGTCCCTATCTGTTCTTAGTTACTCTCCTTATATCAAAGATGACATTTGGCATTTGTTTTACAGGAATTGTGTAGCTTCACTTAGCATAATCCAGTCTAATGCCATCCATTTTCCTGCAAATTCTATGATTTTTTCATTTTTCAATGCAGAGTAATAATCCATTGTCTATTAATGCCACATTTTTTTTATCCATTATTCTATTGAAGGGCATCAAAGTTGGTTCCACAGTCTTGCTGTTGTGAATTGTGCTGCTATGAACATCGATGTAGCAGTGTCCCTGTAGCATGCTCTTTTTAGGTCTTTAGTGAATAGACCAAGAAGGGGAATAGCTGGGTCAAATGGTGCTTCCATTCCCAGCTTTCCAAGAAATCTCCATACTGCTTTCCCAATTGGCTGCACCAATTTGCAGTCCCACCAGCAATGTACAAGTGTACCTCTTTTCCCACATCCTTGCCAGCACTTCTTGTTGTTTGACTTTATAATGGCTGCCAATCTTACTGGAGTGAGATGGTATCTTAGGGTGGTTTTGATTTGCATTTCTCTGACTGCTGGAGATGGTGAGCATTTTTTCATGTACTTGTTGATTGATTGTATGTCCTCATCTGAGAAGTGTCTGTTGAGGTCCTTGGACCATTTGTTGATTGGGTTATTTGTTATCTTATTGTCTAATTTTTTGAGTTCTTTGTATACTCTGGATATTAGGGCTATATCTGAAGTGTGAGTAGTAAAGATTTCTTCCCAGGATGTAGGCTCCATATTTACCTCTCTTATTGTTTCTTTTGCTGAGAAAAAACTTTTTTAGTTGAGTAAGTCCCATTTGTTGATTCTAGTTATTAACTCTTGTACTATGGGTGTCCTATTGAGGAATCTGTAGCCCGACCCCACAGTATGTACATCGTAACCAAATTTTTCTTCTATCAGACAGTGTGTCTCTGATTTGATATCAAGCTCCTTGATCCATTTTGAGTTAACTTTTGTGCATGGCGAGAGAAAGGGATTCAGTTTCATTTTGTTACATACGGATTTTCAGTTTTCCCAACACCATTTGTTGAAGATGCTATCCTTCCTCCATTGCATGCTTTTAGCCCCTTTATCAAATATAAGATAGTTGTAGTTCTGTGGATTGGTTTCTGTGTCCTCTATTCTGTACCATTGGTCCACCTGCCTTTTTCGGTACCAGTACCATGCTATTTTTGTTACTATTGCTCTGTAGTATAGTTTGAAATCTGGTATCGCTATACCACCTGATTCACACTTCCTGCTTAGCATTGTTTTGCAATTCTGGGTCTTTTATTTTTTCATATGAATTTCATGATTGCTTTCTCTATTTATACAAGAAATGCCTTTGGGATTTTGATTGGCATTGGATTAACCCTATAGAGAACTTTTGGTAATATCGCCATTTTGATGATGTTAGTTCTGCCTATCCATGGACAGGGTATATTTTTACATCTTCTAAGATCTTCTTCTATTTCTCTCTTTAGGGTTCTGTAGTTTTCATTGTATAAGACTTTCACCTCTTTTGTTAGGTTGATTCCCATTTTTTTTTTAGGACATTGTGAATGGAGTGGTTGTCCTCATTTCCATTTCAGAGGATTTGTCGCTGATATACAGGAATGCATTTGATTTATGCGTGTTGATTTTATATCCTGCCACTTTGCTGAATTCATTTATTAGCTCTATTAGTTTCTTTGTAGACCCTTTTGGGTCTGCTAGGTATAGAATCATGTCATCTGCAATAGTGATAATTTAAGTTATTCTTTTCCTATTTATATGCCTTTAATTTCTTTCATCTGTCTAATTGCTCTGGCCAGTCTTTTGAGAACTATATTGAACAGAAGTGGTGAGAGCGGGCATCCCTATCTTGTTCCAGATTTTGGAGGGAATGTCTTCAATTTTTCTCCATTAAGAATGACGCTAGCCTGCGGTTTAGCATAGATTGTTTTTACAATATTGAGGAATGTTCCTGTTATTCCTAGTTTTTCGAGAGTTTTGAACATAAAGGGATGCTGTACTTTGTCGAATGCTTTTTCTGCATCTATCTAGATGATAATATGGTTTTTATTTTTAAGTCTATTGATGTGGTGAATAACACTTATTGATTTTCGTATATTGAACCCTCCTTGCATCCCAGGGATGAATCCTACTTGATCATGGTCCACATTTTTTTGATATGTTTTTGTATCTGATTCGCCAGAATTTAATTTAAGATTTATGCATTTAGGTTCATTAGAGATATCGGTCTTTAGTCTTCTTTCTTTGAAGTGTCTATCTGGTGAAGGAATCAGAGTGATATTGGCCTCGTAGAATGAATTTGGAAGATCTCCCTCTTTTTCAATTTTCTGAAATAGCTTGAAAAGTATTGGTATTAGTTCATATTTAAAGGTTTTGTAAAAGTCTGCTGTATACCCATACGGTCCTGGGATTTTCTTAGTTGGTAGTCTTTGGATGGTTTCTTTTATTTCCTCAATTGATATTGGTATGTTTAGGTTGTCTATATCCTCCTAACTCACTCTGGTCAGATCATATGACTTAAGAAATATTTCGATGCCTTCACTATCTTCTATTATTTTGGAGTATAAGGATTCAAAGTAATTTCTGATTATCTTCTGTATTTCTGAAATATCTGTTGTGATATTGCCTTTTTCATCCCATATGATAGTAATTTCAGTTCTCTCTCCTCTTCATTAGCATGGCTAGGGGTCTGTCCATTTTATTTATTTTTTCAACGAACCAACTTTTAGTTTTGTCAATTTTTTCAATTGTTTCTTTTGTTTCGATTTCATTGATTTCTGCTCTGATTTTAATTATTTCTTTCCTTCTACTTCTTTTGCTGTTGTTTGCTCTTGTTTTTCTAAGATTTTGAGATGAAGTATGAGATCATTTATTTGTTGTTTTTTTCTTTTTCTAAGGAATGAACTCCAAGCAATGAATTTTCCTCTTAGAACTGCTTTCAATGTGTCCCATAGATTCCGATATATTGTGTCTGTGTTTTCATTTTTCTCTAAGAATTTTTTATTTTCCTCCTTGATGTCTTCTATAACCCAT
The DNA here is from genome assembly GCF_048772815.1 of Callospermophilus lateralis. Taxonomy (NCBI): domain Eukaryota; kingdom Metazoa; phylum Chordata; class Mammalia; order Rodentia; family Sciuridae; genus Callospermophilus; species Callospermophilus lateralis. Next base: position 914,503 of record NW_027514631.1, read on the forward strand.
TGATCATTCAGTAACCTATTGTTCATTCTCCAAATGATGCATGATTTTTCCTTCCTTCTTTTATCATTGATTTTTAGTTTCATTCCATTATGATAAGATAAGATGCATGGTATTATCTCTACTCCTTTAATTTGTCTAAGAGTTGCCCTGTGACATAATATATGATCTATTTTTGAGAAGGATCCATGTGCTGCTGAGGAAAAATGTAACTTCTTGATGTTGGGTGGTATATTCTATATATGTCAATTAAGTCTAGGTTATTAATTGTGTTATTGAGTTCTATAGTTTCCTATTTCAACTTTTTTTGGAAGACCTGTCCAGTGGTGAGAGAGCTGTATTGAAGTCTCCCATGATTATTGTATGGTGGTCTATTAGACTCTTGAACTTGAGAAAAGTTTGTTTGATGAACATAGCTGCACCATTGTTTGGGGCATACATATTTATGATTGTTATGTCTTGCTGGTGTATGGTTCTCTTGAACAGTATGTAGTGTCCCTCTTTATCCCTTTTGATTAACTTTGGCTTGAAATCTATTTTATTTGATATGAGTATGGACACTCCTGCTTTTTTCCGAAGTCCATATGAGTGATATGATTTTTTCCAAACTTTCACCTTCAGTGTATGTATGTCTTGTTCTTATCAAATGCATCTACGGTAGGCAGCATATTATTGGGTCTTGTTTTGTGATCCATTCTACTGGCCTGTGTCTGTTAATTGGTGAGTTTAAGCCATTAACATTTACGGTTATTATTGAGATAAGGGTTGTTCTTCCAGCCATATTTGTTTATTTATGTTATTAAACATGGATTGTTTTCCTCTTTGATTATTTCCCCCCTTTAATGTCCTACCTCCCACTGTTGGTTTTCATTATTTTCCAATTACTCTTCCTGTAATATTTTGCCAAGGATGTTTTGAAGAGATGGTTTTCTAGCTACAAATTCTTTTAACTTTTGTTTATCGTGGAAAGTTTTAATTTCATCTTCCATCCTGAAGCTTAATTTTGCTGGATACACAGTACATGGTTGGAACCCATTTTCTTTCTGTGATTGAAAAATGTCATTCCAGGATCTTCTAGCTTTCAGAGTCTTTGTTGAAATATCAGCTGTTATCCTGATTGGTTTACCCCTAAATGTAATCTGCTTCCTTTCTCTTGTAGATTTTAAAATTCTCTCCTTATTCTGTATGTTGGGCATCTTCATTATAATGTGTCTAGGTGTGGATCTCTTATGATTTTTCACATTCGGCGTCCTGTAGGCTTTTAGAACTTGGGAGTCTGTCTCATTCTTCAAGTCTGGGAAGTTTTCTCATATTATTTCATTGAATAGATTGCTCATTCCTTTGGTTTGGACCTCAATACCTTCCTGTATCCCAATGACTCTTAAGTTTGGTCTCTTTATTTTATCCCATATTTCTTGGATGTTCTGTTCATGGTTTCTTAACAGTTTGGCTGAGCTGTCTATGTTCTTTTCAAGTTGAAATACTTTGTCTTCATTGTCTGATGTTCTATCTTCTAAGTGTTCTACTCTGATGGTAGTATTCTCAATTGAGTTTTTAAGATGGTTTATTGCTTCCTGCATTTCTAGGATTTCTGTTTGTTATTTTTTTCAACCTCTATCTCCCTGTATAGTTGATCTTTTGCTTCTTGGTTTTGTTTATGTAATTCATTGTTGAAGTGATCTTTCATTGTCTGATTTTGCTGTCTAATGTCTTCCTTGAGACTTCAGATCATCTGAAGAATGTATATCCTGAGTTCTTTATCTGACATTCCATCTGCTGCAGCTATTACCTCTTCTAAAGTTGTGTTGACCTGCATTGCTTGTGGTACTTTTTTCCTTTTCTTTTCATACTGCTCGCGTTTCTTTCTGCTTGGTGAAACTGTTGTGATTTTGAAATTTTCCCCCTATATATTTATATTGCTCTTGTATATTTGAAAAGTCTTCATTGCAGGGGCAGGGGTGGCTGTGCTGTTCCACCAATTGGGGTGATATATCTATCACGCTGATGGGCCGCTAGGCCTGTTATTCTGATCGGTCACAGGTCTGCTTACCATGCAGGCGCAGGAGGCTGCTCTCCTCTGCCCCTCCTCCAATTGGTGTGACGTGTCTACCACGCCCGTGGACCCCTGCGGTGTTCTGCCGATCGGTCGCAGGTCTGCCTACCTTTCTTGCATGGGCGGCGGCTCTGCTCTACCCCTACCCCAATTGGGGTGACGTGACTACCACGCCGGTGGGCCGCTGGGCCTGGTCTGCCGGTTGGTCGCAGGTCAGGATACCTTGTGAGCACGGGCTACAGATCTGTTCTGCCCCTACTCCAAATGGGGTAAAGTGTCTGCCGCGCCAGCAGGCCGCTGGGCCTCTTCTTCTGGTCAGGTGCAGGTCTGCTACCTTACGGGCGCGGGTGGTGGCTCTGCTCTGCCCCTACTCCAATTGGTGTGTCGTGACTACCATGCCTGCAGGTTGCTGGGCCTGTTCTGGGCATGGGCGAAGGCTCTGCTCTGCCCCTACTCCTATTGGGGTAATGTGACTACCATGCCGGTGACCCACTGGGATTGTACTAGGCACGGGAAAAGGCTCTGCTCTGCAACTACTCCAATTGGGGTGACGTGACTACCACAACTGTGGGTCACTGGGCCTGTTCTGGGCCCGGGCAGCGGCTCTGTTCTGCCTCTACTTCAATTGGGTTGACGTAACTACCATGCAGGTGTGTCACTGGGTCTGTTCCAGGTGCGGGCAGCTGCTCTGCTCTGCCCCTCTGGCTTGATGACAAAGTGAGAGAGACCGGGGTGTTTGTGACTCACTTTCTTCACCAGGAGACCAACTGTTTCTGTCACTGCTGGTATCAATGAAGTTATCTCCTCTGCTGCTTTCTGATGACATCAGTAATTTGTCATGTTGGTATCCCATGTGAAAGGCAGCATTTCGTTCCCTTTTCTGGGTGACCAAAGCAATGGGTGAGTCCTGACCGGACCTCACAAGCCGCGTCTCAATCCTGTTGCCACTGCCTATGAAGGCTAGGTTGATATTTACCTCCACAGTATTCAGCAAGACCCGGAACGAGAAGCAGTTTCTGCGGGTTCTTTAGCCCTGGGCCAGATCAGTTCCAAGAGGCGGAATTCGGCCGCTCTGGGCTTGGTGTATGTTCTAATAGGAGCAGGCTCCAAGACGGAGTTTCTGCAGGTTCTTTGGCACTGAGCCTGAGTAATTTGTCTGCGACACAAAGGTGAATGGCATCCTGAAATTACCTGTTCTATAGCTGAATGAGCTTCGATCAGTCAAAAACAGGGATGGTGACATCAGCTCTCCAAGATGGTGGCCGCTGGCTTCCTCTGTGGTCTGACCGGTGTGGAGAACCGAATTGGACCGCATCCTTTCCTGTCTCAAACCCAGAATTCAGCACTTAGCACAGTGATTGCATACCTGTCAGGAGCCCACAGAATCCACACCGCTGTATATTTGCATTGCTATCTCTTCGTTTCCCAGTGCACGCCGCAGACTCTAGCCGCAGACCGATTTCCTGAATAAGCAGCATGACCCTCTATGCGGACAAATCACTCGTGTTTGAGCCCGCGTAGCTGATCCTCGTGAGATGGAAATATGTCCACTAGGTTTTGGAGCACCCCAATTTTGCTGGAAATTTCTAACAAGATAGGTTTTAGCCATTATAACTCGTCATTCTCCCACACAGTGACGTGGTACATGGGGGTGATGCACTCCCTTCACCACCATCATATGATCCCCCAAAGTTAGTTTTCAGTACTAAGAAACAAATATGTATTTCTGGTGGATGAATAATTCTGAGAATATTCTTTTGAAAACTTGATTATTAATCCAAATACATGAATATGAGTGAATTTAGGGAGTGTATAATAAGAAAAATATACTTCATATTTTGAAAAATCTGGAGAGTGAATATATATATATATATATATATATATATATATATATATATATATACACATACACACACAGACATTAAAAAGTAGCATTATGTATGCCAATCGAAATTCACCACGAAGTAATATATCATCCACAGATCCAAAAATATTCATTTTAATGAACATGGATTTATGTTGTTCAAATAAGAAGCTCACTCATATGTTGAATTTTCAGTTCCAACAGCATTTAGTAGGAGTGATCTCTTCTCACAATTTGCATCTGCCAAGCCAGCCACCTCACAAAATGTACGAGTGATACCAGGTAGAATTCTATATGTGCATATAAAAATACATGTGATGAATAGGCCACAGAGAAAGGGAGACACTTATTCACATGTTTGTTAACTTTTAAAACACATGGAGAACTATTTCAATTAAAATTCGCTAGATTTATAACACCTACCATTTATCATACGAAAGGCAAGTCCAACTATACACCATGCCTCCTGTGAACCTCTTGTATTTCTATTCTGTTTGGGTTATTTTTCTCCACCATATTAGGATTAAAAGTCAAAGTCTAGTAGGGTATGTGTTAGTGTCAGGGATTCAGTATTTCGAATGGAAAATTGGAAAATGTATCAAATGTGTATGCAAATATGTGCTACACAAAAATCTTCCCACCCTCATTCAGCAGAATGCCTTGACATTACCTTCGCCCCACATAAGACACAATTAGAGGAGAAGAGTTAGAAAATCTGTGAATACATATGTGTAATGAAAAATTCTCAGGAGTTCACAAATTTGCAGGTGGTAGAGGAGTTTCCAAAAGTAAGGGACAGGGTAAAAACTCCACAAACATGAAGTTCTGCCAGCCTAACATCTGGAGAAACTGCCTCTGAGGTTGGGCAATGAAATATATGTTGTTGTCAGGAGCATTAGCTTCATTTGTTGTGAGACCATCATAGCTGAGTCTTCATCTATGTGATCTGGATGACATGGATTCTTATTTTCCAATGAACATGAGGCAGCAGTGCTGAATTTTCTATTTGTAGGTAACCTGTGGCCACTGGGGTCTAAGTGTCTCCCCTTGTGGACTGTAATTCCATTTGGTCATCCTCCACTATTCGTGGTATTTCTTGCTGCTGCACTGGGAGATTGGTATTTGCTTCATGAAATACAAGGATTTCAAACGGGACACAGTGCTGAAGTAAGTTCTGTCAAGTGTGGTGGGTCAGGTTCGTCAGGACAATGCACCAACCAGGCTTCTATCCCACATAGCTTGCCCCATTGACCATAGCAACCTGATTCTGAACATTGCCCTAAAACCTCTCCATATAACAATATGCTTTTACACATAAGGGTCTACTGGCTGCAAAATGTCAGTCACAATCCATTTGGAAGCCAATGGCAGATCCAAATGCCCCCACCACAGATGTTTTATTACACACCTGCCAACCACTACTCTAGTACAACTACTCAGCAGGATCCAACTTACTGGCATCTCTGTTAAACACCACTTTCATAAAACCCAGTCAATCAAGGCACTGTCTTGTACACTCATGATCAGCAACAGGACATCCAAATATTCTCCAGTGCTACCCGGTCATGGGAATTTCAAAAATTTCATGGTATTGATATAGCCAATTTTCAAGGATGAAGTTGGAGGCACTGTGAATTTTAATTCACTCAGAAACCATTAAATGGTGAGGAAGCTCATTTCAATGAAAACTCTGGAGAATTCTTACAGGCAAGGCTTCCAAAAGTGGCGAAAAGTCAGATTAAGCCAGGCCCGTTGAGGTCTACAATGTATGGTCGATGTGTGTTCCGACTCTCAAATATGGCTGCCAAGTCTTTAAGAATAATATCATGTGATATCCTGGCTGAGATTCCCTGTGCTCTGTGGAAAGTCAACTTGGGCCTAGATGTCACTTTCCAAGGGCAACTCTCATGCATGGCCATCTAAAATTCCAACAAATTCCTGGCAATAATTCTCTGAGATCAGTAAAAGAACTCAGTCTCTAAGGGGAATCACACCAAAGTGCAAGCCTAGGTGGACCCAGAGATCTCTTCCAACCGCCAGACAAATATCCACAATTAAAACCAAACACTCTCACATGGCCCTCATCTTCTTCCATATAGACACTCATCATATTCTCTGGCTGGAGGTTTCCATAAGGGACGCAGCCCATGACAGTGTCCAAAATAAGCTCCCTGCCCCTCATTTGCCTAAAGTCAGGGTGGCCTGGACTCTCTTCCTGTGAACCAGTAGTGATCAAATAGGCCTGCCTTTAATATTGCTTGGCTTCTCCAACTTGAGGCCTTCTAGCTTTGGGGTTTAGATTCTTTAAGTGAATTGGAGTCATGAAAATCAAACACCTATGGCCTAGCCTCTGCAGGGCTTTGAAGAACTCATTTGACCCAAAGGATCCCTATTCTCACTTGATGGATATCAGGAACCTACCAGAGGAAGGCAAGAGAATTCATCAACAATATCTGATCTTTTTCCCATTTTGGTTTTGGATGCATGCATGGGATCTATCTTTAGATCCATCAGGTGCTGAGAATCTAAGCCACAGCCTCACACAGGGCCAACAGGCTGATTCAGACATATCCCAATCCTAAGCAATTAAGCAAAGAGTCACAGGTGATTCCCATTCATTTCCATTTGAAAACTGTTTTCTTCAGGGTTCACAAAGTGGTGGCTTGAGGCAAAAAACTTCCTGACATTCAACAGAACAATAGGTAAGCAAAAGGAACAAAGAGGGGTTTCTCCACTGAGACTTTCCTGGTCAACAGATATTTGAGATTTCTGAGATGCTAGCCATTTCTTTCAGCTATCCAGTACATAGCCATGTCACAGATCTTGGAGGTACAAATCTTGGACACAAAACCACGATACTATTCTGGAGAGTGGCCAGAATTGAGAAAGAAAACAGGAAATTAGGAAGCTTGTAAGTGTTGCCTATCCATAAGGCAGGCCAGAGTCCACACATGAATTGGGCAGGATGAATGCTGGGAAGCTTTCTACTAGACAGGACACATCCATTGATGCATTGTCTTTTCTAATGTCTACAACAATGGACTCAGTGGGATACACACACATAGAAACACTCGCCTTGTCAAAGGACTTAATAGAAATATTCCACTCCATACCAAACAAACCGCCTTTCCTACCTATTCTCAGAACATGAGACAAAACCACAAACTCACACCCACACCCAAAAAGGCACCTCCTACCCCCTAGTAGGTCTGTGACTCCCTGGAGTGTCCTCTGACTGGTGGGCCATTCTATGTTCTTCCAAAATGACCTCTCCTGTCTCAGATCATGTCTGCTTGGCCAACTCTGTGAAGTTCTCAAGAGCCAGCGGTGAGACACTACCTGCTTTCTCAGGAAAAGCCCCTCTTCAGAGGTTTCCTGGCATTTGGCCATCCTCACATCTGTAGGTACCAAGAAAGATTGACTCTGTCCTTGGTAAATCCAAACATGTCAGACCACTGGGACTAGGACAGGGACTGTCTCTTGGTGCCTGGCTTCCTGGATTTCAAGTTCAGAGAGTTCCATCACCAAGGAAGTGAGGTGAGATCACTTCCTTCAGGATATGAATGATGTCACTGCCTTGGCAACCACTTTGTCCTAACAGTTGCTTCCAAAAGTATCATGAGGTGGAGGCTGTCCTGATTTTCATGGGACACTTTCTCTTGTTAGAATGTTATATCAACCATAAGTACCCGGGAACAGCTTCCACACAGGACTGGTTTGGTCCATGTTCTATACATTAAGAAGAGAGAGACTGATTCAGACACAACCCTCCATCCTGACCAGGATAATTGCCATGGAAGATGACTTTTGCTTTCTGAGGTACTTCATAGCTGCCTTCATCTTCACCAGGGATCATTTCTGCATGAACATTTGAGTTTCTCAGCAGGTGAAGATCCCCTAGATTCCTGTAGTTTAATACCCACACTGTTATTGCTCTCCTGCAAAGTGAGTGTATGGTTACGGTTAATAATATGTTCGAGTTGGGTTAGGAATCATTCTGCAGGAAGAATAATGAGATTGGGAACCTGCAATATTTATAAGAATATATACGTGAAATATATGTATGAAAACGGGAATCTAAGAAAGATTTGAAGCCCAGAAGGGCATTGGACCCTTTATTTGGATACTTAGTGTTGAATTATGTTCTGTACAGTTGTCTCAGTTAAATCGAAATACAGTGGCATAGGACCTTGTACCTTGGATGATTGAATGTAGAAGAGAACATCCAGTCAAAAAGGGATAGTCAGTAGGATTAGGAAGATAGTCAGTAGGTTTAGGAAGAATAGTGAGTATATGATTTGGAATAAAAAGCTTCTTTAGCAATAGGGTTTCGTTTAGATGGTGAATGGAAATGTCAGCACATGTGAAGAGTCAGTCACAATGATGAACTGGGGAAAATATGTAGGAAAGCAGGTGTCAATAGAGACATTACGAAATCAGGCAAAGTATAAAGTGAGTGATAGGATTAGACATTTTCAACAGGGTTGAGTTTGAATACATAATCATAGGAAAAAACAAATATCTCGTCACGAATGGGAATGACATTTGAGAGCATTAGGCAACCTGGACATGGATGTTATTAGTTATCCACGTTCACTTTTCTTTTAGGCTTTGGTACAATCATAAGTGTGACATTTTTATGTTTTTTTTTTTTTCAGAATATTACTGTGATAAAATGTATATGTAGATCAGGTGGCATGAGTATTTCTTTCACCATTTCTGGGAGCAATATTTTGAAGACGTATACATTAGTATTAGGGGTACAAAGAGGTGTACCCTGTGTCTATTAATATAGAGATAATGCATGAATAGACCATACTATGAATAAATAACGTAACTGATTCCTCTTTAAATAATGGATTGAATTGATATGTGAAAATATATAAGAAATCTTATATTGATATACAATCATTCATTCCAACCAGTTATATATCTAATGGTAATATTAGGATTATGGTTTATGATGAATGGTGTTTGAGTTTTGCTTTACACGTGATGATGTTAAACAAAAATAATATGTTTGGAAAGAAGTCTCATGAAAAGACCAGTCAAGAAACATGGAGGAATACATGTGTTCTGAATCAGGAAGTGATTGATCGTGAAACAAATGCCTATAAATTTTCTAATTTGTGACTGAAATATATATCCCATCATGTGCATGAACTGAAGACATAATAACGTACAAGTGTTGAATAAAAATGAAAGTCAAAATACACATCATGTCCCCTAGGAATCTACTTGCATTCATTTTAAACTGGCTAAGTAACTGTAGAAATATTAGGGTTTGTATGCACCATTCACTGAATTTAGTTTTCAGTACTAGGAAACAATATGTATTGCAGGTGGATGATTATTTCTGAAAATAATCTTGTTGAAAGTTGATTATAAATCCACAGATATGAATATGAATGTATTTAGGGAGTGCATAATAAGACACATATATATCATATTTTGAAAAATCTAAAGAGTATATATATATATATATATATATATATATATATATATATATATACACACACACACACACGCAAATGCACAGATATTAAAAAGTAGCAATACAGTAGATCCATTATGAAGGCAGGCATGGAGAATTCAAGTCTCTGATCTCTTCAGCTGCGCGGGCATAGGGAGTCGTAAACTGTCTAAATGCTGTTTGCTCAGAATCACTAGGCAATATTGACCTGTTGTGAATCTGGGGCGAACAGTCTGGGCCCCTCAGAACACACACAAAGCCCGGATTGGCTGCATTCAAGCTTAGATTCATCTGGTTTTTGTGACTCAGCACTAACATTCCCGCTGAAATAATTGGTCGGGCTTTCGGAATTGACAGAGTTAAAAGCCAACTGAGCCTTCATTGGCAGTGGCCACAAAATTGAAATGGGGCTTGGGAGAGATAGTCAGGACCCACCTGTTGCATTGGTCACCCAGCAAAGGGAACGAACGGTCACCATTTGAATGGGATACCACCATGGCAGCGAACTGACGTCACAGTCGGAGGAGATAACTTCATTGAAACCAGTGCGACAAGTGTGTTATCCCATTGCCATCTCTCTCAACACCGCAGGGAAACCTCAAGGGCCCTTCCCACCTCTGCCGTAATGGCCCCTCCCAGCTCTCCAAGGAGCGCGATACCCAGACCTAGGGAATCAGGATTGGCTCGGGACTCGAGGCGTGTAATTGCCGGCTACCGCTCCCACCAGTGCTGACAATTGAGGTCTCTTACACCACCTACCGGGCCCATGGCTCCCGAAGGGCAAGCAAATTCACTGGGGTTTCTCAGCCCCAAGCTCTACAAACTTAGGGTCTGAGGGAGGCAATCAAGGAGAGTGTGCCCAGGCGTTCATGGAAACAGGGCTACCAGGAGCAGAGGCCTGGCTTGTAACCAGTATTGTGGTGAGCGTCACAGGTGAGTGGGGCCTGGCTTGAGGAAGCACAAGAGAAGGCCCTAGGCACTCAGGGTTGGAGACCCGCCCAGTCTGGGAGGAAGAGCTGCTGCAAGATGATTGGTTCCCACTTATTGACAGGAGAAGCTTGGCCCAGTGCGCACAGCTCCACCTACTGGAAGAGAAGTTAATTGAACTCTAGGACTGCATGTATTATTACTATTTTTTTATTTGTATTTTTTTCTTTTTCTTTCATTTTCATTTTTGTTGTTGTTGTTCTTTAACTTTTTAAAATGTTTTTATTTTTTTAATTTCTTTTATTTTATTATTATTATTATTAATATTATTATTTTAAATTTTAATTTTCAATTTTTTAATCATCATTATTACTTAAAATTTTCTTTCTTTATTTTCTATTTTTTTTGTCTTTTCATTTCATTTCAATTTTTTTATTCCCCCTTACTTGAATTCTACCTGCCTACTCTCATTCTCTTTAGTGACTTCTCCCTTCCCTTCTAATATCTTTCCTCCCAAGCATCAAATAAATTTATAAGAGTAAGCAGTAACTCAGTAGTCAAACAGAACAAGAAGTAATATGAGAAGCATAAAAAAGCAAGGAAGAAAGGGAGTACGAACAATGAAGGACAGCCTAAATATTCAAGAGCACCTAGAGTCATCAGAAAAATGGTCATATAAAGAACTCAAGGAATACCTTAGACAGATGGAATGGAACCTTAAAGAGGATACGAGACAGCAAAAACAAACAGTGATAGAACGCATTGAAAATAAATTACATAAACAGATAAAATAAGAAATTAAGCATCTTTATCAGGAGATAGAGATTATTAGAAAAATCAAACAATAATTCTAGAAATCAAGGAAATGATAAACCAAATTAAAAATTCAATTGAGAGTATCACTAACAGTGTAGAGCAAGTAGAAGACAGAATGAAGACAAAATATATCATCTTGAAAAAAGTCTAGCCAACAAAGAAATGCTGTAAAAAATTATGAGAAAACATTCAAGAGATATGGGATAACATAAAAAAAAAAAACTAATGAGTCATATGGATAGAGGAAGGTACAGAGATTCAAACCAATGGAATGAGAAACCTGCTGAATGAAATAATTACAGAAAACTTTCCAGAAATAAAAATGGAAACGGATAAACAAATTGTAGATGCTTACAGGACATCGAGCACACAAAATCACAGTAGACCAATGCCAAGACACATTGTAATGAAGATATCCAATATACAGAACAAAGAGAAAATATTAAAAGCTACCAGAGAAAGGAGGCAGATTACAATCATTACAATCAGGGGTAAACCAAAAAGGTTAACAATGGATTTTTCATCAGAGATGCTGGAAGTGAGAAGATCCTGGAACAACGTACTTCAAACACTGAAAGACAATGGATGCCAACCAAGAATTATGTATCCAGCAAAATTAAGCTTAAGGTAAGACAACGAGATAAAAATATTTTATGATAAACAAAACCTAAAAGAATTTGCAGCCAGATAACCAGCATTGCAAAGCATCTTGTGCAAAACACTACACGAGGAAGAAATGAAAATCAACAACGAAAACCATGAGTGAGAAGTGCCTCAGTAATGACAGAGGGCGGGGGAAAAGCTAATCATGGAGAAACAAACTAATTTAAAAAAAAGATATAAGCAAACATGGGTGGCAGTACAAACCATATATCAATAGTAACTCTAAAAGTAAATGGCTTAAACTCTCGAATAAAGTGACATAGGCTTGTAACTTGAAATAAAAAAAAAATCCAACAATATATTGCCTCCAGGGGACACATCTGAATGGAAAAGACATACACAGGCTGAAGGTGAAAGATTGGGAAAATTTATACCATGCACACGGTCCTCGTAAGCAAGCAGGGGTGGCCATCCTCCTATCAAATAAAATCGACCTCAAGACTAATTTAATCAAAAGGGATAAAGAAGGACATTATATACTGCTAAAATGAACCATTCACCGACAAGACATAACAATTATCAATATTCACGCAGCAAATAATGGTGCTGCGATGTTCATAAAACAAATTCTCCTCAAGTTCAAGAATCAAATAGACCACAATACAATAATTATGGGTGACTTCAACTCACCTCTCTCACCATTGGACAGATCCTCCAAACAAAAGTTGAAAAAAGAAACTATAGAACTCAATATCGCAATCAATACCCTAGACTTAACTGACATATATAGAATATATCAACCATCATCAAGTGGATATACTTTTTTCTCAGCAGCACATGGATCCTTCTCAAAAATAGACCATATGTTATGCCATAGGGCAACCCTCAGTAAATATAAAGGGGTGGAGATAATACCATGAATTTTTTGTGATCATAATGGAATGAAACTGGAAACCAATGATAAAAGAAGGAAGAAAAAATCATACATCACATCCGAAATGAAGAATATGTTACTGAATGATCAATGGGTTACAGAAGACATAAAGGAGGAAATCAAAAAATTCTTAGAGATAAATGAAAATACAGACACAACATATCAGATTCTATGGAGTACAATGAAAAGAAGTTTTAAGGGGTAAATTCATCGCCTAGAGGTCATTCCTCAAAATAGAAAAGAAAAACAAATAAATGAGCTCACACTTCATCTCAAAGCCTTAGAAAAGGAAGAGCAAAACAACAGCAAATGTAGCAGAAGGCAAGAAATAATTAAAATCATAGCGAAATTGAAACAAAAGAAACTATTGAAAAAATTTACAAAACTAAAAGGTGGTTCTTCAAAAAGATAAATAAGATAGACAGACCCTTTGCCATGCTAACGAAGAGAAGAAGAGAGAGAAATCAAATTACTAACATACGGGATGAAAAAGGCAATATTACAACAGATGCTACATAAATACAGAAGAAAATTAGAAATTATTTTGAAAACCTGTATTCCAATAAAATAGAAAATAGTGAAGACATCGATAAATTTCTTAAGTCATATGATTTGCCCAGACTGAGTCAGGAGGAAACACACAATTTAAACAGACCAATATCAATGGATGAAGTAGAAGAAGCAATCAAAAGACTACCAACCAAGAAAAGCCCAGGACCGGATGGGTATACAGCAGAGTTTTACAAAACCTTTAAAGAAGAATTAATACCAATACTTCTCAAGTTATTCAGGAAATAGAAAAACTGGGAGCTCTGCCGAATTCATTCTATGAGGCCAACATCACCCTGATTCTGAAACCAGACAAAGACACCTCAAAGAAAGAAAACTACAGACCAATATCTCTGATGAACCTAGATGCAAAAATCCTCATTAAAATTCTGGCGAATTGGATAGAAAGGCACATCAAAAAAATCGTGCACCATGATCAACTTGGATTCATCCCTGGGATGCAAGGAGGGTTCAATATATGGAAATCAATAAATGTTATTCACAACATCAATAGACTTAAAGATAAGAACCATATGATCATCTCGATAGACGCAGAAAAACCATTCAACAAAGTAGAGCATTTCTTTATGTTCAAAACATTTTAAAAACTAGGGATAACAGGAACTTACCTCGACATTGTAAAAGCAATCTATGTTAATCCTCAGGCTAGCATCATTCTGAATGGAGAAAAATTGAAGGCATTCCCTCTAAAATCTGGAACAAGACAGGGATGTCCTCTATTACCACTTCTATTCAATATAGTTCTCCAAAAACTGCCAGAGCAATTAGAGAGATGAAAGACATTAAAGGCATAAAAATAGGAAAAGGAGAACTTAAATTATCACTATTTGTAGATGACATGATTCTATACATAGAAGACCCAAAAGGGTCTACAGAAAAAACTACTAGAACTCATAAATGAATGCAGCAATGTGGCAGGATACAAAATCAACATGAATAAATCAAAGGCATTTCTGTATATCAGCGACAAAACTTCTGAAACAAAAATGAGTCAAAACACTGCATTCCCAATTTCCTCAAATAATTAAATACTTGGGAATAAACCTAACAAAAGAGGTGAAAGATTTATATAATGCAAACTACAGAACCCTAAAAAGAGAAATAGAATAAGATCTTAGAAGATGGAAAAATATACCGTGTTCATGGATAGGCAGAACTAACATCATCAAAATGGTGATATTACCAAATGTTCTCTATAGGTTTAATGCAATGCCAATCAAAATCCCATAGAAACTTTTTGTAGAAATTGATAAAGCAATCATAAAATTCAAATGGAAAAATAAAAGACCCAGAATAGCAAAAGCAATTCTAAACAGGAAGTGTGAATCAGGCAGTATAGCGATACCAGATTTCAAACTATATTACAGAGCAATCATAATAAAAACAGCATGGTACTGGTACCAAAACAGGCGGGTGGACCAATGGTACAGAATGGAGGACACAGAAACTAATCCAAAAAGCTACAACTATCTTATATTTGATAAAGGAGCTAATGGCCTGCAATGGAGGAAGGATAGCATCTTCATCAAATGGTGTTGGGTAAACTGGAAATCCATATGCAACAAAATGAAACTGAATCCCCTCCTCTCGCCATGCACCAAAGTTAACTCAATGTGGATCAAGGAGCTAGATTCAAATCAGAGTCTCTGCGTCTGATAGAATACAAAGTTGGCTCCGATCTACATATTGTGTGGTCAGGCTCCAAATTCCTTAATAGGACACCCATAGAACAAGAGTTAATAATAAGAATCAACAAATGGGACTTACTTAAACTGAATTATTTTTTCTCAGAAAGAGAAACAATAAGAGAGGTAAATATGGAGCTTACATCATGGGAACAAATTTTTAGTCCTCACATGGAGCCCTAATATCCAGAGTATACAAAGTATACAAAGAACTTAGAAAATTAGACAATAAGATAACCAATAACCCAATGGGCCAAGGACCTGAAAAGAAACTTCTCAGAGGAGGACATAGAATCAATTAAAAAGTACATGAAAAAAATGCTCTCCATTTCTAGCAGTAAGAGAAATGCAAATAAAAACCACCCTAAAATACCATCTCAATCCAGTGAGATTGGCAGCCATTATGAAGTCAAACAACAACAAGTGCTGGCGAGGATGTGGGGAAAAGGGTACTCTTGTACATTGCTGGTGGGACTGAAACTGGTGCAGCCAATTTGGAAAGCAGTATGGAGATTCCTGGGAAAGCTGGGAATGGAAGCACAATTTGACCAAGCTATTGCCCTTCTCGGACTATTCCCTGAAGACCTTAAAAGAGCGTACTACAGGGATACTGCCACATGGATTTTCATAGCAGCACAATTCACAATTGCTACACTGTGGAACCAACCCAGATGCCCTTCAATAGATGAATGGATAAAAAAATGTGACTTTTATATACTATCGAGAATTACGCAGCACTAAAAAATGACAAAATCATGGAATCTGCAGGGAAATGCATGGCACTGAGCAGATTATGCTTAGTGAATCTAGCCAATCCCTAAAAAACAATTACCAAATGTCTTCTTTGATATAATGAGAGCAACTAAGAACAGAGCAGGGAGGAAGAGCATGAAGAAAAGATTAACATTAAGCAGAAACATGACGTGGGAGGGAAAGGGAGAGAAGAGGGAAATTGCATGGTAATGGAGAGAGACACTTATTGTTACACAAAATTACATATAAGAGGTTGTGGGAAAATAAACAAGGAGAGAAATGAATTACAGTAGGTATGGTAGAGAGAGAAGATGGGAAGAGAGGGGAGTGGGGATAGTAGAGTATAGGAAAGGTAGCAGAATACAACAGTAACTAATAGGGCATTATGTAAAAAATATGGATGTGTAACTAATGTGATTCTGCAATCTGTATTTGGAGTAAAAATGGGAGTTCACAACCCACTTGAATCTAATGTATGAAATATGATATTCAAGAGCTTTGTAATGTTTTTAGCAACCAATAAAAGAAAAAAAAAGTAGCAACATATATGCCAATAGAAATTCATCATGAAATGTATATAATCCACAGATCGAAAAATGTTCATTTTACTGAACATGGATTCATGTATAATGTTTTTCAACTAGGAAGCTCACCCATAGGTTGAATTTTCAGTTCCAACAGCATTTAGGAGGAGTGAACTCTTCTCTCAATTTGCATCTGCCAATTCAGCCACCTCACAAGTGTATACGAGTGATATCAGGTAGAATTCTATATGTGCATATAAAAATACATGTGCTGAATACGCTACAGAGAAAGGGAGACAGGGATTCACATATTTGCTATTTTTAATAACACATTTAGAACTATTTCAACAAAAAATTGACTAGACTTATAACTCCTACATTATATAATGCAAAAGGCAATTCCAACTATACAAAATGCATCCTCTGAACTGCTTGTGTTTCTTCTCTTTTTGGCTTATTTTTCACCATCATATTAGGATTATTAGTCAGAGACTAGTAGGGTATGCGTTAGTGTCAGGGATTCAGTATTTCAAATGGAAAATTGAAAAATGAATCCAATGTGTATGTAAATATGTGCTACACAGAAATCTTCCCACTCACATCCAGAACAATGCCTTGACATTACCTACGCCCCAAGTAAAACACAATTAGAGTAGAAAAGTGTGAAAATCTATGAATACATATATGGAATGGAATACGCTCGGGAGTTCACAACCTTGGAGGTGGTAGAGGAGTTTCCAAAAGTAAAGGACAGGGTAAACACTCCACAAAAAGGAGCTCTGCTGGCCTAAGAATTCTTGGGAAACGGCTTCTGAGGTTGGGCACTTGAAATATATGTTGTTGTCATGAGCTTTAGCTTCCTTTGTAGTGAGACCATCATAGCTGGGTCTGCATCTATGTAACCGAAAGACATGGTTTCTTATATTCCAATGGACATGAGGCAGCAGTGCTCAATTCTCTCTTTGTAGCTAAACTGTGTCCATTGGAAGCTAAGTGTCTCCCGGTGGGGACTGTGAAGACATTTGGTCATCCTCCACTTTTCGTGGTATTTCTTGCTGCTACACTGGGAATTTGGTATTTGCTTCACAAAACATAAAAAGTTCATCTGAGATACAGTGCTGGAGGGAGTTCTGTCACGTGTGGTGGGTCAGGGTCTGCAGGAGAATGCACCAACCAGGCTTCTATCCCACATAGCTTGCCCCAATAACCATAGCAACCTGATTCTGAATATTGCCCTGAAAACTCTCCATTTAACAAGATGCCTTTACATATAAGAGTCTGATGTCTGCACTATATCAGTCACAAGCCATTTGGAAGCCAATGGCAGATTCACATGGCCCCACCATGATGTTTTATCACACACCTGCCCACCACTGCTCTAGGCCCACTACTCAGCAGGCTCCAAATTACTGGCTTCTCTTGTTCTACAGGATTTTCATGAAACCCAGTCAAAAACAAGGCACTGTCTGGTATACACATGATTAGCAACAGGACATCAAAAGTTTCTGCAGTGCCACCTGGTCATGGGAATTTCAAAAATTTCATGGTATTTATCTAGAAATTTTTCAAGGATGAAGTTAGAGGCACTGTGGGTTTCAATTCATTCAGGAACCATTAAGTGTTGAGAAAGTTCATTACAATGAAAGCTCTGGAGAACTCTCACAGTCAATGCTTCTCAAACAGTTGCCAAAAGGTCTCCTAAAGCCAGGCCAACTGACATCTACAATGTGAGGTCCATGTGTGTTTTGACTCTCAAATATGGCTGCTAAGTCTTTCAGAATAAAATCATGTGATATCCTGGCTGAGATTCTCAGGCCTCTGTGGAAACCACCCTGGGCCTAGATCTCAGTTTCCAAGAGTGAGTCTCATGCGTGGCCTCCTAAAATCCCAACACAATTCATGGCAATACTTCTCTGAGGTCAGTTTCAGAACTCAGTCTCTAAGGGGAATCACACCAGAGTTCAAGCCCAGGTGCACCCAGTCATCCCTTCCATCCGCCAAAAAATGACCACAATTAAAATCAAAACACTCCCACAGGGCCATCATCTTCTTCCATGTAGACACTCATCATAACCTCCAGCTGGAGGTTTCTATGAGCCCAAATAAGCTCACTTGCCCCTCATTTGCCTAAAATCATGATGGCCTGGACACTCTTCCTGTGAACCAGGAATGATCAAATATTCCTGCTGTTAAAGTGTTCCACTTCTCCAATTTGAGGCCTACTGGCTGTAGGGTATAGATTCTTTATGTGATTTGGAGTCATGAGAAAACCCAAGCAAATATGGGCTAGCCTCTGCAGGGATTTCAAGAACTCATTTGACCCAAAGTATCCCTATTCTCACTTTATGGAGGTCAGGAACCTAAAACAAGAAGGCAAAAATATTCATCAACAATGACTGCTCTTTTGGCCATTTTAGTTTTGAAAGCACATGGGATCTTTCTTTAGATCCATCAGGTGCTGAGAATCAAAGCCACAACCTCATACAAGGACAAGAGGCTGATTCAGACACATCTCATTCCAAATCAATTAAGCAAAGAGCCACAGGTGATGTCCATACATTTCCATATGAAAACAGTTTTCTTCAGGCTACACAAAGGGGTGGCCTGAGGCAAAGACCTTCCTGACATTCAGGGTAATAGAAATAGAAGTAAGCAAATGGCCCAAAGAAGGGTTTCTCCACTGAGACTTTACTGGTCACACTGAAATCTGAGTTTTCTTAGATGCCTCCATTCCCTTCAGCAATCCAGTACATGGCCATGTCACAGAATCTTGTGGTGTTACATATTTGGGAAACAAAACCATGAGCCTATTCTGGAGAGTGGCCAGAATTCACGAAGAAAACAGGAACTTTCGAAGATAGTAGATGTTGCCCATCCATAAGGCAAGCTGCAGTCCATTCATTAATTGGGCAGTATGAATGCGGGGAAGCTTTCAACTAGAGACAACACATCCATTGATGCATTCTCTTTTCTAATGTCTACAACCACGGATACAGTGGGATACACAGACCTAGAAACACTCACCATGTCAAACGACTTACTAGAAACAGTCCACTCCAAACCAAACAAACCACCTTTCCTACCTATTCTCAGAACATGAGAAAAAACCACAAACTCACACCTACAACGGCAAAGGCACTTACTTCCCCCAAATAGGTCTGTGACTATCCGGAGTGTCTTCTGACTGGTGGGCCATATTATGTTCCCCCAAAATGGCCTGTCCTGTTTCAGATCTGGTCTCCTTGTCCAACTCTGTGAAGTTGTCAGGAGCCAAAGGTGAGCCACTACCTGCTTCCTCAGGAAAGGCCCCTCATCAGAGCTCTGCTGGCATTTGGCCATCCTCACATCAGTAGGTACCAAGAAAGACTGACTATGTCTTTGGGAAAAGCAAACAAGTTAGCCCACTGGAACTGGAAGTGGGACTGGCTCTGGGTGCCTTCCTTCCTGGATCCCAGGTTCAGAGAATTCCATCACCAAGGAAGTGAAGTGAGGTCACTTCTTTCAGAAACTGAATATGGTCACTACCTTGGTAACCACTTTGTGCTAACAGTTGCATCCAGGGTTCCCATGAGATGGAGGCTGCCCCAACATCCTGTGACACATTCAGAAGTTAGAATGGTATATCAACCATAGGCACCAGGGAACAGCTCTCCACAGAGGCCTGGTTCAGTCCATCTTCTCTTCATTAAGAAGAGAGAGGCTGATTCAGACTATCAATTAATCCTGACCAGGTTGTTTGCCATGGAAGATGACTATTGCTCTCTCAGGTCCTACATAGCTGCCTATATCTTCTGCAAGGATCATTTCTCCATGGATCTTTGATGTTCTCAGCAGGTTGAAGATCATCTACATTCCTATATTGTAAGACCCACACTGTCCCTGCTCTTAAGTAAGTTATACTGAGGGAACAGTGTATGGTTAGGGTTAATAACATGTTCAATTTGGGTTACAAATCATTCTGCGGGATGAATAATGGTATTGGCAAAATGCGATATTTACAAGAGTATATATGTGAAACATAAGTATGAAAGCAGAAATCTAGGTAAGATTTGAAGCCCAGAAGGGCATTGGGGACTTGAGTGGGATACTTAGCTTTGAGTAATGTGCAGCACAGATGTCTCAGATAAATCAATATACACTGGCATCGTACCTTCTACCTTGGATATTGAATGTTGAAGAGAACATCCAGTCAAAAACTGATAGTCGGTAGGATTAGGAAGGTAGTTGGTAGGTTTAGAAAGAAGAGTGAGTATAGGATTTGGACCAAAAGTTCTTTTGCAATAAGATTTCGGGTAGAGAGTGTATGTAAATGTAAGCACATGTGAAGAGTCAGTCACAATGATGAACTGGGGAAAAATATAGGAAAGCAGATATCAATAGAGACATTAGGATATCAAGCAAAGTATAAATTGTGTGATAGGGTTAGACATTTTCAACAGGTTTGAAGTTGAATATATAATCTTAAGAAGAAACAAATATGTAGTCAAAAATAGAATTGATATTTGAGAGCATTAGGCAACCTGGACATGGATGTTTTTAGTAATCCATGCTCACTTTCCATTTACGCTTTGGTACAATTGTAAGTGTGACCTTTGCTTTTTGTGTCCAGAATATTTCTGTAATAAAATGTGTATGTAGATCAGGTGAAAAGAGTATTTCTTCCACCAATTCTGCGAGCAATATTTTGAAGACTTACAAATTAGTATGGGGGTACAAATTGGTGTACCCTGTTTCAATGAATATAGACATAATGCATGAATAGACCATACTGTGAATAAAAAATATAACTGGATCCACTTTAAATAATGGATTGAATAAATATCTGAAAATTTATAAGAAATTTTATATTGATATGCAATCATTCATTCCAACCAGTTATATATCTAACGATAATCTTAGGGTTATGGTTTATCATGAAGGGTGTGTGAGTTTTGGTTCAAAATTGATTATGGAAATCGAAAATAATATATTTGGAAAAAAGTCTCTTGAATAGACCAGTCAAGAAACATAGAGGAATACATGTGTTCTGGAGCAGGAAGTGATTGAAAGTGAAACAAATGCCTATAAATTTGCTAACTAGTGAATAAAATATATATACTGAGATGTGCATAAACTGAAGAAATAGTAATGTACCAGTGTGGAATAAAAATTAATGTCAAAATACACATCATGTCCCATAGAAACCTACATGCATTGATGTTAAACTGGGTCAGTTAAAGTAGACATATTAGGATTTGTATGCACCTTTTACTGAAGTTAGTTTTCAGTACTAGGAAACAAATATGTATTTCGGGTGGATGAATATTTCTAAGAATAATCTTGTGAAAAGTTGATTATTAATCCACATACATGAACATGAATGAATTTAGGGAGTGTATATAAGACACATATATTTCATATTTTTAAAAATATGGAGAGTATATATATATATATATATATATATATATATATATATATATATACATATATATATATACACACACACACACACACACAAACACAGACATTAAAAAGTAGCAATATATATGCCAATCGAAATTCATCATGAAATATATATCATAAAGATGCAAAAACATTCATTTTAGTGAACATGGGTTTATGTATAATGTTGTTCCACTGGGAAGCTCACCCATAGGTTGAATTTTCAGTTCCAACAGCGTTTAGGAGGAGTGATCACTTCTCACACTTTGTATCTGCTAAGTCATATACCTCACAAGGATGTACGTGTGATACCTTGTAGGATTCTATTGGTGCATATAAAAATACATGTGCTGAATAAGCTCCAGAGAATGGGAGACAGTAATCCACATATTTGTTAACTTTAAAAACACATGGAGAACTATTTCAATTAAATATTGAATAGATTTATAACACCTACCCTTTATCATGCAAAAGGCAAGTCCAACTCTGAACTGCAAGTATTTATGTACTGTTTGGGTTATTTTCTTCCATCATATTTGGATTAGTAGTCAGAGTCTAGAAGAATATGGGTTAGTGTCAGGGATTCAGAATTTCAAATTGAAAATAGAAAAATTAATCTTCTGACTCTCATCCAGAACAATGCCTTGTCATTACTTTCGCCCCAAGGGAGACACAATTAGAGTAGAAGAGTTACAAAATCTGTGATTACATTTCTGGAATAGAAAATGCTCAGGAGTGCACAAACTAGGAGGTGGAATATTAGTTTCCAAAAGTAAGGACAGGGTACACACTCCACAAACATGAAGCTCTGCTTGCCTAAAACTTCTTGAGAAACTGCCAGTGAAATTGGGCACTGAAATATAGGTTGTTGTCAGGAGTTAAGCTTCCTTTGTAGTGAGACCCTCAAAGCTGGGTCTGCATCTATGAGACCTGGAGGACAACATTTCTTATTTTCCAATGAACACGAGGCAGCAGTGCTGAATTCTCTCTTTGTAGGTAAACTGTGGGCACTGGGGGCTTATTGTCTCCCAGTGTGGACTGTGAAACCATTTGGTCATCCTCCACTTTTCGTGGTGTTTCTTGCTGCTGCACTTGGAGTTTGGTTCATGCTTCACGAAATACAAGGAGTTCAACTGGGAAACAGTGCTTGAGGTAGTTCTGTCACGTGTGGTGGGTCAGGGTCTGCAAGAAAATTCACCAACCAGGCTTCTATCTCTCAAAGATTGCCCGCTTGTCCATAGCAACCTGATTCTGAACATTGCCCTGAAACTACGCCATATAACAAGATGCTTTTACATATAAGGGTCTGATGTCTGCACTCTGTCAGTTACAAGCCATTTGGAAGCCAATGGCAGATCCAAATGGCCCCACCATGATGTTTTATCACACACCTCTCCACCACTGCTCTAGGCCCAATACTCAGCAGGCTCCAAAATACTGGCTTCTCTGTTCTAAACAAATTTCATGAAACCCTGTCAATCAAGGCACTGTCTGGTACACTCATGGTAAGCAACAGGACATAGAAAGTTTCTGCAGTTCCACCTGGTCATGGAAATTTCAAAAATTTCGTGTTATTTATCTAGCCATTTTTCAAGGATGACGTTGGATGCGCTGTGGATTTCAATTATTCAGGAACCATTAAATGTTGAGAAAGTTCATTTCAAAGAAAATTCTAGAGAACTCTCACAGGCAAGGCTTTCCAAAGAGTGGACAAAGGTCACTTGAAGCCAGGACCATTGAGGTCTACAATGTGAGGTCCTATGTCTTTTGACTCTCAACTATGGCTGCCAAGTCTTTCAGAATAAAATCATGTGATATCCAGCCTGAGATTCCCAGTTCTTTGTGGAAAGCCACCCTGGTCCTAGATCTCAGGTTCCAAGGGCGACTCTCATGCGTGGCCTCCTAAAATCCCAACACAATTCATGGCAATACTTCTCTGAGATCAGTTTCAAAACTCAGTCTCTACGTGGAAACACACCAGAGTTCAAGTCCAGTTGACCCAGTCATCTCTTCCAACCGCCACACCAATGACCAGAATTAAAACCAAAACACTCCCACATGGCCCTCATTTTCTTCCATATAGTCACTCATCATAACCTTGGCTGGAAGTTTTTATGAGGCACATAGCCCAAGACAATGTCAAAATAAACTCCCTTGCCCTTCATTTGTCTAAAGTCAGTGTTTCCTGGACAACTTTCCTGTGAACCAGGACTGATCAAAGAGGCATGCCATTAATACTGTTCCACTTTTCCAATTTGAGGCATACTGACTGTCGGGTATAGTTTCTTTATGTGATTTGCAGTCATAAGAAAACCCAAGCACCTATGGGCTAGCCTCTGCAGGGCTTGAAGAACTCAGTTGACCCAAAGATCCCTGTTATCACTTGATGGAGATCAGGAACCTTACAGAGGAAGGCAAGAGACTTCATCACAATGACTTCTCTTTTGGCCATTTTGGATTTGGATGCACACATGGGATCTTTCTTTAGATCCATCAGGTGCTGAGAATCTAAGCGATAATCTCAAACTGCACTAAGAGGCTGATTCAGACATATCCCTTTGCAAAGCAATTAAGCCAGGAGCCACAGGTGATGCCCATTTATTTCCATTTGAAAACTGTTTTTTTCAGGCATTGGAAATGTGGGGCCTTAGGCAAAGACCTTCCTTACATTCAGGGCAACAGAAGAATAGGTAAGCAAAATCCCAAAGCAGATTTTCTCCACTGAGACTTTCCTGGTCACACTGATATCTGAGTTTTCTGAGATATTCACCATTCTCTTCAGCTATCCAGTACATGGCCATGTCCCAGATTGTGGAGGAGATACATATCTTGAACACAAAACCATGAGCCTATGGGAGAGTGGCCAGAATTCAGGAAGAAATCACGAATGTAGGAAGGTAGTAGGTGTTGCCCATCCATAAATTAACCTGCAGTCCATTCATAAATTGGACAGGATGAATTCTGCGAAGATTTCTACTAGACAGGACACATCTATTGATGCATTCTCTTTTCTATTGTCTACAACCACGGACACAGTGGGATATCCAGACATAGAAACACTCGCCTTCTCAAAGGACTTACTAGAAACAGTCCACTCCAAACCAAACAAACCGACTTTCCTACATATTCTCAAAACATGAGACAAAATCAAAAACACACACACACACACACCCACAAAGGCACCTTCTTTCCCCAAATAGGTCTGTGACTATCCAGAGCGTCCTCTGACTGGTGGGCCATACTATGTTCCCCCGAAACGGGCTGTGCTATGTCAGATCTGGTCTCCTTGGCCAAAACTGTGATGTTATCAGGAGCCAGCGGTGAGCCACTGCCTGTTTTCTCAGGTAAAGCCCCTCTTCAGAGATTTCCTGGCATTTGTCCATCTTCAATTTAGTTGCCAAGAAAGACTGACTCTGTCCTTCTTAAATCCAAACATTTGAGACCACTGGTACTTGGACTGGGACTGCCTCAGGGTGCCTGGCTTCCTGGATCCCAAGTTCAGAGTGTTCCATCAACAAGAAAGTGACATAGGTCACTTCGTCTAGAACTGAATGAGGTCACTGCCTTGGCAACCACTTTGTCTTAACAGTTGCTTCCAAGGGTCCCTGAGATGGATCCTGCCCCTACTTCCTTTGACACTTTCACAAGCTAGAATGGAATATCAACCACAGGCACCTGGGAACAGCCCTCCACACAAGCCTGGTTTGGTCTATCTTCTCTACATTAAGAAGAGAGAGACTGCTTCAGACACATCCCTTCATCCTGACCTGTTTTTTTTTTTTTTTTTTTTTTTGTCATGAAAGATGACTTTCGCACTCTCAGGTCCTTCATAGCTGCCTACATCTTCTTTAGGGATCATTTCTGCATGGACCTTTGAGGTTCTCTGCAGGTTGAAGATCTCCTACATTCCTGTATTGTAAGACCAACTCTGTCCCTGCTATTCTGTAAAGTTAGATTGAGGGAACAGTGTATGGTTACGGTTAATAACATGTTTGATTTGGGTTAGGATCATTCTGCTGGATGAATAATGGTATTGGGAACCTGCGATATATATAAGATTATATAGGTGAAATATATGAATGAAAACAGAAATCTCGGTAAAATTTGAAGCCCAGAAGGGCATTAGGTCCTTGATTGGGATACTTAGCATTTAATTATGTTCTGCACAGATGTCTCAGATAAATCTATACACAATGGCATAGGACCTGATACCTTGGATGATTGAATGTTGAGGAGAACAACCATTCAAAAAGGGAGAGTCGGTAGGATTAGGAAGATAGTTGGTAGGATTAGAAAAAAGTGTGAGTATAGCATTTGGACAAATAGTTCTTTAGCAATAGGTTTTCAGGTAGACAGAAAATGTAAATGTCAGCACATGTAAAGAGTCAGTCACAGTGATGAAATGGGGAAAATATGTAGGAAAGCAGATATCAATAGCGACATTAGGAAATCAGGCAAAGTATAAAGTGAGTGATAGCAATAGACACTTTCAACAGGCTTGAGATTGAATAAATAATCTTAGAAAGTAACAAATATGTAGTCACCAATAGGATTGACATTTCAGAGCATTAGGCAACGTGGACATGGGTGATTTTCATAACCCATACTCACATTCCATTTAGGCTTTGGTACAATCGTAAGTGTGACTTTGCATTTTGTGGCCAGAATATTACTGTGATAAAACGTATATGTAGATCAGGTGACATGAGTCTTTCTTGCACCATTTCTTGGAGCAATATTTTGAAGGGGTATAAATTAGTATTGGAGGTACATATAGGTGTACCATGTATGTATGAATATAGAGATAATGCATGAATAGACAATACTGCGAATAAATAATATAACTTGTTCCAACTTTAAATAATGGATTGAATTGATATCTGAAAATACACAGGAATCATATATTGATATATATACATTCATTCCAACCAGTAATACATCTAATGGTAATATTACGGTTGTGGTTTATCATAAAGAGTGTGTGAATTTTGCTTCAAAATTGATTATGGAAATCGAAAATAATGTGTTTGGAAAGAAGTCTCATGAAATGACCAGTCAAAAACAAGGAGGAATACATATGTTCTGAAGCAGGAAGTGATTGAATGTGTTACAAATTTCTTTAAATTTGTGAACTTGTGGATGAAATGTATATTCTATGATGTACAAAAACTGCAGAAATAGTAATGTACCAGTGTTTAATAAAAATGAACGTCAAAATACACATCATGTCCCATAGGAATCTACTTGCATTGATGTTAAAGTGGGTCAGCTACTCTAAAAATATAAGGATTTGTTTGCACCATTCACTGAAGTAACTTTTTAGTACTAGAAAACAAATATGTATTTCAGGTGGATAAATATTTTTAAAATAATCTTATGAAAAGTTTAATATAAAACCACATACATGAACAAGAATGAATATAGGGAGTGTATAATAGGACACATATATTTTATATTTTGAAAAATCTAGAGAGTATATATATATATATATATATATATATATATATATACGCACACACACACACACACACACACACACAAAACACACACAGAGACATTAAAAAGTAGCAATATATATGCCAATTAAAATTCATTGTGAAATATATATCATCCTCAGATCCAAAAATATTAATTTTACTGAACATGGATTTATCTATAATGTTCTTGAAGTAAGAAGCTCACTCATAGTCTGAATTTTCAGTTCCAAAAGTATTAATGAGGAGTGATCTCTTCTCACACTTTGTATCTGCCAAGTTAGCCACCTCTCAAGAATATACGTGTGATACCAGGTAGGATTCTATATGTGCGTATAAAAATGCATGTGCTGAATAGGCTACAGAAAAATGGAGACAGGAATTCACAGATGTGTTAACTTTAAAAACACATGCAGAACTATTTCAACAAAAAATTGACAAGATTTATAACTCCTACCCTATATCATGCAAAAGGCAAGACCAACTATACACCATGCCTCTTCTGAAGTGCTAGTATTTCTATTCTGTTTCGGTTATTTTTCTCCATCATATTAGAATTAATAGTCAGAGTCTAGTAGGGTATGGGTTAGTGTCAAGGATTCAGTATTTCGAATGGAAAATTGAACAATGAATCCAATGTGTATGTAAATATGTGCTACACAAAATTATTCCCAATCACAACCAGAACAATGCCTTGACAATCCCTTCACCCCAAGTAAGACACATTTAGAGGAGAAGATTTAGAAAATCTGTGAATAAATTTGTGGAATGCAGTATGCTCAGGAGCTCACAACCTTGGAATTGGTAGAGTAGTTTCCAAAAGTATGGGACAGGGTAAAAACTCCACAAACATGGAGGTCTGCTGGCCTAGAGACTTCTTGAGAAACTGCCTGTGATGTTGGGCACTTGAAAAATATGTTGTTGTCAAGAGCTTTAGCTTCCTTTCTAGGGAGACCATAAAAGCTTGCTCTGCATCTATGAGACCTGGAGGACATGGTTTCTTATTTCCCAATGTACATGAGGCAGCAGTGCTGAATTCTCTTTTTAGATAAACTGTGGCCACTGGGGGCTAAATGTGTGCCGGTGTGCACTGTGAAGGCATATGGTCATCTTCCATTTTCGTGGTGTTTCTTCCTGCTGCACTGAGAGTTTGGTATTTGCTTCACAAAATACAAGGAGTTCAACTGGGTCACAATGCAAGAGGAAGTTCTGTCATGTATGGTGGGTCAGGTTTTGCAGGAGGATACAAGAACCAGGATCCTATCCCACATATCTTGCCCCCTTGATCATAGCAACCTGATTCTGAACAATGTCCTGAAACCTCTCCATATAACAACTTGCCTTTACATGGAAGGTTCTGCTGGCTGCACCATGTCAGTCACAAGCCATTTGGAAGCCAATGGAAGATCCACATGGATCCACCACAGATGTTTTATCACATACCTGCCCACCACTGCTCTAACCTACTACTCAACAAAGTCCAACTTACTGGCATCTCTGTTCTACACCATTTACATGAAACCCAGTCAATCAAGGCACTGTCTGGTATATTCATGATCAGCAACAGGACATCAAAAGGTTTTCCAGTGCCACCTGGTGATGGGAAATTCAAAAATTTCATGGTATTTATCTAGCCATTTTTTAAGGATGAAGTTGGAGGCACTGTGAGTTTCAATTTTTTCAGGAACCATTAAATGGTTAGGAAGCTCATTTCAATGAAATCTCTGGAGAACACTCACAGGTAAAGCTTCCCAAAGAGTGGCAAAAGATCATATGATGCTATGCCCATTTAGGTCTACAATGTGAGGTCCATATGAGTTTTGACTCTCAACTATGGGTGCCAAGTCTTTCAGAATAAAATTTGTGGTATCCTGGCTGAGAGGCTCAGTGCTCTGTGGAAAGCCACCCTGGGCCTAGAACTCAGTTTCCAAGGGCGATGCTCATGCCTGGCTTCCAAAAATCTCAACACTATTCATGGCAATACTTCTCTGAGGTCAGTTGAAGAACTCAGACTCTAAGGGAATCACACCAGAGTTCAAGAATATGTGGACCAAGTCATCTCTTCCAACCGCCACCCAAATGACCACAATTTAAACCAAAACACTCCAACGTGGCGCCTATCTTCTTCCATATAGACACTCACAATAAACTCCACTATGGCTGGAGTTTTCCATGAGGGGCATAGCCCAAGACCGTGTCCAAAATAAGCTCTTTTGCACCTAATTTGCCTAAATTCAGGGTGGCCTGGACACCCTTCTTGTGAACCAGAAGAGATTAAATAGGCCTCCCGTTAATACTGCTCCGCTTCTTCAATTTGAGGCCAAATGACTGTGGGGTTTGGATTCTTTATGTGAATTGGAGTCTTGAGAAAACCCAAGCAACTATGGGCTAGACTCTGCAAGGCTTTGAAGAACTCATTTTACCCAAAGGATCCCTAATCTTACTTGATGGAGGTCAGGAAAGTTACAGAGGAAGGCGAGAGACTTCATCCACAAGGACTGCTCTTTTGGCCATTTTGGTTTTGGATGTACACATGGGATCTTTCTTTAGATCCATCAGGACCTGAGAATCTAAGCCACAGCCTCACACAGGGTACATAAGCTGATTCAGACACATCCTTTCCAAAGCAATTAAGCAAAGAGCCACAGGTAATGCCCAATCATTTCCATTTGAAAACTGTTTTCTTCAGGCTTCACAAAGTGGTGGCCTGCGGAAAAGACCTTCCTGACTTTCAGGGCAACAGAAGAGTAGGTAAACAAAAGGCCCCAAGCAGGGTTTCTCCACTAAGACTTTCCTGGTCACACTGATATCTGAGTTTTCTGAGATGCTCACCATTCCCTTCAGCTATACAGTACATGGTCATGTCACAGAGCTTCGAGGTTGTACATATCTTAAACAGAAAACCATGAACCTATTCTGGAGAGTGGCCAGAATTCAGGAATAAAACAAAAACTAAGGAAGATAGCAGGTGTTGCACATCAATAAGGCAAGCTGCAGTCCATTCATAAATAGGGCAGGATGAATGCTGTGAAGCTTTCTACTAGACAGGACATATTCATTGATGCATTCTGTTTTCTAATGTCTACAACCACGGACACAGTGGGATACACAGACATAGAAATTCTCACCTTGTCAAACGACTTACTAGAAACAGTTCACTCCAAACAAAACAAACCGCCTTTCATACCTATTCTCAGAACATGAGACAAAACCACAAACCCACACCCACACCACAAAGGCACCTCCTTCCCCCAAGTAGGTCTGTGACTATCCAGAGTGTCCTCTGTCTGGTGGGCCTTATTATGTTCCCTGGAAATAGCCTGTTCTGTCTCAAATCTGGTCTTTTTGGCCAACTCTGTGAAGTTGTCAGGAGCCCGCGGTGAGCCACTGCCTGCTTTCTCAGGAAAGGCCCCTCTTCATAGCTTTCCTTGCATTTGGCCATCCTTACATCAGTAGGTCCCAAGAAAGACTGAGTCTGTCCTTGGTAAATCAAAATAAGTTTGACCACTGGGACTGGGACTGGGACTGGCTCTGGGTGCCTGGCTTCCTGGATTCCAAGTTCAGAGAGTTCCATCACCAAGGAAGTTAGGTGAAGTCACTTCCTTTTGGAACTGAATGAGGTCACTGCCTTGGCAACAACTTTGTCCTAACAGTTGCTTCCAAGGTTCCCATGAGAGGGAGGCTGCTCCTACTTCCTGTGACACTTTCACAGGTCAGAGAGGTATGTCAACCATAGGCATGCAGGAGCAGCTCTCAACACATGCCTGCTTTGGTCCATCTTCTCTACATTAAGAAGAGAGTGGCTGATTCAGACACATCCCTTCATCCTGAGCAGGTTGTTTGCCATGGAAGACTTTTGCTCTCTCAGGTCCTTCATACTTGCCTACATCTTCTCCAGGGATCATTTCTACGTGGACCTTTGAGGTTTTCAGCAGGTGGAAGATCCTCTATTTTCCTGTATTTTAATACCAATTCTGTCCCTGCTCTTCTGTAAAATTAGATTGAGAGAACAGTGTATGGTTAGGATTAATAACAGGTTCGATTTGGTTTAGAAAGAAAACTACACGGTTGAGCAAACAGGGTCCTACAGTTAGCAATAATATGAGGAATTTTAATGGACCGGCCATGGCAGATAAAAGCGCAGTTAATCAGGTCACTATGTGAACCAAGACTCAAAGCTCCCTTTTGGGGCCTCTGTCTCTCTTTGACGCTCTTCAAGTCGTTTTCTTAATTTATTCATAGATTCTTTTACAACTCCAGTATTGTCGGCACAAAAACAACCTTCTTCCCTCAATGCAAGCAAAAAGGCACCTTTCTCTCATGAAGAGGAGGTCCAACACTCGCCTGCTTTGTAAAACAACTTCAGAAAGAGAGAGGTTAAAATTCCTGTAAAGCTGTGATGTCGGTTTTTAATGTCTTTAAGTTTTGGCCTATTTCTGCTTCTAATTGTGTCTTTGTTGTGTCTCATGGACTAGCCCACCCCTTAAGCAACTATTATTTCTAATAGGATGGCTAAAGTGAGGGATACAGGTTCCCGCTGGAACCGGGTTGTATGCCCCCCTATTTGATCTTTAAATGAACCTACGTCATGATAGAGAACTCTGGAAAACATCTGCATCATTACATAATTAATCACATATATTGACCATTTTATGAAAACATAAATAATGTTAAAGTGTATAGAATTATACTGTTGTAGGGATGGACAAGGAAAGGGACCTAAGATAGCACCAAACACAGGAAAACAGCCTTATTTGGTTGCATCCGGATTTAGAGGGCATTGCTTCTGTTGTAATCAATTAATCCCCTGAACCCCAAGTTTTGGTAGTTTTAGAATTTGTACCCAACATGTAAGGGAAGTGGATCAGAAGTTCACAGTCTGTAGAAATTCACAAAAATCAGTTTTTGTTTCTGTTTTTGTTCCTCTGTTCTGGGCAAGTTAACTTTTCAAGGACACCTTGGAAAGGGAGAGCTTTTTTGTCTCTTTTTTTTCTCCCTGCCAGCTGTCACCATGAAGCCCAATTGGTAACTTTTTTATCTTAGAAATCTAGCCATCTCTGTGAAGCCCCAGCTCAAGGCCAGAGGCTTTGTTCACATATTTTGTGAAAACCTAGTAAGGCGGTGTCAAGCTTAGGGGTGGTGATTTTTCCAGCCAGTGGCCAAGTAGAACAGGGCAACACGAAAAGTGGAAGTTTATCTACATAGAACTCTTTAAGAGGGACTCTTTTGCTGAAAGACCTAATGTAAGCCTCGGTGAAGACTTCTGGAGAAGGTTATTTAAGACATATCTATGGACCTGGTACAGAGGGGGAAAACTGGGAAGGCGAGGCTGAGAGCAGCTCCGTGGATCTGAGAATGAGGAAGATGAGATGTAAAAGAATAATGGAAAAGGGGTTTGGGATTTTCCTAGAACAAAACTTGAGCAGTAGAACAGGTAGAGCAGAGGTGAAGATGGGAGTGAGTATTCCAAAAACCCCTGAGGGACTTTAAATTTTTAGAAACCTGTTTTCAGTGATGACAAAGCTACTTTAAAGGCCATTTTTATTACATCTTGGATAGGGGTCTGAGGGCTCTTCTCAGCTGGTTTGAGCTTTGGTTTAGCTTCTTAGAGGACTTGGTGGGACCTAGTGCAGGCACAGACAGAAAAAGAGAGGAGTGAGTGAGTGGAGGGGTACCTCGGTACCTGCTACCTCAGCAAGGGGGCAATGGTCTGAGAACTGGCAGAGGTTTGGGTTTTTGATCTAGTAATTGGAGGTGAGAAATCACGTTGCTGAGGTGGGAGTGACAGCAGAGACTCTAGAGCAGAAGACTGAGGGTGAGGAACTATTGGAGAAGCATAGTACAGGATGTGAGTGAAGGAGGGAAAAGGATTCCGCATAGGGGAATTTTCCCCTTTTGAGCACTTGCCGAAGTTAAAAATGTCACGCAGAATTTGAGGATCTATAGAACCCTCTGGGGGCCATAGCTTTTGGTTGTCTAATTGGTAATATGGCCAATGCTGTGTACTGAATGTGATGAGGAGTTTGGGTTCCACCAGGCAGCCCCTGTATGCTCACATCCCCATGAGTTACACAAGAAGTTGGCTTTTCCCCCACACAGCCATGACTGTTTGTGGCTTTGATAGTCCGCCAGTCATACATCGTAATCTAGGCTAGCCAACCTGAATCTGGCTCGCGTTTCTGTGCATCCGTAATGTTTGTTTCAATTATCTATGGAACGGAAGGGATTTAATGAAACTTTAGTGGGATCCTCTTCATCAGGGTTATCTCAATAGGAAAGACGTATACCAAGCTGAAAAATGTCTGGGTGGAGAGATAGCCACCAGGTCCCTAAGGGGGCTGTATGCGAGATATACCATACTTCTTGTCTAGTAGGATTTGAGATCAGCCTTCACTGCTGAACAGGCTGATTAGGGTTAGGAGTACTGGTGGCCAAGGGGAGAGTCTACAGTCTTGTCCACATAGCGAATACGAAATTTGAAATGGTTACCAGTCTTTTCCAGTTTCCAACCAGAGTCTGGACACAGCGAAGGCTTTAGATGAGAGGCATGGATCCAAAAAGTGATTCTGTCTACTTTTACCACTGTAGGTGTTATAAGTAGCACCTGGTATGTTCCTTTCCAGCGGGGTTCTAGGAATGACACCTGATGTTGTCTTATGTAGACGAAGTCTCTTACTTGATATTGATGTGGAATCCCCTCGTCCCCAGGTTGGTAGGCAGTGGCCAGCTGTTTCCACAGTTATCACTGAGTTCTTTCAATGGCTTTAAGTCTGTCAAGCAAGGGGTGTGGAAGGGATTGTTAGGTCTTAGAGTTGGGAATTAGGTCCCTTACTGGATGATGGGCATCATAGAGAATTTCATAGGGGGTGAGGTTACACAAAGAAACTGAGGGAGTATTTCTCACATGAAACAGTGCATAAGGCAGGAGTATAGTCCAATCTTTTATGCCAGTCTCTAAGCTTAATTTTGTTAAGGTCTCTTTAGTGGTTCTATTTATTTTTTCTACCTCTCCTGAGCTCTGGGGTATATAAGCATAATGTAACTTACAATTAATCCACACGTGACTTACCTGGGCCATGAACACAAGTCCATTATCAGACCCTATTACCTTAAACAGACCATATCTTGGAAAAATATCTTCCAGGATCTTCTTGAGAACCATTTGGGCCGTTGTTTTTTTTTTTTTTTTCTGTGTGTGTGTGTGTGTGTGTGTGTGTGTAATGCTTCAATCCATCCTGAAAATGTATCTACAAAGACTAGGAGATATTTAAGTCCATACCTTGCTGGCTTAATTTCAGTAATGTCCACTTCCCAGAATTGTCCTGGTCTGGTTCCTCATAGGTGCTTTCCTCTAAGAAACGTGGAAGGGTAAGCATTAAACAATTGACTGACCCAACAGGCTTTTGTTACCGGTTCAGTTTTTTTCTTTCGCTGTGAGTTGGTTAGTGGAAAACTCTGTTCTTAATCCTACAGGAGTGCCTGCAGTTTCTTTGAACCAAGGTGAGTGAGTTGACGTACATTTTTAACTTAGTGTAGGGCTTTCTGTAATTGCAGGCTGAGCTCAGTAAAGTTGAGGCGTTCAGTGTCAGTGTCCTTAGATGTTATCTATAACTTCCTGTTACTCAGGGGTCCATTGGAATTGGGCATCTCCCTTTAACAGCGGGTATAAAGGAGCAGCTAAGGACGCGAACCCATTTATCCATAACCTGCAAAACCCAGCAATCCCAAGAAACTCTCTTAGTTGTCTGCTGTAAGATGGGGTTGGTATCTGCTCAACGGTTTGTTTTCTGCGCTCAGTGAGCCATCGTTTACCGCCCCTGAGGAAATAGTCATGGAAGATTACTTCTTGCTGGCAAATTGGGCAATTTTGGCAGAAGCTCTATACCCGAGTTGAGCAAGCTCCGATAATAGTGCTTGGGTCCCAGTTCAGTTTTCCTTGGTGTTGGATGCCAGTAGCAGGTGATCCACGTATTGAAGCTGGGTGACTTCGGGGTGTGTAGTTCTGAAATTGTTGAGATCTCTGTGGAGGGCTTCATCAAAGAGAGTGGGGGAGTTTTTGAACCCCTCTGGGAGTCTAGTCCAAGTTAGTTGACTAGACTTTCCGGTTTCTGGGTCTACCCACCCAAAAGCAAACAGCAACTGACTATCTTTATGCAGAGGCAAGCAAAAGAAAGCTTGTTTTAAGTCCAGAACAGTATACCATTTCTGCTCAGGGTTCAGAGTGCTAAGCAGTTTGAACAGATTAGGTACTGTGGGGTGAATGTCCTGCACTCTGTTGTTGATCTCTCTTTGGTCTTTAACAGGTTGATAGTCCCCGGTTCCTGGCTTTTTCTTCTAATAACAGGGGAGTGTTCCAGGCCAATTGACAGGGCCTTAGGACCCCTAAGGCCAGATATTTCTGAATATAGGGCCTTATCCCATCTTTAGCTTTTTATGCTTAGAAGATATTATTTGACATTGATTGGGGAGGCTGAGGTTTTTAACTCCACTGTTATTGGAGGTTGTTTCACGGCCAGGCCTAACACAGCAGTTTTTGCCCAGGCATCTGGGAAATCTGTTATCCATTTCTGCGGTAGCTTGCCTGTTTGATCAGTCTTGGGGGGTGTGAAGAGTGGATGTTTATCTTCTACTAATATAGTTACAGCCGTGACTATAGGAGTTTTTACTGAAGGATTTAGAAATTTCTTTTGGGGGCTTTCAGGGTTAAAAGTTATTTTGGCCCAGAGCATGGTGAGCAGATCTCTGCCCATCAATGGGTGCAGTCATTCTGGGATTACTAGGAAGGAGTGATGGATTTTTCCT